>NC_138050.1:67906823-68496823 GCF_964194185.1 Rhinolophus hipposideros
GGTATGTAGATACCTAGTCTGGATATCAGGAGAGTATTATGGATTTGAAATACGAACACAGTCTAAGTAAATACAGTCATAAATTAAGCTATAGGGGTAAATCAGCTCAACCTTGGAAAATGAATGAAATGAGAACAAAGTTCAAATGAGGATCTTGGGAAATAAAAGAATAGAGGTTCCAAAGTAGAAATAGAGAGGTTGTCTTGGGAATCAAGAATCTATCAATGAATAGGATACCATCAACTGTATTCAATGCTTTAAAAAGGGCAAGTTATTTAAAAGCAAAAAAAAAAAAAAAAGGAAAAGTATTTCTTGGAATTAGACTCCTAGAAGACTAGAATACACTATAAAATATGACAAAACTCTATTGTTATGTGAATCCAGAATGGAGAGCAGTGGGTTGCAGAACTATATGTAAATGAAATAAAATTATTTCAAAGAGTTTGGCTCTAAACCTATAGCTTTTTAGAATTCATAACTTCTGAAATGAATAGCATTCTCATGCCATTGATAAATTTGAGCCTTACCATTGGTCTAGGCTTTAAACCACTGTTTCCACTCAACCTACACTTACAAAAGCAACCTCGTTTTTCTTTATTTTTCTTTTGCTTTTGAACATGAACCCTGACTCTTCAATTTCCCATAGTGAGAAAATGTAAGGTCCTACATCCCAGAAGCATATTCTCTTTCATTCTTCTTTATTTTTTTTCTTCACTTTTGTTTGTGACATATTTCTGAGACCACATATATGCTCTTAAGGGGAATCTTACTTCTCTTGGTATCATGGCACTGAGCTAAGCGCCTTCATTTCAATATGGGTGTGTTGGAATCGAAATTTTTGATGAATATTATTATCTTCCCTTAAACTTTAAGCTTACTTTAATTCAATATTTTCAAGAGGGTTTCGTGGAGTACTAGCTGCATCAAATTCTCAAATTCTCAAACTTAAAAGCAGATTGTAATTAAAGAAGTATGGGAAATACTGTTTCCCATACTAAAATATTATTTCACTTCTTGGAGATTTTTAATGTAAATTGGCATAGAAAAATCTCTGAGTCCTAATTAATTTAATATTTTAAAATAATGCATATCAGTATCTTATAATACTAATTAGAAAATAAACTCCTTGATCACCTAAAGTTTATTTTTAGTTTGTCCTTCAGGGAGAGTTTCGAGACATTTACTTGACTTTCTCTCACCAACTGGTTTACATTTTGATTAATTTTGTATTTCCATAGAGGGTTTCATGTTACTATTTTATTTTGTTTGTTCTTCTCACATTATTCTTACACAGGCACTATATATTCTTACACCTCCTACCTCCTACTGTTTCTCAATATGAAATGAGTTTCACATCTAGACTTCATCTTAAGATCCCTTATGTTTCACCCCAGTACAGAAATTTTCATGCTCTGCCATGCCAAATCAATATCAAAATCAAAACAGGTTGCTTTCTTCATGTTTTTACCCTAAATCTTTGTCTTAGTCTTG
This sequence comes from Rhinolophus hipposideros, assembly GCF_964194185.1. Lineage (NCBI taxonomy): Eukaryota > Metazoa > Chordata > Mammalia > Chiroptera > Rhinolophidae > Rhinolophus > Rhinolophus hipposideros. The sequence goes on from NC_138050.1 coordinate 67,908,315, forward strand.
TAGCTCCTTCAGTTGAAATTGTAGTTCTAAGTGCTAGTAAAATATGGCAGTTTTCTGTTCATGCAAAATACATGGCTTTGGAGAAATTTCTTGGTTGCTAAGCACTTCAAGTTTTCTCTCTTTCAAAGCTTTTCTTTTTTTTTTCCTCTGAAGTTTCTGTTTAATCTGACCAATTTTGTGTTTCAAAAATTTAGGAAGACATGTGAGACCTTAAATTTTCATTTAGTTTTCTTTTTTTTTTTCTTTTTTGGTTGCCTATATTTATATTACCAGTGTTTTGGGGTAATTGCTATAGTTTAAATGAGGGGCAGGCACAGAAATCTTAATCATATATTGGGCTGTACTATATACTTCAATACTTTAACCTTTGGATGCAGAACGCAAAGAAATCCTTGTGTGTTAGAATGCAAAAATCCTAAGAATCAGTGTGCAGTTTTTTATTTTTTTTAATTTTTCCTATATTTAATGAATGGTTGGTCCAGGGAAGAAAAAGATAAACATAACTACTACTAATAACATACAATCTAAAATGTAATGTCAGTATTGCTTTCTGCACATATTATATTCAACATTAGAGTTACAGCTCTATTTGATCATTTTTCAAGAGTAGATATGAGGGAAATCTGCCCCTAACATCTGTAGGGACATTAATCACTTGACTTTATTTAGTTGAGTTTAAAAAAAAACAAAAACTAAACGATAAAAAAATGAGAATGAGCATGTTCTCCTTTCTCGCTCACTGATGCAAATGTTGCCAGGATAACAATCGTGCTGTTTATGCTGTTACTAACAATGATATATGCTTACTGATATTTTCTTTTTAAGTGCCAGTAAACAAGTTGTTTTAACCAAAATTGAAATGCATAAATCTTAAGTGTACATTTACTGAGTTTTGAGAAATACATACACTGTGTAACCTAAACCTTGTATTTTTGTTTTTACTAAAAATCATTTCATATTACCAACAAAAATGTGAATAGAATATAAAGATTTTTCATGGTGAGTTCTTATGCCCTTTAGCCTGGGGGCAGGTTTAAATGCTAAATTGCTGTATTGATTATAGTGAAGAATAGATGCTCAAAGGTTGGCTGTCTGGGGTTACCCTATCAGAGCATGATTAATTTATCCAGTCTGAGGTTGGTAAGTTCACAATATGTAAGAATTCTTTTAAAATACTAATTTTATTTCTGGCACCTAATTTTGAGTCTTTTTACTGATATCAGTGAGTCACTGAAGATTTCCTTCCTTCCACATCTGCGTCCAGTGACTAAGACAGCTGAGAATAAACAGGTAAAAATACCCCAAGCATCAGCATTGACTTCAGGACTTATCATAAGGTCACTTTCCAAATAGCAGAAAACTTTGAGTAGTGTCATTCAAACATAAAGTATTTCCTTACCATTAAATTCCCCTCTAAAGCACTTAGAGCTAATACACTCTTTGACCAATTCCAGTTTATGTTTATTACTATTTAGGCCATCTTCCTTTGTTCTTTTTTCTTTAAGAAAGCACAGCTTATTTTCATTTAAACTAATGTCACTCTTTTAATCTAAGTGCTCTCTTATTTTCTCGTTAAAAAGTACTAACATCAATCTATTTCTGCCTAAATGTATGTTTACCTAAAATCACCATGCTAGGTTATCTTTTGAAAAAAAAAAAAGAAATTCTAGACTCTCATTGGAAAAAAAACAAAAAAGCGTTTTACATTTCCCTCTCCATTTACATAAATAAGGAAGTTTTAGGAACAAATAATTCTAAAACAAACTAAAAGTAATCTGACCTATAGGAAAATAAAATTCTTTTCCAAGTTCACGATTTCAATTCACACAATTAATATAATCTTCCTCTCAAATGTTCATTAAATAACAATTCAAAAGAAATAAATTGTGCTTCAGTATTAGTAAAACATAAAATTTTGTGAGGCACTGCTGCAACAGGAGTAGGAGGAAAGACCAAATAGCTCATGCATTATTCAACAAGTGGGCTGCAGGAACAGGGGGAACCACTGGGATGTAAGGTGAATAAAAGCTGAGGAAAAAATTTAAAAAAAAAAAACAGAAGATAACAAACTCAGGAACAATAAAGCCCAAGTCTTATCACTTAAGAAATTGTCACACAGAAATTTCACATTGCTACATTCTAGCAAGAAGGTAAATTTAATTGTCCCTTTGATCAATAATAAACTCTTCATGAGAGAACCCCAGAAATGGGTCTTTTTAGTTATAAAAATGTTAAGAAAACACTCTTTTATGAGTCTTCAATGTTTCCACAGATTCCCTGGGTTTCTGGGGAGAGACTGTAGAATCTGGGCTTGTTCCCACATTTTAGTTACTATCTTTCATACACCTGTTTACCCTTTGATTCCACAACAGAGCAGGCGATTATGGGAATACTAAGCAGGTCTACCAAAGAAGCCAAGATTATAGAAAACTGAGATTAACCAAGCACACCTTTCTCTCAATCCAGATTGAGTATAATTGAAGGGTGACTTAGTGTGGCCAAGTAATTGGCACAATATTTCTAGTTCTTCAACATATGTTCACTACATCAAGAGTACCTCTGTTTAAATGGTTAATAGACATGTGGAAAGATACTCAATGTCACAAATCATTGGGGAAATGCAAATTAAAACACAATAAGGTGTTACCTCACACATGTCAGAATGGCTACCATCAATAAATCAACAAACGACAAGTATTGGAAAGGATGTGGAAAGAAGGGAAACCTGATGCACTGTTAGTGGGATTGAAAACTGATGTAGCCCCAATGGAAAACAGTAGGGAAATTCCTCAAAAAATTAAAAATAGAACTACCCTATGACCCAACAATCTCACTTCTGGACATTTATCTGAAGAAATCCAAAACACTCATTCTAAAAGACATAAGCACTCATATATTCATTGCAGTGTTATTTATAATAGCCTAGATATGGACGCAACCTAAGTGCCCATGAATAGATGATTAGATAAAAAAGAAGTGGTACATATATACAAAGGAATATTACTCGGCCATAAAGAAGATTGAAATCTCGCCATTTGTAACAATATGGTTGGGCCTAAAGGGTATTATGCTAAGTAAAACGAGTAATGCAGAGAAAGATAAATACATATGATTTCACTTATAAGTAGAATCTGAAAAAAATAAATGAGCAAACAAAAGAGAAACAAATTCATAGATACAGAGAACATTTTGATGGTTGCCAGATAGGTGGGGTTTGGAGGGCTGAGTGAAAACGGTGAAGAGATTATCAAATACAAATTGGCAGTTACAAAATAGTCACTGGAATATAAAACACAGCACAGGGAATATAGTCAATAATATTGTAATAACTATGTATGGTGTTAAGTGGGCACTAGACTTATCAGGGGGATCACTTTATAATTATAATAATATAAATGTCTAACTGCTCTGCTATACACCTGAAACTAATATGATATTGAACATCAACTGTAATTTTAACAGTGAAAAAAAATTAACGTATTCCTGTTTGTCATTTTAAAATTTAAGTTTAGCAATCTCGGTTAAAAAAAATAAGTGAAAGAAAAAAAAATATACCCCAGTAAACAATACCATATATTTTGATATGTACAATATACAGGAAATGGCAAATCTTGTGCTTTAAATACACATATGAGCTACATTTTTATGCTGCTTAAAAGATAAAGTATAATTTGGTTGAAAGATCAACACTTAAAGTATCAATTTAGAAAATGTGGAAGCAGTCTTAGCACATTTTTGGAAGTTGTTCAAACAAAATACATTGAAGGAGACAAATTTAAATGATAAATTTTGGAGAAAACATGTATCCATAAAGATACATGTACTCTGAAGTTCATTTCAACTTTATTTATGGTAGCCAAGACATGAAAACAACCAAAGTGCCCTTTGATAGATAATTGGATAAAGAAGATGGGAACATGTCTTACTAGGGAGAACTTCATGGATGGTGTAGATGCTTGACCTCTGCACTCTACACTTGAAGCTGAAGTTGAATATCGTATGTCAAGTATAATTTAATGTGTATATATATATATATATATATACATATACATATACATACATATATATATATATATATATATATATATATATATAGTCATGGGATATGGAGTATAGCATAAGGAGTAGAGTCCATAGAATTGTAATAGATACATACGATGTCAGGGGGCAATAGATTGTGGGAAGAGGGTTATCATTTTGTGAGGGGTTAAATGTCTAACTAGTGCATTGTTTTGTACACCTGAAACTAATAAAACAAAGAAGATGTGGTATATATACATAATAGAATACTATTCTGACATAAGAAAATATGAAATAATGTCATTTGGGACAGCATGAATGGATGTTGAGATTATTATGCTAAGCAAAATAAATCAGACAGAAAAAGCAGAGAACCATGTGGTTTCACTGATATGTGGGATATAAAACTGAAAGCAACAAAGGAACAAGACAAACAAATAAAGAAACAAATTCATAGACACAGATAATAGTTTAGTGGTTATCAGAGGGTAAAGGGGGAGGGGAGTGGTTGATGAGGATAAAAGGGATCAAATATATGGTGATGGAAGGAGAACTGACTCTGGGTGGTGAACACACAATGTGATATATAGAAGATGTGTTACAGAATTGTTCACCTGACACCTATGTAACTTTACTAACAATTTTCACTGCAATAAACTTTAATGAAAAAAAAGCATTATTTGAATATAAAATCAGATATAGCGAGGTATAGAGAAATGTGGTGAAATTCTCAAAAGAAAAAAAGTTTTAAATATTGAATTAGACCTCTAAGTTCTTCAGGTGATAATTTTTTAATAAAAGTAAAAAAAAATGATTAATTTTAGTCTGTCTTACTTAAAAAAATTAAAAGGCAAACCATCACCTAATTCTAAGGTGTCATTATAATTCTCTTTTTATTCTTTCCTAATGAGAGTTACAAGACGTCCTTTAAACATTACACTGGGGCAATAAGAAGAAACCTGAACTGTCCTAGGCAAACCAGGATATATGGTGGTCTCCTTAGGTAACAGGAAATACAAAGAAAGCAAAAATGTAGTCTTTTTTCCTTCTCTAGAATAAGAATAAATTGATGAAAGAGATATTGAAACCAGGGCAAAAAAAATCATTATTTTACATCCCCATATATATTTGTAGCATATGTATTAAAGAAATAGGCTTTCAAAGCTGTAATGCAACTTATAGAGCTATTAAAGTATTTTCACCTTAAACACATAATTTAATAGTCTCAATAGTTGCTAATGAAAATAGCTTAGGAATTATTATTCCCAAACTACACATAGAGAACCTAAGGAGAAAAAAAAAAAGTAAATTCAAATGCTTGTCCAGACACTCTGTAACTGGGCAAGACAGGGATGGAAGACTTTACACTTAAATTAGCACCCACTATCCCATCACACTATCTCTCCAAATACCTTTTTATAACAAAGTTTATCAACTTTAATAAATGAAATTAGCAATAAACGTAGGGAACATATGTCCAAAAATCCACCCATTGTTATAAGCCACATTAGGAAAGTATAGATGAAGTGTCTACTGAAAATTATATGGTATAGGTTTTAAGATCAAGGCATTCTCAATGGGCAGGCCTCGGTTTGGGTCTTGTCACCATCACAAGCCAGCTGTGTGCCCTATACCCATAGGTTATATAACCTATCTAATCACAGATTTATATCACTTTAATGGGAATGATCAAAGTATTTACTCATAACATCATGGTGAAAATAAAATGACATGCTAAAAGTAAACAACAACACAGGGTCAGACACACTGTAAATGCTCAATATTTACTCTTATTAGCTATTATTTTGTAATAAGTACATATTATATCATTTACTGATTTTTAAAATCCTTTTTATTAAAATATAACATGCAAACCATAGAAATATAAAATCTCACAAAGTAATTAAGGACAACCTAAAGAATTGGAGGGATATGCTTTATTCATGAATTAGAACACAATACTGCTGAATCAGTTCTTGCTAAATTAATCTACAGATTTCATGCAATCCCAAAGTCAGAGAAGGTGTTTTTGCTTTTTTATTTTTTGTTATAAAAATTGAACAAATTAAGTCTATAATTTTTGAAATGCAAAGAACTAAGAATTGTGAAGACAATCTTCAGGTAGAATAAAGTTGGATAACATACATCTGCTATAAAAATTTATTATAAAACAATTGTAGTCAAAACAGCATATTTTTGGTTCAAGACAAGAGAAATAAATCAATGGAACAGAATATTGTGTAGAGACAGACCCAAAATTATTTAGTCATTTGATTTGAAATAAATATGACACTGGAATGAAATGAGTAAACAATACAAATATGTTAAGTGGTATTGGACCAATTTGATATCCTCATGGAAAATATAAAAGAAACCTTGACCTGTTACTATTTTCATGGCACAAAAATGAACTCTATATGGAATTGTAGGCAGAAGTGTGTAATACAAAAAACCTTTTACAAAACACCTTAGGAGGTTATATTCATCATCTTAGGATGGGCAAGGATGTCCTTTGAAAACACTGTCCATAAAGAAAAAGTATGATGAATTAGACTTCATTAAATCTAAGAATGTCTGTTCACTAAAAGACATCATGAAGAAGTAATAACAATATAATTAATGTCTAAAATGAGAAAAAGCTAGAAAATCCAATAAAGTTCAGCAAAAATAATTTAATAAGCATGATACCAAAAAAAGTTCAAATAATTAATATATTAATTTTATATTCATACAATAAATTAAAGATTTTGGTTCTCAAATTGTATCTTTTTATTCCTTCTAAGTTCTTAAATTATTATTTCTCCATACTAAAAATATTTGCCACATAATATTTCAAAAGCACTGGAAAGTAATACACAGATACAAAGCCATCCATCATTCATTCCCTAACCCTGCCAAATACTATGATAACTCCAAAAGACTCGACCTCTGCATTTTCCTATACTATCCTACAGACATTTAAGGGACATTTAAAAAATATATTCATGGTTACTAACATATTTCTCATATTTTATTTTTATTCAATATTATGGCCTCATGATTTCTCTATAAGAGTCTATAAATTTCATAAATATAATTTCAACAATGTCATAGCGATCAACCATATATTGTCCTTAATTACTTTACTCTTCATCTGTTGTTTTTAATATGAAGAACTAAAGTTTCCCTAAGTGTTTTTCTAAGTCTCTATCTTTACATTTTAGAACCAGCGTCTTCTAGTCCAATGATATCTGAAGGGAATTTCAGATGCTAGAATTCCCTGTAGGCCACCCAATTGTGCTTCATCCAGCTAGGTAATGCTCCTGGTCTCCTTGGGTTACAGTGTTCCTATTATTTTATTAAGATGATTCCTCCTCTGAGATGTTATGAGAATGACCACATAGCAGAAGTAAAAGTTCTCTAAATACAATATATGTTTAGTCATTAGGCCAAAATTTCCTCAGTCTCTGGGAGTATTCATCATTATAATTTTGTACAGAGGGCACAAGTAGCCATTCCATTATTTTCTACTGAATGAAAGGTTCTTCCTTCCACAAAACCTGTCTTCTTTTTTTCCTAATCAATCAAATCTACTCCTTTGGAACTGGCTCACTTGCAAATGGTCTGGCCACTCAAAAAATAGGCAGGTAAAATAAACTAAATAAAGTATTCCACATATTTACAAATGGATCAAATGTTGTAGATATCTATTCATTCACTTGAGATGTAATCATATATATCATTACTAAATATCTATGGCAAGGAAGTAACTTGTTTTCCCACTGCCTCCTCAACAAATACTATTTATTTTTATCACGTTATTTTTTAATTCACAAATCCTGACTATACTTCTTTATAGGGCCACTATTATCTTACGCATTTTTGTATTCATCTACCATCCTAACTCATACACCATACAGTTAGGGAGGTACTTAACAATTGCATTTATGTATATATTAAAAGAAAAAGTAAATACTGCTACGTAATAATTTTGCCTAAAATGGTTTTCTTCAAATACGCTACGATATTCTTAGTAATACTTTTCATATTGATTAGTTTATATCTGCATGCTGGAGAGTTCTTCGCTTGTTTTCATATATACCAATATATTATTATTATCAGGCTATTTCTAGAGTATGGAAAAGCCTCAATAATCCCTCAACTATTACATAATGATTATGAAAATAAAAGTTAATGCAAACAGATGATATAACATCCTTAAAAGAACACTCTTGGGGAAAAGATTTGTTTCTATAACAATCCAGAAGATTCCCAAAATACTATTATTATTAATTACACTGTAAAAACATTTAATTAATTCTGACCTTTTTATCCCTTTGACTAAAGACTAGATTTCAGCAGACAAATGAAGGAATTGGAGGATATCTAATCATAACCAGCTCTGATATACATCCTTCCAAAAAATCAATACTTTGGCAGAGAAAAGAATACAGATATCATGCCAATGTCATATGTAATGTAAGTGCACATAAAGATGAGAGTAACAATATTGCTTAAATACTGAGGCAAAACAGCCTATAAAGAAGGGAACTGAAGGAGGGAGAGAGTGAAGTGGAAGAATTCATACCCTCAGAAAATATCTTTAACATAAAATAAGTTTGTAAGCTAGTTTAAACTAACATCATTAGAAGGAAGCAACATAGCACCCTGTTACCCTTTACAGAAATTGCTTAGTCCAGGACCTGTCAGATTGTTGGAAAAACGAGTAACCAAGACAACAGAAATAATAATGGCATATAATAAGCAAGAGTTACAAGATGTATAGCTTCCATCTCTGCACACCAAGATAACCTATTGACACACAATATTAAGACATTTTACAGCTCACAAAGCTGAACAACTACCCCACTGCATCTCTCCAAAAAAAGAGCAGGTGACACCAGGAGGGAAGCAATGACTACAAGATGAGAATTAACCGCTTACTTAATCACTCACCAATCAGCAAGACCCACAACGCCAAAACTCCTACTCATGATTTTTGCTCTATAAAACCTCCTCCTGCCTGTAAGCCATAGGGAGTTCTGATTTTGACTCACTATTCTCCTTGGGTGGCACCATTTTTAATAAAATAGCCTGTCTATCTTAACTGCAAAGAACTGGTGTCAGTTATCATTGACTCCAAATGTGAACTCTCATTTGGCCTGTTTGATCGCAGGACGAAGAGAAGGAGGGAGAGAAGGAGAAAGAAGGATAAAAGGAATAATAGAAAAAGAAAGGATGAAGAGGGGAAAGAGGGAGGGAGGAAGGAAAGAACGCAGGAAGAAAGGAAGGAAGGAAGGAAGGAAGGAAGGAAGGAAGGAAGGAAGGAAGGAAGGAAGGAAGGAAGGAAAGAAGGAAAGAAAGAAAGAAGGAAAGAAAGAAGGAAAGGGAGGGAGGCAGAAAGAAAAAAGGAAGGTAGAGGAGAAAGAGAAAGAAGAGAGAGAGGGCAGGAAGGGATAGATGAATGGAGGGGAGGAGAGGGAAGGAAAAAGAAGAAAAAGAAAGAAGAGGAAGGAGGAAAGGAAGGGCCGGTGACAAGGTGAGGGGTGAGAGGTGAAGGGAGGGAAGAAGAGTAAATGCTTTTTTAAAATATAATGAAATGTGGTTGGTTGCTGTAAATAGACTCATTTGGAAAATAAGTTATTTGCTGAGTTAGCCTGGAATGATGAAATTAGCACTGGACTAGTAATCAAAACATAGTTCTATCTAAATACATGACCAGCTGCCAGTGTAATTTAGACAAATATCTTCACTCTTAAGTTTCTTAATTTAAAAATTAAACGTTTAGACTAGCATCTTTAAGGTCCTTGAAGGCTTCTAAAGCCTTAAAATCCTATGTTTTCAAATATTTCCATGGTGAGGGAAAATAAGATACAACTGAAGCAATGATGCTGTTTAGATAAGAGATATTTTGTCTTTATAATTGACTAGACTTCTAAAATGCCTTCCTTGTGCAATGATTGCAAACTTTGTACATAAAGCTTTGACTATGGGGTTTGGAATGAGTTCCTCACTTGGTGTACTGACAACAAGACATGGAAATGGATAATATACTCTTAGACTGGCTTCATTCTGACATTCATTATCAAAGATGTTGCCGTTTATGATATCTGTGGGAGAGCTGCCATATACTAGTACACCTAAGAGACTGGTTGTAAACTTATATTAGGCAATCAGGGAGATGACGATAAACATTACTTGAAAGAAGCTAGTGACATGAACATATTTTACCAGATGCCTGGAATACAAGAATTCAGATAAGCCTGAGCATATATTTAGCTCGGTCAGCAGAATTTATACCCTGTGCATTGATCAAATCACATAAAAATCAAGACTTCTTGAAGAAGTCAGGTGTCTCCTTTTACCGATCACTTGAGCTACATGGTGCAGTTAAAGCTGCCTTTGAAATGGAGAAAGTATTTAAGCCACAGATAAAAGGGTTGTTCTCAGGAACTTTTCAACCGCAGTTTCAATTATTTTCTGGCATGATACATTTTTCTTCACAGATGCTTCTGCCAGCTATATTACTGTAAATCACCATTTGGAAGATGCCTTAATTTTTTAACATTGAAATATGCATTCAGGTATTTGAATTTTAAAGACTATTCACAAGTTGCTAAAACAATGTAAATCAATACCTTTTCTTTATACGACTTTGGAGATAGAATTTTTACTGTGGTAGGAGTTCTTCGAACACCCCTTAATTGTAAATCAAAAACAGGGAGACCTAAATCATTTCAGAGCTAACTGTAACATACCTTGTTACATATTTTCTCTGATAAATATGTACAAAGTAGATTTGCAAATGTCAAGAGATAAAAACATAAATAATCACACACACAAGCCTACAGAGCAAAGGTAAAACTATTAAAATGTGATATGTTTGATGGTAGACATTTTTCTATAATTAATATATACAAAATTTTATAAAATTATACATGTAATATATATAATTTTATACTTTTTTCTTTAACTAATTAACCATGAGACTTTGTCCAGGTAATTAAATAGTCTTCAAAACCATATTAGTGCTTACACAATATATTTGTAGATATGCCAAAATTGAATAATCTCCCTACCTGAAAACACCTGCTTCAAAACTTTGTCATGGTAAATAATACTAACATGAAGGTCTTTGATCATTAACTTTTTTTAAACCTATGGTTCTTCCCTCAAGTTAGGCCAGACACCTAGAATGTAGTGGTATGCCCTTTTTCAGCGCCATTGGTATGAATTATCAGAGTCTTTCCAATCCAGTAGGTGTGAGAGATCTCTTCAAAAAATATGCTCTCTGCAACAAAAAAATGTGCTAATCGAGTTTAAAGGGTCACGTTTAAATCTGTGTCCCTTTTATTAGTAGTGGAGTTAACATTGAGTTATCCTGTTGTTCATTAATTGTTTTACATCTTGAATGTATAGCCTATTTTAAAATTTAATTATATATTGTTTCATATTACTAGCTAATTCATATTTAGTAGTTCCTCTACTACTTGTAAGCACTTTGAGTGCAGGGAATACATCATACTCTTCTATTTTGGATACATTAAATGCTCTCTAAAAGCTAATTGAATTCAATGTTTTGTGGCAGAGAGGATCTGGGAAGTTCTCTCAGCTTACTAAAAGCTTCTCACTTTTTACCAATAGAATTTGGTAATGATTCCATCTCCAACTGAGGAATTCTGTTAAAACATATATAGATGCTACATGTGAAAAATACGGCCTTGGCAGTTACTGTTATAAGGCAGGATGCATATCAAAGAAGCAATCATATACTATCATTCTCCCTCACCCAACATTTTTATTGTTGTTCTCTGATGTTTGCAAAAGTGTATTATTCCAGGGTGAATGAGCCTTGAGAAAGGGAAAAAAAAAAAAAAAAAAAAGACAGAGCATAAAAGTGCATTTAAAAAAAGCTTAACTTGTCATTTAGTGTCAGCACCCAAGTAGTGTTAGAGAAAAAGGGTTTATTATAAAGAAAATTAACAACTGGGCTTAGGTTTTTCAATTGCAAATCTAATTTGTGTGTAAAAGTTTTATTGATAACTTCAAACTTAGATATTCTTCAAACATCATGAAAAAGATGTAATGTCTATAGTAAAAAAAAAAAAAAGAAAGAAAGAAAAAGAATAAGGTTGGGAAAAGAGAATAAAACAGATTTTCTTAGCATAATTTCTCGTTAATTCTACTTTGCCTTCTGTGTTTTTTTTTATTCTCATAAGGCAAGGGCTTTAAAACCAGGATATATTTCTTCTTCTGATGGAAATCTACTGTGTTCGTTTCGGCAGCACATATACTGATGGAAATCTACCAATAAGATCTTTCAAAATAAACATCTATCTCTTAGTTAATGCCTTGGGACTAGTATTTCCACTGAGCATTGAGCATAGATTAAAACAAGGCTTGGAATTGAGGGACAGTTATTTAAGGTTACTCACTATTCAGACACTCACTCTTCTCTAACAAATGTATATAATAGTACTCAAGTCATTTATGATGATTGTGCTAGCTTCTTTCAATGTTGAGACATAATAGTGAAAGTAAATTTATATTGTCATAATACATAATTCAATTAGTGTAAATAAATGTGTTTTAATTAAGAAAAAATGAGAAGATATAGGAAAAAAGAAAAGGATCGAAGGGACACATAGTAATATATCAAGACAAAATTATTAGATGAAGTTTAAAATGCCTATGGCATTAGGTATATAGTAACATAAGGTGACAGTTAACATTAAATTTTTATATACATTTTCAGCATACATATTTAATAAAAAAGTTGTTTTTAAAGTAATATTATTCATATTAAAATCCTTTTTTTCCACTGAATTCTGTAGTAAATATTACAATAAATTCCTGGGATATAATAAATATCAACAAAGAATGGAAGGACATTAAAAATTTATTTACAGTGAAGAAAATATATTTTCTGATAAAGAAAATTATTCTCAAATTTGTCATAAAGTGTGAATGCCATGTAGAAAGGATTATATTAGTACCTGTCAAAATAACTTATGTTCTAAAAAGGAAAATACCAGCAACTAATTTGACACAGCATTTACCTAAATCTCACACTGCTTTGATAATTTATAACTCTCTTTTTACATGTTTTTTTTCATTGTTTAAAATATGTGGTGTTTTAGAAATAAATAGGTTTATTAGAATGTAAAGGAAAGTGAAACAAGATTATTAAATAACCACTCTTAAAAATTTGATAATCAGTGTCTACTGGAGAGGCCTGAAACCTGCAATAAAATAACTTGAGTCCTTATATATAATTATTCCATATACATAATTTTACAAATCCCTGTATAACCCCAATTTAGAGGACATAAAATGGAGAGGGGAGAGACTATACCCCATTTTTTTTTCATTCCTCTGATATGTAATGAATGAAATTGGAGCAACTTGTAAAAATCCTGTTTGGTTTCCCACATACAGTCTCTTGTTTCTTTGGGATTTATAACCTAGATTTTGTTATTTCACTTTTTGATTCTACTGTGTGTGTTCCATTAATCATAAACCACTTATCTTGCATAATTTTCCCTCTTATTACATACTCAGATCTGTTACCGCAAATATATTTGTTTTATTCATTATCATCTCACACCCCTAGAAAACAAGTTCAACAAGAGCAGAGACTATTTTCTTCAATTAATTATCACCCGTGCCTGGTTCATAGTTGGTGTACAATTCATATTGACTGAATTCATAAATGAATGCATGAATTATATGTGTGAATGTCTTATTGAGGCCGCAGGGCTAAACCATAGCTTTGTGGATAGAAGTTTCCTCTGAAAAAGTTGCCATTTGCAGTATCATTTTGGAAATTGTGTCATTTTTCTTTTTTTAATTAAAGGGGATCCGATATGTGGTGATGAAAAGAAAACTGACTCTGGGTGGTGAACACACAATGTGATATATAGATGATGTATTACAGAATTGTACACCTGAAATCTATGTAACTTTACTAAGAATTGTGTCAATTTTAAGGTATTTAAATGAGGATGCAGAATACTGGGCAATAGAAACATTCTCTTCTCCTGGAAAGTATGGGATAAGTGTTTTTATTGAAGCTGGAGATACAGATATAGAAGATGAGCCATCTTCCTTTAATTAAAAGCTGTCCAAGAGCAAGAGAATCAGTCACATAAAAAATCTCTAAAATGGATCTGGAAGGTACAAGAGTTGACAGGTAATTTAGTGTCACCATACTATCCAATGTCCCACATTGCTTTACATTCAAGTGAAAATGTCAAACGGATCTCTTTTGGGCTGTGGGAATAACAAATATGTTTCTGCCTACCCTTAGGACAACATGATACATGAGAAAGCAGTGTATCCTCCCCGCGATGAAACCAGACGGGTGGCACATGTGATAGTCACAAAGAGGGGAAGGCAGCCTTTGTTGGTGATAGAGGCAATGGGATCCTGCAGTGTCAAAGGAGCAGAGGACAGTTCTTGAATTCAAGCAAGGCAGAATGAATACAGGTGGCATTAATTTCTGGAAAGATCTAATGAGAATAATCACAGTATCTGATCTGTATAGGCATACACACCCACACACATGTATGTACAATCTTAAAATACGTAGATATTTTCATTTTGTTATCTAATATAAATAGTATATCCTAAAACAAGTGATCAATTCAATATCCAAGCATGCATTATTTAGCTTCAAGTAGCTAAAACTTGTTTCAACATTATTATCTAAAGTGAATCTTTTATCAAATAAGTATCCTTCTTTGAAGTTAAGAGCAAGCAAGAATACGGATAATTCATGTGAGCTCATCATTTGTCAGAGTAGAAAAAAGATATAAGCTTTGGTGTCAGAAAAATCTTCCAAGTTTCAAAATCTAGAATATGATACAACCCGAATTTTCTAAAATCATATGGAAGCCTTCGTATTAACAACTTTCAATTTCTGTTAGAATGTGGTAAGTATTTAGGTCTTTATAATCTCTTCTAAGTAGTTTGGACTTTTGCTACAGGGAAAGGTAACTATTTAAGGATTTAAAAAGGAAGTGACAGGATCACATATACTTTTCAAAAGATCACTTGGGAATCTATAATATAAGGAGATCCCTATAAGACATTCAGAGGAAGATTGTCAGTTATATGGATAGTTCATCAAACTTGATTAGAAAGAGCAAGAGTCTGAAATAAAATAGTAATAGGAGAGACACACAGAAGTGGGTGGATGTATGAGATCTTAAGAAAGAATGGTGGATAGCATTTATTTACACATAAAATAATGTGAAAACGATGTCTGCATAAGAATGAGAAAAAATTCATGACCCACATATTTAATTTAAGCTATAAATCTTCAACAGCAAAGATAATGCCTTGGGTCTATCAAACCCTTTCCCTCCTGGGTTACACAGCCAGCCTACATTCCCAGGTTTTCATGCATTTGCCTAAGGCTGCAGGAGTTAATTCCGTGTTTCCCCGAAAATAAGACCTAGCAGGACCATCAGCTCTAATGCGTCTTTTGGAGCAAAAATTAATATAAGACCTGGTCTTACATTATATTATGTTATGTTACGTTACATTACGTTACGTTATGTTATATTATATAAGACCCGGTCTTTTTTTATTATAATAAGACCGGGTCTTATATTAATTTTTGCTCCAAAAGAAGCATTAGAGCTGATGGTCCGGCTAGGTCTTATTTTCAGGAAACATGGTTCTACCCAATGTAAATGGATGAACATGTGTACTCCATTTCCTTACTGCCAGTTAGTTGGCTGCATCCAGAAAATACAGCAGAGAACTCTGAGGCCTTAGAGAATGGATGGAAGAGCCATTAGATAGATCCCTAAATGAATGCAGAGAACTGAGCTCCCTGCTCCATCCTGCCCCTACTCTTTACATTACATGACGTAAATTGGATTAAAGTGTGAGAAAGAAATAGCACTCTTTTTGTGTTGAAACCTCTAAAATTATATTTCATGTTTTCTTTCAATTCACCTTCTCTAATGTTGCTAAATGTTCTACTAATTCCCTAGTGATTAGAGATTGGATATGAATTCTAGAATAATCCTATATTAATCCTAGAATTAATAATCCATATTATTTTTAATGCATTATAGATTTTTAATGCTTAATATGACTATCTAGTTCTTATTTCATGGTATGGGGTTATTTTCTTAATATTTCACTTTATTGTCTTTATAAAATTCTGAGTTAAAGTATCTTTTCTTATACTATTTATGAGGAACATTTGAGTTAAGTAAATCCAACTGAGAATGGTGATCAGAATTCTGGAGGCTGGAGAGGGCAGAGCAGCTGAACAGGAGGTTACTTGTCTGCTAGTTATATCCCTGCACTATATCAAGTCACCTAGAGACAGTCACTATTCTTTATGATGTATTTTTGTAACTTATTTGATTATATTTTTTTGCTAGTTTTATTATAATTCTTCCATTATTTGTAAGCTCATATTTATAAAACAGTATTTTTATTATAAGACCTTACTTAAGTAATATGCCATAGTACCTATTTTTCACTGCTTTGATGTTTAAGTTCATTTATTTGCTGTGGACAATTTAAAATCTCCAATTAATCTTAATGTGAAGGCTGTTTTATTTTCATAGACCCAGTTTCTTTACGATCCATCATAATTGCCATATTATTGATTTCAGACCCCTTGGATTGAGACTTTTAAATTATTGTGCACAAAGGCAGAATTTCAATTGTTTATCAAAATATCTGCATCTGTATGAGGCATTTTTTTTCAATTAACAATCTAATATTTTTATTATTAACAAAACACTTGTTCTTTTATTAAGTACTCTATAAAGCAAGTTTTATTTGGTCTTATGTTTTGAAACCGAGTGCCCCTATGATTGATTAAATTTAGTTTTAAATCCTAGATCTATAAATTATGTCCCTCTCTATATATACATGTACCTCTCAAGAGACCTAGACTTTCCCCTGGATATTCAGCAACCCCTGAGGCAGCAGAAGACAGTAGCCTGGATGTGACCAATTGTCATAGGGTCTGAACCTCTAGCAGGCTAAAGATAGCATCTTGACCTAAGTTATGTTGCAGCTCCTGAGCCCTAAGGTGAAACAATCCCCTGGAGACTTTCCCAGGAGATTGGACAGAAGGACTCCAGAAAGGACCTCATATCTGTCCTCAAGACCTGAAGAAATGATTCATTACCATTACCTCACCTCTGACCAATCAATTCCCAGCATGACCCTGAAACCCCTAAGCCATGATGTTCCCTATATAATCAATAACCTACATATCATCAGGGAGTTTGGGCTTTTGAGCATTACCTCCCATTCTCCTGGATGGTGCCATCCATTAATAAAAATACAAAATATTTATCCACTTCAATTCTTGGTGTTTAGTGTGTGCTCTGCTAGTGACAGGTGGAGGAACTCTTTCTATTGTATAACAGTTTCCTTTTTAAAAAAAAGAGAATGCAAACATAATTGGCAGAGAATAAGTCACATCATTTTCCCAGCACAGAAAGTATTAATAGTGGTACAGTATTATTATAATTCACTATATCCCATTTAAGCAAACATTTATTTCATTAGGTTTTTACAGTTCTTGTCATGAAAAAGGCACGGTTGTAAGCTTCACAATCATTCACAAGTACCTATTTCTTCTAAGAAAATAGTCTCATCCTATTTTATAAAACATGTTATAAAATATGGGTACCCTATTAAGTATAATCATATTAATGTACATTTGAAACACGACTAAAAAAGCGCTCAGTCTTTCAACTGTGTCTGCCTAAAGAACACGTACCATATACATTAGCTTATTAAATTAAATTTAAAATTCATGTTACAGTTCAAAAAGTTTCTTTCCTTAGAATACTGATTAAGCATTTACTAAAGATGTGAGTTAATTTAATATTTGTTATATCACTTTATTAGAAACTATGGTCTTTAATAAATCATTTAAATTTTGATGGGTCCCAAAAGTCTTACTTAATTCTAATACTGACCTTATCATTTAAAAAGAAATACCAGTAATTAATATGGATTTCATCCTATAGGAAAAAAGAAAAATCTGTTACAGAAATTCTGCGTTAACTATGATTAAAACGGACTCAGTATAGAGGTCTACAAGTTTACTTTCACAAAGGAACTATGTAAGCTAAGCTCATTTTTATTCTAATTGGCAATGACTTACATCAGTCAAGAGTTGCAGGATGGCCAAAATGCTCTCTTCCAAAGTTTATTAAAATGTGGAAAAATGCTAATGATTCCAGGAAAAAATAAGATATCTACAATAGTAAGGACAGGTGGAAGATTTAGTACAGCATTCCAATTAAACTGTACAATGTTTCATAGCTTTTGCAGCAGCTTAAAATTGTACTGTTGAGCATAGATCCTACCTTTATTGGATTTCACTTTAGATTTTGACTCTTTAGTGGTTAACATTTTTGGAGTACATGGAGATTTCAAACTAACTCAAACCTTTTTCTAAGTTTCAAATTAGAGTGGCAATGAATAAAAATTTGATTTCTACAGTCAAAATTATTATCGAACAAATTGACAGTGAAATAGCATTGGTTAACTACCTTCTGGTACTTTAACTATTTCCATTAAATTCAGGAGGAAATGGCTTTTATATCACAGCTAATTCATAATGAAATACTTTCTTTAGACAGTTTTCCCCCATTTGTGGTTTGAACTATTAATTTTCTCCATATTCAAGAAATTAAATTAGGTCTAATGAATCCAATAAAAATCTGGTAATTTAGCCTCATAGAAGTAATGTTTTTGAAGACGATTTACAAATCTTATCAGAAGCTGTCTGGTGGAAGTGACTGCAACAAGTTCTATTAAAGATAATGATATTAAGATAGCAAGTTTATAAACAGAGCAATTTATAAATATGCATTATAAATAATATAATTCTATTCACAGCCAAATTTCATAGAAGAGTTGTGAATAAAAGTGTCTTCATCTCCTTTCCAATTACCCATTTTCCCTGTACCCACTCTACCTGGGATCTCTTGCCTACCATTCTGATCATTCTGTTCTTCCCATGCTTTTCCCATAACTGCTCATCAATGATTTCCATTTTTCCAAATTTAATGGTCATTCCTAAATACCCATTTGATTTGTCTTCTCAGCGTCATCCAACATGATTGACACTTTACTCCTCTTTGAATCATTCTCTTCTCCTGGTCTCTGTGACACCATAGTCTTTGGATCCCCCCCAACCCCCATTTTGCTGGCTTTTCCTCATCTGCTGGGCCTGTAAATGTAGTAGTGCCATCCCAGTATGCTTGGGGTCTATAGCAAAACTATAGACTATGTAGCTTATACAACAAACATTTTTTTCCCCTCACAATTCTGGAGGCAGGGATGTCTGAGATCAGGGTGTCGTCATGGTCATGTTCTGGTGAGAACCCTCTTCCTAATTTTCTCACGTGTGGAGAGAGGGAAAAAGAGAAAGGGCTCTCTCTTCTTGTCTTGTAAGGACACTAATTTTTCCATGAGGGCTCCACCCTCATGACTCAATTACCTCCCAAACACGCCATCTTCAAATAGTACTACATTAGGGTTTCAAGACATGAGTTTAGGGGGAGGGGACACAAACATTCAGTCTACAGCATGCTCTGCTTTGGGATCCTTTAATTTTCTCTGTAGATATTTTCTTTCCACAGAATTTCATATATTCTAGGGATTTGGAATTTAAATGTTTGATCTGAATTCATAAATCCATCCTTAACCATTCACTTAAATTCACTCCAGAATTATATATCTAATTACCTTAAATTTAATATGACCTCTGGGTCCTTTCCTCTCACTTGTCCTTACCCAAACTTTGGAATCTCAGTCGTGGCAACAACCATGCACCCAATTGCTCCAGTCAAAATCTTAAGAGGTATAGTTAATTCCTAGGTTTCTATTATAGTTCATATCCATCTCTTCAAGATGTCTTGTCAATTTTAAATCCAAAACACATTCTATATCCTTCTACTTGTCTACACTTACTGTATTACCTACCTAGTATGAGATTATCTCCAGTCTCCTAAGAACTTCTATAGTCTCTTAGTCTGCTTACTCCTATTCTTTTCTTGGCATCCATCTCCACAAAACCTCTAACGTGATGGCTAAAAAGCCTAAACAGATAATTTGTTCCCCGCCTCCCACCACATCTTTAAACGTCTACTCACTTGTATGTTAAATGAAAACAACACTACTTACCCTGGCCTACAAAGCCCTGTGTGATCGGGCTCCTGCAATCCCCTTTGGTTTTTCTAATATTCCCCATTGCACCCATCTTCCACTCACACTGGACTTATTTCTGTTCTTTAAATATATCAAATCACATTCTTGTTTTGGGGTTTTCACACTAACTATACAATTACTGAGTGTCTGGAGTACTCTGACCCAGATTATGACATAGCAAAATTTTTATAGCATGAACTTCTCAGTTTAAATATTACTCCATTCAAAGGAGTCTTTACTGATCCTCCCAACGTAAAATTGGCCTTTCAATCAACAATAATCATCTTTCATCTTCCTTATGGTCCTTATTTATCATTTCCTTGTATATGTTTATTGCTATACACTTCTGTAATCTCAGACTATGAAATGAAACTCTCCCTGAATCATAACAAATTCTCCAAAAAACTGTTTGTTGAATAAAGGAACAAATTAATGAATATTAGATATCTACCAGGGAACATGAAGTCCAGGAAACTTTCCTGAGTGTTTCTAGTAACAGTTTAGGCAGGAGATAGTTGAGATGTTTTATGACAAAGGAAGAAGTTGGAGATTCTGCAAAGGGCACTGATAATTGACAGAGCATGGAGACGTTTAATTAGCATTGGAGAGAATATTATACATTTTCTCATGGGACTAAGGAAAAAGTAGAAAAGGAAAAGTTTCAGTATAGATGAGTATATACTGTTAATATTGTGATTGGAACAAATTCTCAGCAGGTTGTTTGATTGCCAGAAGTGATTTCCCTTCACTCTTCCCTGTATCCTATTTTGAGAACTAAAGTTCAGCTTTAAACAGGAATTAAGGAGAAGAGAGACCATCAAAAGACTGTCTGTTCTGAGGGAACATTGCCCTTATCCTTTAAAGCAGTCCATTTTGAGATTTAATTAAATATGCTGGCTAGAATTTCTCTTGATTCCAACTATGTTGACATATAATAGACTTAGCTCTCAGCCCTTATATTCATGCTATAGTTTCTTTTTTTCATATACTTATTATTGTCAACCGAAGTATATTTGATGCTTTTCTTTTCAATTCTGATTATTCTTTTTATCACACACATACACACTTTTCAATCTATGTACTTCCAATTCAGTTCGATACTCCCAGTTGCTTTCCTGCATTACATGGAATTTTCAAATGAGGCAATCCATATGCTCACTTGACTAACTGAAAAGTTGACATTTTTCTCTGAATCCATTGTTTACAATTCAGAGTACTATGACAGATAGAGCAAAATCTCTCCACTGTGTAGTTTCCATTAAAAAAAAATGCTAGTAATAAATGGAGAATTTGCCAATAATTAGCAAGTAATGGGCCGAGCCAAAGTCATCCACTGTGTGATGTTGAAGAAAATGGATGAAAGGGCTGTTGAGACTGTGTAGAATTAATCACAATAATGCACAATCAAATGGAATGGCCTTTCAGTCATCACTGCCTTAACAACAACTTGCATTTAAAGACAGCATGTAATTGAATGCATAAACTTGTTTTTCTTAGTTGACAAGCCCCACTAAACCTTTCTTCATTCCTCAATACACTTAGAAACCCAGCATGGATCATTATCCACAATAAAGAAAGGACTTAAAAGGTTTTCAATGTTATTCATCCCTATACTTCTTGTGTTCAGATAACCGCTGCCCTTAATCTGCTTCTGGACTTTGTATTTAGCTCACAAGACCTCATATTTAAAAATGATATAGCCGTCAAAGATGTCTACCTAGGAACTATGGCCGAGGAGTCCAAAGCAAATGCTATATTAATTGTGCTATTACTGTTAACTATCCTATGTTCTCATTTAATATTTAAATTCTCCATGAGGTTATGAGAATTAAACAGTTTTAATTGACACAATTGGCATATGGAAGTCTCATAACCTAAAAGAATACAATTTTATCATTTTGTTTAGATCTCCAAATTTTGTTAAAAATAGAGCCTGTACTTCAAACAAATGTGCAGTTATTTGTTGTAAATTATATGAAATATTTTACTCCAGTAACATCTTATGTGTATTTCAATACACACACACAAAAATAGAAAATTACACAGACTAATATAAGGATGAAATATATTACTTTCAAAATAAATTTATTTCATTTGACACATTACATTTTTGTTCTGCTAAGATAAAATTATTGTTAACTAAAGAGTTGGTTTATTTTTAATAGACCATAGTGAACTGGAAGTCTTTTTCTAAGTTTGGTTTATTTTATGTATTACTTTTAATAACCAGTGCAATTGAGAGAGGTGCCTTATAAAAATGTTAATTAAAATGAAAGGATTGAATTGTAGACTATGCTGAATGAATATTGATATTATGATGCCACCAAGGTTTTTTGTTGAAATATGGCTTGTTGATTTTCATCAACCCTAATATGAATAATTTTTTTTAAAGATTTTATTGGGGAAGGGGAACAGGACTTTATTGGGGAACAGTGTGCACTTCCAGGCCTTCCCTCCAAGTCAAGTTGTTGTCCTTTCAATATTACTTGTGGAGGGCACAGCTCAGTATCAGGTCCAGTTGCCACTTCTAGTTGCAGGGGGCATAGCCCACCATCCCTTGTGGGAGTCGAATCAGCAACCTTGTGGTTGAGAGCCCACTGGCCCACGTTGGAATCGAACCAGCAGCTTCCGGAGTTAGGAGCACGGAGCTCCAACTGCCTGAGCCACCGGGCCAGCCCTGTTTTTGTTTTTTAAGTAAAATTTGCTTCCATGTATTTAAACTGTGGAGATCTGAGAATTTTGAAGTTTTTGTATTAACAAAAGCACATTAATTTTAGATAATCCAATACTCAAACACTGATGAAAACTTCTCTAAATATCCATTTCCAAAATTATTTCTTTTTGGCACTAATTACACACATATTAAAAGGAGATTTTTGTCAAACATTGATCAAATTATACTTTTCTATTAAGGGAGAGATGAAGTGTGTTTATATTTTGAAATGTTAAGCTAGGTTTAAAGTGTTACTTATCTTAAACAACTCTATACAGTTTCTTACCGGAAGGCAACCAGTGAATATTTGGGTATAAAAGATTTTCTTGAAAATTCTGAGTTTTATTGCAAACTATTGCTAAATTTGTTTTATATTTTGAAGGTTGTGTTTTAATAAAATTAAATGACATCCTGTAACGTTTTATGCACTTCTGGTTTCAACTTCTTGTCACAATCATTTGCCAATAAAAATTGATGGGTAAGATTCACTCTTGTACTGTCTCTAAGTTACATCAGTGATTACATTTGCATTGCTTTCCCATAAAACGTTGTTTTTAAGAAAAAAGTGATTTGTTTTTTGCAAAACATATCTTGTCTGTTATTCTTCCTTTATGACCTAAGGAAAACAAGTGGATATATTATAATACTGAGAAACAGAATTTAGCAAATATCATAAGTTGAGATGTATTAGAAAGATCTATTCTTTTATCAGTTTTACAGAACACCTACCACACTGGATAACTTGTCCTAATAGCTCTTTCTTTAAGTTTTCAGAAACATATCTCTTCATTTGCCAACAATATCTGTTCACAAATAAATTCATTTCAGCTATTTTTACTGTAGCAGGAAGATTTATACCCGTAAGATCCCAAGTGTTTCAGTGGGTCTTGAATTTCTTTAATTTTATTTTAAAAACTTGACAGTTAAAAAATACTTTTAAATGTCAATAAAAAATAAAAAAAAAGAAATACGGTCTCAAGTGTATTTTGTGCCAAGATTAATTTCCATATCACTAACATGGTAATTAGTACCATGTGGATTATTCGTCTGTATGGACCTCAGTATAATCTTTGCCCTAATAGTACACAGGTTTCACAACACAAAGCAATTAATGTGACTTCAGAAGAAAAATGTTAGCTCTGTCTGTCTTCCTACTTGAAAAAAAAAATGGTTCTAGAGGTAAGCTTTAGCAGCCCATGTGTGTGGCCCACACAGTCAAATACCTGGTAACCAGCCAGAGTCAGTTCTGCCTTCCATCACCATATATTTGACCTCCTTTTCCCTCTTCTACCATCTCCTCTACCCCTTTACCCTCTGGTAATCACTAAAGTGTTGTCTGTGTCTATGAGTTTTTGTTTCTTTGTCTTGCTCCTTTGTTGCTTTCGGTTTCATGAGCACATAATGCAATATATAGATGACATAATACAGAAATGTACACTTGAAACATACATAATTTTACTAACCAATGTCACATGATAAATTTAATAAATTAAATGGATGAATAACTAACTAACTAACTAACTAACTAACTAACTAACTAAATAAATAAATAAATACCCAATAAGACTCAAAGGGATCCTTCAGCTAGCATGTAGGTCTTGGCATAAAGTTAATAGTTGGAAAAACTATACACTATATGATTTTACAGTGATAGCAAATTAAAACGAGTCCGATGCTTCTTTTAGGCTCCAAGTTCTTCTTGTCTTATTTTCATATTCACAAATATGAATGTGCATAGTTGTTAATATTAGTATTTTATTTATTTTAAAGATTTTTATTAAAATAGAGCTAACATGCAATATTAGTTTCAGGTTTACACAATTGCTATTCAACATTTATATACCTGAAGAAGCAATCATCATAATAACTCCAGCAACCCTCTGACACTGTACCACAGTATCACAATATTATTGACTATATTCCCCATGCTGTAAGTCATCTCCATGACTTACTGGTTTTCTACCTGGAAATTTGAAAATCTTATTCCTCTTCACCATCCCTAAAAAAAAAAAATATATATATATATATATATATATATTTTTTTTTTTCCTCCTTTCTGTTGATTCTTTCAATCATGGTGAGTGAGGAAGTCATGACAACTCATTGAAAGCAGTTGGCATATTTGTTTACTATATCCTAACTTTTTTAGTTTTCTGTCACAGAGAAGACAGTGACTTTGCCACAATATACCACTTGGATTCTTTTATGGAGAAGGATAAATGAATTGTATGGTTTTTGGTGTGATATAGTAGGTAATTCTGCCCTAATTTTACTCAAAGTAGTCCTCAACTAAAGGCATCCTAACAGAGCTTTAGCCTTTCTGCCTCCGACGAAGCACCTGACTCCTTTCTCCCAGAGGCCACATAGCACTATGGCTAATATGCAGGTTCTGGATTGAGCAGCTGAAGACCCATATCCCTGCATGTTACTGCTAATTTGTAACCCAGAGTACGTAACTTGCCCTTCTGTGCCTCCACTTACTCATCTGTGTAATGGGAATAATATAGCACCCACCTCATACATTTATTGAGATTGAGATGAGGTATAAAACACATACAACACTACCTTGGATTAAGATAAACACAAATTAAGTGGAAGTTCTTTCTATCTTTTACTTTGTATTAAATTCCTTGAAGATTGCTTATCAGAACATGTCCATAGAACCCAAGAAAGGGTCTCCTGGTCTAAGTGTTTCTAGACTCTTTTTGATAAATATTCAGTGTTCTTTAAACTAGCACAAGTGATTTTGCTTCTGGCATCTCCATACCCTGTGTCCTGCTTCCAAGTCTTCAGGTCTAGAGAAATATATCCCTAACATGATAACAGAAAGTATATTTGACAGAACCACATATCAGAATAGTGTCTGTTTTACATTGGTACAGATATTGACAGGTGAAAAATTAACACACTGCAGAAGGAATATTAAGAGGTATAATTTTTTTGTTTGTTTTTATTTATTTTATTTATATATTTTTCTTTTTTAAATTTATTGGGGTGACAATTGTTAGTGAAATTACATAGATTTCAGGTGTACAATTCTGTATTACATCATCTATAAATTCCATTGTGTGTTCACCACCCAGAGTCAGTTCTCCTTCTATCACCATATATTTCATCCTCCTTACCCTCATCTCCCTCTCCTCACCCATAATTTTTGTTGAAGCCTTTAGCCTTGTTCACTTTCTTTCGGCTGATTATCTAATTTTAAGTAAATTACTATTACTGTCTAGTTAATTTATGTTCAAAGGGCACTTACTTTAATAAAATATTTTATTGAAATCCCCTTTGCCTGAATTAACCAAAAAGAAGGAAAAACTCAAAAGAAATGTATACCTTAATAAAAAAAAGAAAAATGACAAAGACATGATTTAGATTTCCAACTAGAGCATGATTTAGATTTCCTGTGTATGTGAAAAATACAGAGGAATAACTGTTTATTTAGTTCAATAAATATGACAGCAGTCCATATAAATTAATTCACAATACTTTTAGTTTTGATTATTATAAATTAACTTTTTTCCCCCCACATGTTGGACAAACAAGGATTCTATGTTCTCCCATACTCAACAGAGCCCCAAAGCACACTGTCAATGTTTTCTAATGGGTTATTTATATAACATTTGAACACAAAAAGAGCCATATTCCTGCTGATTTGTACTATAGGAAAACAAGGCCTGCGGATGCCCTCACTCCTTGTAGAACAGCACACAGATTCAAGTGCAGACAACACACACTCCCTATCCATTCCTCTGAGTTTAACATGTTCTTCCTCCCAGTGACCCCTCCGATATACCAGGACCGTGACACTGCTGCTCAGGTGTGCATCTCAACATTTGTGTAGAGGACAGCTGCCAGGATGTAGCAATGTGGCTCTCAGCCAGGAACTCGGTCACAGCCATCACACCACATGCTGGCCTTGTTCAATTTACGAACAAAACCAAAGCCCTGAAGACTTTAATAACAGAAATGAGGACCGTGGCTTGCCATATTACCAGTGAGCATGCAAAGTGAATCTTGCAGAGCCAGAAGCTTAGAAAGCCAATTGGCTAAACTCCACAGAAAACTGATTTTAAGTGTGTCAATTGAGCATAAATTAATGTGAATGCAGTAATGATCCATGTGATTTTTAGATGATTGACTATATCATTAATCTTTAAAGCATGAAGAATGTGAAACCCCTACTTCTCTTCAAATGGTTATTGAAAATACAGAAGAGCTCGCTGGATATTGGCATAGGGAAAATAAAGAGGCAGAGAGCAACTGATCAACATTTTGATTACTAATATCTGAAGAGCGTTATGTTGATAACTTCCTCAAAAAACATTTGGTGTCTATTTGCTTAATGTAACATTCATAGTATCGTTATTTCTCAGAGACATTTATTTCTGTCTTAATTATAAGATATATTTTATCTATTAAAATTGTCAGAGATAACCTTTTTTGAAAATTTACTTGATGCTTTGAGGTTTCAATTTAAAATGCATTTGAACAGGCTGGTCTCTGTAGTTTCTCCCAACTTGTCACTAAAGTACAGGCATACCTTATTTTACTGTGCTTCACAGATAGTATTTACTTATTTTTATTTTTATTTTTTCAAATTGAAAACAAGACCCTCCACCAGCAAAAAGATTAAGTGAGTTGTAGTCACTTTATTGCAGTGGCCTAGAACTGAACCTATAATATCTCAGAGGTATGTCTGTATTTAAGGTGACTTGGAAATAGTAAAATACATACAGGTTCACACATACACACAAAACAAAACAAAACAAAAGAGAAAAAAATACCTAGGACCAAATGATTAAGTGTTTGTTAAGGCAGAACTAGAAGAAGTTTCAAGTTAATATGAAGGGAATGTGTTGAATTGAGAAAAATTATCAATAGCTCATTAATTCATGCTTTGCCACTGAAAATATAGGACAAGCCTTCTGGTTTTAAAGATCATGAGCTATTTTATTCCTTCCTACTGATATTAGCCCAGAAAGCCAAGGAACAAGCCAATGAGAAAATAGGGCACCCAAGACTTCACATCAGCAATGCTGTACATTGAGACTATCTGTGGTTCACTTCTCTCTCTCTCTGACCATATAACAAGTGGACCCTACTGAGAGGAAAAGACCACAGGTAAAGTGCTGCAGAAGCTGATGGAGTTGGGAAGTGACTGGCAACCACATAGGTTATGGATTACAGTTTCTCCCTTACTCCTTCAGGAAAACATCAAAGAACTAAGCATCAGAGGTCGGAGAAAATTATCTCAGGGAACAAAATGACTTTTTAGAGAATCTGCATTTCTTAAGATTAGCGAAGAACAAAAAGGAGAACATGGGTTTTGTGGAAAAATATGGCAGAATGATAAAAGGGAATACAACTTCTAAAAATATCCATTGAGATTACATAGCCTTGAACAAACATAGACAATAGGAAAATATTTTAAATGTTTGTATGTTTGACAGAATGTATGACAGATTTCTCTGCAACAAGTATAAAAATTGATTGATAAAGAAGATTCCCAGATGAACAAATAATACAAGGAAATTAAAAGTGGAATGCTAAAAATATTCATGGAGATACACAAAAATGAAAAGATAGCATTATTAAAATGTATGCTTATGCCAGTAGGAAAGAGAGGGTCCTACAGTAAATCTAATTAGTGTTGTGGAGGACAATTTGAGACATTCTCCCAGAATGCAGAGGCAAAGTACCAAGTGTAAAATGAGAGAGAACACAGCTATGGGAGATAAAGGACAGAAATTGATTCTAAAAAGAGCAGATTTACCAGAGAAAAGAAGCAGAATAATTAAAATGAAAAATTCATTTAAAACTATAAATGAAGTCTGTTCAAATATTTTAAAAAGCCAAACAGAACACACCCAAACAAACAAAACCCTAAATTTTCAGATGAAAGGGACTCATACTTTCCCTATGGTATCCCTTCTACAAGATACCAATCTAGAACTTATTGAAGGTTTTAATTAAAGTCAGAAAATTATACTAAAATGATGGGAGCAATATATTTCAGTGTTTGGAAAGGCCCACATACCATACTGTAACCTCCTCCTTCCTCACCTCAGTCCATTTCCTAGATGAAAGAACTAGGCTCTGACAGGATAAATACCTTATAACTAAAGCTGAGAAGACATGGACTGATAGGTCTGATACGGGGTTGCTATTAGCCCAGTCACTCTTACTTAGGTCTCACTCCCTAATTCAGACAAGTACATTTTCATAGCCCATTAGAGGGGAAAGTCTGTGTGTGCCACTGATCCTTCGAAGATTTAGAAGCCAGAGCCACATGATTCCTCTTAAAATAACACAGAGGCAGATTCATCACAAAGAAAACAGTTTCCTGATCCCAGCAGGAAGCACGTATTACATGAGTTCAGTGATATAAGACTGAATATCCTGAGGCCTTATATTAAGTATATATGTGATACACAATATTGCAAGGAAACAAAAATACTTTCCTAAAGAGAGAGCACAAAGTGGCTCTCTAAAGTCATTTGTTTGTATGTGGTCGTCTCACATTTCTATTCCTCTTCATATTCACATTAGGTCTTTTTTAAGGGCATTTCTTTCCAGAAAAAAATTATTTAGAATTATTTTTAGAAAAAAAAAATTAGATTTTTTTCATCATGAATCTACTGCCCACACACTTGTCCATTCCCATCCCAGTTTATCAGTTGTACCAATGAGGTTATCCCCTCAAAGTCCTAATATAAATGAGCTAATCTTACACTTAACCCTAGATAATATAGTGACAGGATAGTATAGAAGGGATACTCCCAAGAATACATGTTAAGAAAAAATTTCCCTGTACCATATTCCCAACCACTCCCTTCAAATAATGCCTTTTTTTCTAACTCATCAGCACCTTAGCAGAGGTTGTAAAGATTTTTAAATAAATAAGTCAAACTAAAATGAATATTTTAAAATATTTTAAAACAAAACAACAAAAAAAGTACAACCAAAGATAAAACAAGAAAAAGTTAGGTTCCTCTAGAAACTACTTTTAAGGCAAAAGCAATTAACACAAGGAAAGATATTAGAAAATAATGTAATTTTTTTTTTAGTAATAGTTAGATTAAGATGGTACTGTTTATATTATTTACTACACATTATAAATATATTATTCTCTATTTGTAATATTTATAACACATGTATATTATTTGTACGCAAAATAACATGCCTCAAAATCATTTACATATGCTGGTATGTTAAACATTCTATATGCAGAGTATGTTTAGAGTGCATCCTAATTAGTAAAATGTGACTGTTTATTTCCAGTGTGGTAATTTAGGATCCTGTGCCTACTAAACATTTGTTACGTTTGCTAGCAAACTGGGGAAGGTATCCATTCCTAGAGCTCATTTTTCAGTGTCTCCTATGTGACAAGAGTTCAGTGAGCCATGAGGAAACACATGGTTTGGGTTTATTGTTTGTTTCCCAACAGATAGAGATGAGGATGCCTGTATTGTTTGCTTTTCAAAACCTGTCAAATTATAAAAATTTAGCTCCTCTGAAGTCAGTTATTTCTCACTTCTTTGGATGCCATATCACCAGACAGTTAACTCTGATCTCTAAAGGCAGAATCCAAATGCCATTTCTCTCCTTTTCCTCTCACCATATCCTTATTTATTCTTTCAGTATTAAAACATTTATAGAATGTCTCCTCTATGTGAGGCTCTATTGTAGACATAGGAGAAACGAAGCAATGAAACTAAGGAAAGATGAAATGTAAGAAGATATGTGCTCTCAAGGTGCGAAGTATGGTGAGAGGTGGTGACAAACATAAAGCAATAGGGCAGCACGGGGCAATTAAGCTTCCCTGGGTGGCAAGAGCAGAAAAGGCTGTTGGATGAGACTATACCTATGGAAAAGGTTAGGTGATACTGAGAGATTCACATAACTAGAAGCAGTAGGGAGAAGAGACTTCCCATTAGGGCAGACAGAAAAGATAGGTTAAAAATTGCCCGGATATACAGGAAAATGACTAGGAGCTTGATGCTGCTACAGTATAAGGTTCTAGCTATGGGATAAATTGAGATACAGACTATATACTCACTTTGCTTTTCTTTAGAGAGCTTATCACTACCAGCATATATTAAATATTTATCTGTTGATAATCCGCCACCCTCTTTAGAATGTTATCTGCACAAGGACAGGAGTTTTCTCTCCTCTTCACTATCTCAAACACTTGCAACAGAGATTTGCACACAGTGGACACCCAAGCATTTATAGAAGAATGAATAAGTGAATTAATATTGTGTGCCTATGACTTATCCTTTCAAGCAACACACACAATGATTTCAACTTACTTTTCCAGTTTTAGTACAACCTAAATTACAGCCTAATTTCAATCACATAGTTTTCTTAAATTGTTGTCTCATCTCTATGGCTTTTATATAGAATGTCTTTTAGTTGAACTCCACTTAAAATAGTAATTAACTGCAGTTATAAAACTTCAAGGCAGAATTAATCACCTACATAGTGTAGTTCTTAAAAACTTAAATGTTAGATTCATAATGCCAATTCCAGCTTCTCTATTTATTATATGTCCTTGGAAAAGTTACTTAATCCGTCGTAGGTGTGTTTCTTCATGTAAGAAAAGGTATTACTCATTTCACTGGCTTACTGGGGAGATTTAATTGTACAAAACCTGTGAAAATCTTTATACCTAAAAGGTAATAAATGTTTGCTTTCCTTGTGTTAACAGCTGTAAGTGAACTTGTGTATAACCCTTATTATTGCACCCAATTTGTGGAGACAAATCAAGACTTTTAAAATTTTTATATCTTCATGTCTAACATTATGCTCTGAATATAGTATTATGAAAAGATTATTAATTGTGCTATATCTTAGAAATAGGACTTTCTTTTCAGCAACAGGTCCATTCAATATATATGAAATGGTTTCATAGGTTTCAAATTCACAAATAACTATTCCAAACAAAAAAGTTAAAATCTTAAGAAATCATTAAATGCATAAGGTTTTCTTTCTCTCGATTATTCAGTTTTCACTTGCACACAGCATATTTTATTTCTATGAACCTGCAAAGCTATTTCCATTTAATTCTAAATAAAAGTACCTCAACATTCTTTTTCTTTCAAAATAATATACCAGTTGTAACATTTTCAATTCTCAATGTCATAACTTGCAAATGATTTCACTTTGGTTTTAGAAATCCTGCTAACATCACAGCAGAGATACTATAGGTAGAGTGGGTGTGAGTTTATTCAGTTTTGTCTAAACTGGTTATGAAAACAAATGTACACTCTTATGTGAGAAAGGATTTCATCTATTCTGCCAGCTTTTGTAAATAACACATTTTCAAATTCTTACACACTACAGAATGAAAAAACATTTTATAGAGGATAATGAAATAACTGCTGAAGAAATGCTAACTCCATTCATTCATTCATTCGTTCACTCACTTATTTTTACATGTCCATCAAATATTTGTTGGATAAATACTGCCGCCAAACACAGAAAAAAGTAAACATATATATACATATATATATATGTATATATATATTTATATATATGTGTGTGTGTGTGTGTGTATATGTATATATGTATATATATGTATATAT
Source organism: Rhinolophus hipposideros (assembly GCF_964194185.1). Taxonomy (NCBI): domain Eukaryota; kingdom Metazoa; phylum Chordata; class Mammalia; order Chiroptera; family Rhinolophidae; genus Rhinolophus; species Rhinolophus hipposideros. Next base: position 67,940,823 of record NC_138050.1, read on the forward strand.
ACATATGTGTGTGTGTGTGTGTGTGTGTGTGTATATATATATATATATATATATATATATATATATATATATATGTTTTGCCTACTTACCAAACTAACCAGCACCACAAGGAAATTTTATATCAATTCATATATGATTCATATAAATTGATGACATAAAATTTCCTTGTGGTGCTGGTTAGTTTGGTAAGTAGGCAAATTAAAGTATAATGAATAAGCAATAGAGGCAAACTCAATGAATTGTGAAGACAATTGTGAATGGACAAATTGAGGAGATAACTAATCTATCATGAGAAGAGAAGAGGGTGGCTAGGACAGATTTACCAAAGAAAGTATTTTCTGAATAGCTTTTAGAAGAAAGATTAGAAATTATTAGGGTGAATAATAAAGCAAAAATATCCTAGGTAGATGAAGCAGCATGTACAAAGCATGAAGACATGAAAATGCATAGTGGATTTATGGAACTGTCTATTTGGGATGGCCAGGAAGTAAGGAGAAACCAAGCTCAGAAATGTGCAGAGATTAGGTCAAAAAGTCTTCAATGTAATAATTGATATGTGAATAATTCTAGGACACAAATTAGATTCTCCTGATTCCAGAAATTTTAATCAATCATGCCACAGGTTACCATAAGAAGTGAGGAAACAGGAAACACAGTCTTTTCATCCTAAAAATATAAGTATGAACCAAAAGCAGAAGATCCTCAAAAATTCACTCAGAAGCTCTGACACAAAGAAGTGATTCCTAAATTCTCCTCAGGGATGTCATATATATGAAGGATGAAAGAGAACGGGCAGGCAGGGGAGAGGGAGGGAAGGAGGGAGAGACAGTAAAGAACAGAAGCTGGAATTGAACTGAAATTTACTCAGAACCATCAAATAGAAGGTGCAGGTGGGAGATGGGGCTAATTGATAATCATGTTTAAACTATATCATAGTTAATCACATTTAAACTCTCAAGAATTGATATGAGGAAAGAATGCCTGATTTTTTTAGTATTACCTTGTCATTAATAACTATTTTAAAATATGTATTTTATGTAGTCATTTTTTTTCTGACCTGGCCTTAGTTTATTCTATTTATAATCAAAATTTTATTTTGAAACTTTAATTTCTGAAATAAAAATAGTGAAATATTGTTTCTTGAAGGCTTTCTATTTTTTCACATGAATTTTTGGGACAGTTTCTCTCTACAATGATTCTACTTAAAGTCATCAGAGACAATTTTTACTGTGCATTTTCATGCAGTTTTTCTTCTAAGGAGTCTATCACTACGAACAAAGATCTGGTGTGTAATTCAGAACTGTTTAAGTTTTACTTTTAAATTAACATACAGTAAAATAAAACTGATCTTTATTTGTGGTATACAGGTCTATGAATTTTCTCTTCTGCAGATATTAATGTAATCTCCGACAGAAAAGGATACAGAACAGTTACATCGTCCCCCCCACCTAATCTCTCTCATTTTATCCCTTTAGAGTCCCATTTTCCACCCTTACACCCTGGTAACCACTGATCTGTTTTTCCATGAATAAACTTTTATATTTTTAGAGAATATCATATATGTGGAAACATGTATTTGTAACTTTTTAATATTGCCTTCAATCACTCAGCATAAGGCTTTTGAAATCCATCCCAGATACTGTGTGTACAACAAATATGTTCCTTTCAAATGCTTAGTAGTATTCTATAGTATGATGTACTATAATTTGCTTATCCACTCAAACATCAAAAGACATCTGGGCTGTTTACAGGTTTGGCAATTATGAATAGAGCTGCTATAAACATTCTTGTATAGATTTTTGTGTGAACATAATTTTTTTTTACTTTTCTAGGGTAAATACCAAAATGTGGGATTGCTGGGTCATGTGATAAGCACATATTAAACTTAACAAAAAAAACACACACTATGCTGTCTTCCAGAGTGGTTGTACCATTTTGCATTCCCTCAAATAGTGTATGAAAATTCTTGTCGCTCCATATTCTCACCAGCCCTTTTTACTGTTAGAATTTTTTTAAAATGTTACTTATTCTAATAGGTGTGTAGCAATAATTTACGGTTTTAAATTTTCTTGATAGTTTTGATTTTGAACATTTTTTCATATGTTTATGTGACTTCCATAAGTCTTCTTCGGTGAATTATCTGTGCAAGTCTTGTGTGCTTTGGAAGTTTGATTTTTGCCATTGCATTTTGATACTTTTATATTCTGGATACAAGTCCTTTATCAGATATGTGACTTGAAAATATTTTTCCTCTTTTTATGGCTTATCTTTTCATTCTTTTAAGTCTCTTCAAAAGAGTGAAAGTTTTTAATTTTGATGAAGTATGATATATCTTTTTTAATATAATTGCTTTATAAATAGAAATATGGGTCATGAAGATTTCTTATATGTTTTTCCTAAAACGTGTTATAATTTCGTGTCATACATGTAGATCTACCATCGATTTTCACCTAATTTTTAGATGAGGTGTTCATAGTGTTCATTTTTCTTTGAATGTGGATACCCAAATGTTCCAAAACAATCTGTTGAAAAGCCTGTCTTTTCTCTATGTCTTTTTTACCTTTGCATCTTTGTAAAAAAAATGGCTGCATTTGTTTGAGTCTACTTCTGGACTATCTTTTTTGTTCGGTTGATCTATGTGTCCATCCTTTTTCCAATACTGTATTATTTTGATTACTATAGCTTTATAATAATTATTTGAAATCAGAACGTTTCTTCCTTTGTTCTTTTTCAAAATTGCTTTGATTATTCAAGGAACTTTGTAACTTCCTATATACATTTTAGAATAAATTTGTCTGTATGAGCAAAATATACTGTTGTGACTTCAACTGGACTTGTGTTAAATCCACAGATTGGTCATTTTGGGTTGAGTTGACATAGTGACTATGTGGGATCTTCAAGTCTATGAATGCGTTACGTTTCTTCATTTATTTTTCTTTGATTTCTTTCATCAGTGTTTTATACTTCTCACCATACAGTTATTATACCTGCTATGTTACATTTATAAGTAAATAGTTTTGAGCTATTGCATGATTTCCAATTTTTCATTCATACTATACAGTTGAATTCATTCAGTGTGTTGGATTTGTGTCTTATACCACCTTGTTAAAATCACTAAGTAATTATAGGTTTTTTTGAAGATCCTTTAAGGTTTTCTATATAGAATATGTCTTATGTATATAAGGACAATCTTAGTATTTCAAATGTGAATCATCAATAAACTTGAACTTTAAAAAGAGCTGCACAATTTAGAAAGACTTGCAAGACTATCACTTGCAATGTAGAGGAATAGGAATTTTGATATATCCTCTATTAACAGAAAAAAACTCAGTTGCAGGAGAAGTACAACATTATACATGGTAATTCATTACAGAGTTCAACAGAAAATACATGAAGTCTCAAGAGATAAAGAAAATTAAGATAAAGTTAAACTTAAAATTTTAAAATGCAAACTTTGGCGCCAATATAATTTTAAAGATCAAGCTAGTACAAGGGATTCAGAATAACAGGGTGAACAAACCCTAAGGGAAATGGGAGTCTTGGGCTTTCACTGGTACAAAAAAGTAGACTCAGAACTACAGATTCACGAATAAGTCCAGGACACTTTTAAGTGTTATAAAAGAATGTCTCTCTATAAAAGAAACTAATGAAGACAACTCTGCTTCTTCTCTTTGTGATACAAAATAGTCTCCTTAAAATTTATAACCATAGGCCTGTTGTTTCATATTTCTGGGTTTTGAATTTACATGTCCCCTAAATCTGGGCTTCCAGGTATGAGAAATAATTAAAGTGTTTTCAGACTGGTAGCATATTCTAACACCAATCAGAATCAAATTAAAATAATTTCCTGGAGAAAAACATACTTAATAAGTTGTTCAGAATCCCCCAATGGTATTGTTAAATATTAATTCACAATCTAAAGTTGTGAAATACTAGAGGAAAAATTCCATTATAATTTATGCCCTCAACACACACACACACACACACACACACACACACACACACACAAACATCCTAGTGAAACTTCAGAATATCAAAGACAAAGGGAGATCTACAAGTAGTCAGAGAAAAAAATGCAGATCATTTACGAGAAAGTGTCAATTAAAAAGATTGCAGATTTTCTACTATTTATAATGATATGGACAGTATATTATTATTTTCAATGTGCTGACAGGAAGTAATTACTTTTCTAGACTTATGAACTCAAAAGAAGTATGAAGGAAAAAATCTTCATACAATAACTAAGAGACTTTACCACCAAAAAACAAAAAATAAGAGAACGTTTAAAAGAGGCAACTATCCCAGGTGGAAAATATGAGATGGAAGAAGGAATGGTGAAGGCAGAATTCTATTTATACTACAATTAAAGATCATCATGTGTATAACAGAAGAATAATACTATTTCATGTGGAGGGTAAACAACAACAATAATAGAATGTTCTAGGACAGTGAACAACAATAATTTATAAATAGAGCCTGAATTTTAAAATATTTCAAGCTTATTGTTTGATTCTGGAGAATGGTAAAGAAATGGCTTAACTTTAGTTATTTTTTTAAGTAGGTTTGGTAAGTTTGGATATAGAATTTCAAGACCAAGAAGATACACACACACACTCACACACACACACAAAGAATTGAATGTTCAATTCTCAAACCAGTAGAATGAGTTACGAATGAGAGAATGACCAAAATTTAGGCTTGGGGAAGAAAGTTAAAAGAGGTAACATAAGAGCTTTGCTTGCTGGAGAGAGAGAGAGAGAGAGATAGAGAGAGAGAGGAAGATTGAATTCTGAATCCCAGGGTCTGTCCTCAAATAATCTTTGTTCATGTGTTCAGAATTCACTTATTTCTAGTTTATCCAAAGTTTTTTTTTTCTTTTTAAATGAGACACTATAGACACATGCAGGCATTATCTATAAAGTCAAATTATTAAAAATAAAAATAAACACAATATGTATTCATTAAGGGCTAAGATAACTATAAATTTGGTAGAAAAGTAATATAAGACAGATCTGTAGTAATTTCACATATATGGTCTCTATATATTTTTGAAAATAAACAAAGTAGAATCCCAAAAGCAATTTGCACATAAATTAAACAGTTTGTACACTAATCCTGGGAGCCATAGATAAGCATATTTTATCATGTCCTTTTAAGACAGAAAATTACAGTTGAAGAATTCAAAAAAGTAGAAAGTGGCAGAGCCAAAATAAATTTTTCTTGGGATTAAAGTCCAGTGTTCCACAAATTCATATTCTGCAATGTTGATTTTCATATCTGAACTGTGTATTCATTATATTTTTGTATCTACTAAAGATGCAAGAGAAAAAACAAACAAAACATTTATTGCAATCATAGTATATACAGGCACCTAATGTCTTAGACCTGTACTAGTCATTTTGTTTAGTCTCCATAACAATAATTTGAATTACTATTTCCAGAATGCAAATGAGGATACCAGAATTCAGACTACAAGTAAAGTCAAATTGGGGAATATGGGATTCAGAACTAGATTTTTCTGAATCCAAAATTTTTGCCTTACTTAGCTGCAACTCATTAAGAGCAGTTGAATGTGCAAATAACTGGTCAATGCTAAAGAGAGAGTAACAAATTCCCTTATTCCACTAAATCCTATTAATGATGGTTTTAATGAAGAAGAGGGTGTTTCCTTAAACCGTTTTTCCTTATCTATTAAAATTATAGCCGTGTAAATGATAACATATCTTCTTATTTCTCCAAGTATGATTGTTCTGATCAACATATAGAAATATAACTACAAAGTTAAATAATGTCTGTCAATCCGTATTGTTAAGAAAGGGTTCTAATGCTTACTTTTCAGAATATGGGTTTCAAACATGTCTCATATGGATGAGAATTTTAAGAACAAAACTTTTGCAGAAACCATTAAAAAATAACACTATGAACCTGTGTAGTCTGTGTAAAGAAAGTACAAGCGCACACTGGGGGCCCTGAAAGGGGGCCCATTCAGTGTGAATTCAAAAGGCAACCAACAGGCTATTGTCATTTATTTGTGGGAGAACAGTCATTTGCTTGACATGCTGAAGTCAGCCTCAGGGTAAGGCAGTTTTGTTCAACAGCTATCAGACAGGAAAAATTATTCCCCATTCTCTTGATAGGGAGTCAAAGAGGACTTTGAGATAGCTTTTTATGGATATAAATAACAGCTGGACAGCACTGGGGATTACTCGGTGCTTTTAAAAAGAGGCACATTTCCTTTATTTTAGAAACACTAAAAATTGTCTTTTAAGATGCAACAAATTTATGAGATTCATTTTCAGTCAACTAGATTGCCCAATAAAGGGGAAGAATTTTACCCTATCATTGTTTCTATTTGTTTCTTGAGTTTTGCTCTGTGGCCTATAATATCATCCCTTTGATCAAATATTCAGTCAGACACTTTCAAGGGTTAGTGAATTACTCTGTGAAGGAAATTAGTGTGCTACTCTATTAAATATTAAAAGAAAATAACAAAACATGAAAAGTAACATTGATATCATTGGAAAGCTACGGAAAAATTTTAAAAATACTTTTTTGTGTGCAAAATACTAAGTGTATACTTGTTTCTTTTATATGGTACTGTGGTACCTCCAGAAAGACAAAATGAAAACCTTTTAGATCTAAATCACAGCATGCAATAAATCATAAAACAGACAGAAGTCTGCCCGTTGAGGACAGACTTAAATGATGTAGACGGAAGACTGAAATGATAAAAAGCTGGCTGAAGGAGGAAGGATTCTGCAATTGTAAAGGATAAGGATATATTTTAACAGAATTCAGCTAAAAGTAAGACCTTTCTTTGAACCAAGATAAGAAAATTGAGGGAAAATAAAAGAAAATAATACCTAATATAATATAATTTTATGAAGCTTAGTTTTCTAGTTGGAATTCATATAGTTTGAATATATAATATATTAACAAAATTTAGGAAATGTCTAGAATGAAAGTAATAAAAGAATAGTCTGAAAAAATGGACAGTTTGAGAATGCATTGTTTAATTTTTAGAGTAATATTCAGGAAAACAACAAAACATTCTACAGTCTATATCTTGGTGACTGTTGGAGGAAAAATGTTGAGTTGGATGACCTACACAGTTGGCCAAGTACACTAATTATTCTATTCTATTATCATGTTATCATGGAATACTATTAACCATAAAAATGATTATGAAGAAGACTTTGTCCTTGAGAAAAATCTTTGTTTTCACATGAGAAAGTACTGATCAAATAAACTTCTTCAGTATAAAAAAGAAATCATTGATCTTAATATGTGTATAAAACATTAAAATATGTATTAATTATACATTTTAATTAACACATACTAATTTTTAAAGCATATTAGTTTTAGAAGTATGCAGCATAATTGACTTTTAATTATATAAAATAATGCTGGTTTTCCCCTTTCTTTATCAGGCCATATTTTTGTGAGTTTGAAGACAAAAAAAGAAAAATCACATCTCTTTTCTATATAGCTTGTAATTATGTAGAACCTTAAAAATAAATTAGAATAGCACTTTGTGTATCAAGGACATCTCAAATAGTTTTCAAGTTCACATTTTTAATTAATATGAATCTGATAGTAAACCATAGCACAGGTTTAATATTAAAATAATTTGTAGTTGAATAGACATATCCTGACAATAAAAAATAATAATTTCTGATTTGTCACTAAACAGAAACCTAGTTCCACATACTAAGGAGTCCACCTGAGTCTTTTCAAGTTTCAGTAGACATTCTGGCTTTGTTCTCCTTCATTCGTCTCTTTTCTATGTGATGGGAGTGCAGTATTTTTTTGTGTGTAAGTTTTTTTAATTTCCCTTTCATAATATGAGAAAGATTTTCACTAAACTTTTATTTCATCCAAAAGTATGGTGGCCACTACATCTGATAAAATTTATTGGTCTATTATTTATACCAGTATAAGTATAAATAATACATCTTTTGGGTCCATTATTTTTAAGCCATTCTTGTTTTTTTATTACCTACAATATGTACAGTTAATTTCTTTCTATGTTTCTATTTTGACTGAATATAGTTAGAACTATTCATAGAAACAAACAGGTGAAGAATGCTTTACAGATTAGAAAAAAAAATGGCGGCGTGAGGTGAGCCTCTGTAACGCTCCCCTGGAATTTACAACGAATCGGACAACAATAACTCCACAAAGGACTCCTTGCACAGCAGACAGGCAAGACGAAGAGGCCGACTACTGAATTCACCTCCAGGTGGGTGAATCTCGCGAGCGGGGGAGGAGGGAGAGGAGAAGTGCGGAGACGGAGCCGCGCGGGCGCAGGACACAGACCTAGCTCAGTGCTCGGAGCCCGCGGCACCCGGATCTTCCGCAGCTGCAGGAGGGGGAAGGACTCAGACTGCTAGGGCTCCGCTTACGGCCCACAGGGCTGAGGGGGCAGCATACAAAACCGCTGAACCCAACGCTTGCTCACGGCAGACCTCGGAGCAAGGACTGAGGGAAGAGGGCTGAGATCGGTGGTTTGAGCCCTCACTGCCGAGCGGAGAGCGGAAGCCTTAGGCACGGAGACTAGCCGCCCCCTCCTTACCCTCCCAGAGCTCGCCCCGCCCCCACCTGCCCGGTGCTAGAAGCGATAAATTAGCAGTGTCGGATCAAAGGACAGAATATTTGCTGCTCTGAGAACTGTGGACCGCAGACACAGATTCGCAGCTCAACTAGTTCCGGCAAAGGGGAGGGAGCTGTGGAAGCAGGACTGGCGGTGGTGGTGGTCGCCGCCATTGCTCTGGGCCACCTCTCACAACTCACCCCGCCCCTGGCCCCACCTATCTGGGCGGATCCCTGCAGGAGTAAACAGAACTGCTGAAACAAATGGGCTCTGAATCTGGTGCAGAAAGAGCTTTGGAACTCCAAAAGCTCTTCGCATACCTATCAACCTGTTGCAGAAGACACTCCTGTAGATGTCTAGGAAGAGAAATAGTAAATCAGTGATTGCCATGAATAACCAAGGCAACAAGATAGCTCAGAAAGTGAAAAGTCTCCAGAAAAGGAACTTAGAGATATGGACCTTTGTGATTTAAATGACAGAGAATTCAAGATAGCAATTCTGAAAAAACTGAACGAGATGCAAGAAAACACAGAAAGGCAGTTTAATGAACTCAGAAACACAATCAAAGAACACCATGAACATTTTACAAAAGAGATTGAAATCTTGAAAAAGAACCAAATAGAATTTCTGGAGATTAAGAACTCAATAGAAGAAATTAACAATAAAATATCCAGCTTAGGTAGTAGAGTTGACCAGATGGAGGAAAGAATCAGTGACATCGAAGATAGGAACCTGGAATTTACACAGAGGGAAGAAGAAAGAGACTTGAGACTTAAAAGAAATGAAAGAACTCTACAAGAACTTTCTGACTCCATCAGAAAGAGCAATATAAGAATAATGGGCATACCAGAAGGAGAAGAAAGAGGGAAGGGAACAGAGAATATATTCAAACAAATCGTCGATGAGAACTTCCCAAACTTGTGGACAGAACTGGATCCTCGAATCCAAGAAGCAAATAGAACACCTAATTACCTCAATCCCAACAGGCCTTCACCAAGGCACATTGTATTGAAGCTGTCTAAAATCAATGATAAAGAAAGAATCCTCAAGGCAGCCAGGGAAAAGAAGACGGTAACTTACAAAGGAAAGCCCATTAGATTATCATCAGATTTTTCAGCAGAAACTCTACAAGCTAGGAGGGAATGGAACCAAATATTCAAACTATTGAAAGAGAGAAATCATGAGCCAAGAATAATATATCCAGCAAAGATCTCCTTTAGATATGAAGGAGGAATAAAGACCTTTCCAGACATCCAGAAGCTGAGGGAATTTTCTAATACACGACCTGCACTACAAGAAATACTAAAGGAGGCTATTAGACCACCATCAACAGGGACAACTTGTGGCAACCGAAACATAAAAAGGGGGAGCGTAAAGGCCTGAACTGGAATATGGGAATAGAGAAAGTAAGCGTACTGAAGAAACTGGAATACTCTAAATATCAAACTTTCTTTTACATAAACTCAAGGGTAACCACTCAAAAAACATCCAAATCTGAAATATATACTGTAATAAAAGAAGAAACAGAGGGAAACATCATAGAATACTACCACACAGAAATAACAGACAACAAAAAGACAAAGAAACAATGGAGACACAGCCTTACCAGAAAACTAAAGACAGAATGACAGGAAATCCTCACATATCAATAATCACCCTAAATGTAAATGGACTGAACTCACCAATAAAGAGACACAGAGTAGCAGATTGGATCAAAAAACTAAACCCAACCATATGCTGCCTACAAGAGACACATCTCAGCTACAAGGACAAGCATAGACTCAAAGTGAAAGGGTGGAAATTGACACTTCAAGCAAATGGTACCCAGAAAAAATCAGGTGTAGCCATAATGATTTCCGATGAAACAGACTTCAGGGTGAAAAAGATAACAAGAGACAAAGATGGACATTTCATAATGGTAAAGGGGACTATACAACAAGAAGACATAACAGTCATCAATATTTATGCCCCCAATCAGGGAGCACCGAAATATACCAAGCAACTACTAACAGAACTAAAGGGAGAAATTGACCAAAACACAATTATACTAGGGGACTTAAATACATCATTGACAGCTATGGATAGATCATCCAAACAGAAGATAAATAACGAAATCGCAGCCCTAAATGACACATTAGATGAATTGGACATAATTGACATATATAGAGCACTTCATCCTAAAACATCAGACTATACATTCTTTTCTAGTGTACATGGAACATTCTCAAGGATAGACCATATATTGGGACACAAAATCAGCCTCAGCAAATTTAAGAAGATTGAAATCATACCAAGCATATTCTCTGATCACAAAGCTTTGAAATTGGATATCAACTGCAAAAAGAAAGCAGGAAAAAACACAAATACATGGAGATTAAACAACATACTTTTAAAGAACGACTGGGTCAAAGAAGAAATTAGAGGAGAGCTCAAAAGATACATAGAAACAAATGACAATGAAAATACATCCTACCAAAATTTTTGGGATGCCGCGAAAGCAGTTTTAAGAGGGAAATTTATATCATTACAGGCCTATCTCAAGAAACAAGAAAAATCCCAAATAAATAACCTCATGTTACACCTTAAAAAACTAGAAAAAGAAGAACAAGCGAAACCCAAGGTCAGCAGAAGAAAGGAAATAACAAAAATCAGAGCAGAACTAAATGAAATAGAGAACAAAAAGACAATAGAAAAAATTAATGTGACAAAAAGCTGGTTCTTTGAAAAGATTAACAAAATCGACAAACCCTTGGCTAGACTCACTAAGATAAAAAGAGAGAAGACACTAATTAACAAAATCAGAAATGAAAAAGGTGAAGTTATCACGGACACCACAGAAATACAAAGATTTATATGCTGAAAACTATAAGACATTTCTGAAAGAAATTGAAGAAGACACAAAGAAATGGAAAGACATTCCATGCTCATGGATTGGAAGAATCAACATAGTTAAAATGGCCATATTACCCAAAGCCATATACAGATTTAATGCAATCCCCATTAAAATCCCAATGGCATTTTTTAAAGAAATAGAACAAAAAATCATCAGATTTGTTTGGAACCACAAAAGACCCCGAATAGCCAAAGCAATATTAAAAAAAAAGAACAATACTGGAGGTATCACACTCCCTGATTTTTCCTTGTACTACAGGGCTACAATAATCAAAACAGCTTGGTATTGGCGGAAAAACAGACACATAGACCAATGGAATAGAATTGAGAACCCAGAAATAAAACCACATAAATATGGACAGATAATTTTTGACAAAGAAGCTAAAAACATACAATGGAGGAAAGACAGCCTCTTCAATAAATGGTGCTGGCAGAATTGGATAGCTACGTGCAAAAGAATGAAACTGGACTGCTATCTGTCACCATGTACCAAAATTAATTCAAAATGGATCAAAGATTTAAGCATAAGACCTGACACAATAAACTGCATTGAAGAAAACATAGGTACTAAACTTATGGACCTTGGGTTCAAAGAGCATTTTATGAATTTGACTCCAAAGGCAATGGAAGTAAAAACTAAAATAAACAAATGGGATTATATGAAACTGAAAAGCTTCTGCACAGCAAAAGAAACTATTGACAAAATAATGAGGCAACCAACTGAATGGGAGAAGATTTTCGCAAACAGTGCTTCTGATAAGGGGCTAATATCCAAAATATACAAGGAACTCATGAAACTCAACAACAAAAAAACAAACAACCCAATTGAAAAATGGACAGAGGACCTGAAGAGACATTTCTCCAAAGAGGACATACAAATGGCAAATAGACATATGAAAAAATGCTCAACATCGCTAATCATCAGAGAAATGCAAATGAAAACCACAATGAGATATCACCTCACCCCAGTCAGAATGGCTTTCATCAACAAAACAAATAGTAACAAGTGTTGGAGAGGCTGTGGAGAAAAAGGAACTCTCATACACTGTTGGTGGGAATGCAGACTGGTGCAGCCGCTATGGAAGGCAGTGTGGAGGTTCCTCAAGAAATTACGAATAGAATTACCATATGACCCAGCAATCGCTCTCCTGGGTATCTACCCCCAAAATATAAAAGCATTTCTCTATAGAGACACGTGTACGCCAATGTTCATTGCAGCTTTGTTTACGGTGGCTAAGACATGGAAACAACCAAAATGTCCTTCGATAGATGAATGGATAAAGAAGTTGTGGTACATATACACAATGGAATACTATTCGGCGTTAAGGAAAGATGATATAGGAACATTTGTGACAACATGGATGGATCTCGAGAGAATAATGCTAAGTGAAACAAGTCAGACAGAAAAAGCAGAGAACCCTATGATTTCACTGATATGTGGTATATAAACCAAAAAGAACAAGACAAACAAATGAGAAACAAAAACTCATAGACACAGACAATAATTTAGTGGTTACCAGAGGGTAAGGGGGTGGGGGGTGGGTGATGAGGGTAAAGGGGATCAAATATATGGTGATGGAAGGAGAACTGACTCTGGGTGGTGAACACACAATGGGATTTATAGACGATGTAATACAGAATTGTACACCTGAAATCTATGTAAATTTACTAACAATTGTCACCCCAATAAAAAAAAAAAAAAAAAAAGAATGCTTTACAATTTACAGAGCACTTTTATATGTTTGTCCCTGTGATCCTAAACAGCCTCACTGGAACAAGCATTATTCATATGCTTATTTTAGAGCTAAGGAAACTGAGGTTTACTAAAGTGTTTGAAATGACACAGTCAGAAAGTTGTTGAACTGGTCTTTTAACTCTAAACCCTATGGAACACCTTATGTTCTTCTATGAAGTATAGCCGGAATAACAATGAAAAGGCAATCATTTTTGTGAAGTCTCATACATTTTTGTACCTGTAAGCTAATCATTTGCTCATTTATTTATTTGAAAACATTAATTAATATCCTAAGATGTGCAAAGTACTGAATTGGACATTGGAGAAGCTGAAAAGATGATTTTTCATAGAAAAATAAAGATATATAAAATAATCCTATGGAAATCCACAGTCTTAAGGTTAACTGCAGATTGCTATAGTAATTCAGAAAGAATCATGAACAATTCAGCCTGCAGATTTCAGGAAAGAATGCACTGAAAAATTGAACTGGGCATTAAAGATAAATACGAATGCATCAGAAGAATGTACACACACACACACACACACACACATACACAAATTCTAGGAAAAAGAATCAGCATGTTGAAATATTAAATAAAAAGTATATGTCATCATAATGAAGATCCACAAAAGTCATTTACAAGCCTTCTAAGAAACTTGCTCTACATTGTCTACCCCCTATTATGAGTTCATGCTTGTTTTTTCTGAGTTTGAAATATCATCTCCCTTTCTTATTTCCATGTTCAGGGGAAAGTTTCTGGCTGAATGAGTGAATCAGGCTTTACTCCCAGACCCATGTACCCTCCAGGTATTGTCAATATTTTGTGTTTCTCAAGAAAATAACATAGCAATACTTACTCATCCATGTTGTAGGGAATGTGAAGAGTATAAATTAATATTCTGAGGTCTTATGAAAGTAGTTATTGCAAACTCTGGTGATTTTTGGATGTTGGAACAAATGCCTACAGGAAGTGAGGGAGCTATCCACATGAGTAGCTATCCATGTGAGTAGCTATCCACGTGAGTAGCTCCCTCACTTCCTGTAGGCATCTGTTCCAGTGTTCACGTTCCAGTGACCCTGTCTCTCTCCCTCATATAAAATAGCAACCTGCCTAATTCTCCACTATATTATGTCAGCAATATCTGACACATTATATTAAACCATTACTGATTTGTGTTCTTCCATTTCCCCATTGGAAAAACACCCTGAGGGCAGAGAATAGGTCAGTTGTATCATGTATCTCTAACAACTAAGACATCTCCTGACACATTAATATTTGATAAATACTTGTAAAATAATTAGCTAAGAGAATGTACATAAGTAAATTAAGGAAACAGTAAAATGAACTTTTTTATTCAGTGCTTAAATCATTATCCTTTGTCATTTCATCACTACTAAACAGTAGTGTACTAGCCCCCTTAAATTTCACAATCCTTATTGACTTCATGATTATATAAATTGTCAAATGGGAAGAAGTCATGAGCTTGATTAAATTATAAGTATGCTGACATGTGTACAAACAATTGAGTTGAATAGAAAATTGCTGATATATTAATATAAATGTCTGGAAAATTGTATATAATTCTGACTAAACTTTAAATAGCTCCCCTGAAATTTACTTGTTTAAGAAGCTATTTCTAATGTTTCATTAATTCATAGTTGCACTTTTCTCAAGCCTTTAAATGCTATTGCTACATTAGTGCATTTATCAACATCAGCATGGACAATTTTCTAGAGGGCAGTCTCACGAATAGAATTAATTTTAGTCAATCTCACATTCAAAACCCCAATCATCATGAATCAAGTGAAATGGAATGCCTACAGGAGCCCACCACCTATGAAACAGTATTTCTGTGAATTCTGAGTAGGTGCACTGTAAACACTAGATTTAATATCGCTGTTCCCTGTCTGGCTTTGAATGCGTTCTGCCCTACAGAACTATTAGCAAACAGCAAAAATGATAGCCTTTCACAAGCTAAAGGATAACCAACCTACTTAAATATGTTTTCCCTTTGGACATATAAAAAATGCCAGCAGTTAAGCAATTGATGTATCAGCACACGTAGCAAGGGAGGGATTTCTCTAAGAATATGCACTTATATCAAATATTAATTTTCCCATCACTGCCTGGAATTTATGTAATTTAATTAACTTATGCTTCAGTGGCATTTTGGAAATAAAGTGGTTCTGAAGTAAGCATTACATAGGATCTATTTGCCATTCCATCATGGAAGATTAATGCATAAATCTAAGTCTTTCGATAAAATTGTGCTTTAATATATGCATAAATTAGTTTGAAAAATTTGGGGCTGTTCAATAAGTTTGCTATCTTTAAATAACATAGTCATAGTCACATTGGGGAAAAATTGGGAGTTTTCATGTGAGGTTTGATATTGAATTCATATTCATATATACACACATATATAAACCTACATATATATGTACATACAAATATACACATATACATACACATATATATCTCACCGTGTGTATACGAGTATATATTTAGTTTTTATTTAAGTATAACATCAAGTTGTCAAAGTACAAATATTGTAACTGAAGTATGATAAATTTATACAAACTGCACACCATGACCCATATCAAGAAACAGAAGTTTACACATCCTCAAAAGACCCTTCATATTCTTTTCCAGTCATCAATCTTTATATCCTCCCAATAAAGGTATCTAGTATCCTGATCTCTAACAGTATAGCTTAGCTTTTTCTGTTTTTGTATAAAATCCATCTTTGGAATTATGATGTTTTTCACAGGAAAGCAGCATAGTATAGACAAAAGCTGTTTCACAACTCTACCCAAGCTACTTGGCCTGAGATATTGCTAGGATTAAGATTATTATAAGAATTGATTTTGTTAATTTATGTTAAAACACAACAAAATTGTATAAACTATCAAGTGTAAGGTTTTATTCTGATTCCTTTTCCTTTCAATAGTCTCTCCAGTCCAGCTAACTTACTACTGCATCTATTTTTCCTAAAATGTTGCTTATGGCTAATAAGCAATGAAATATACATGCAAGCACATGTGTTCTCTGAGGTGAGGGCCTGGGTTTTATTCATCTCTGCACTTCCAGTGGTAGGTTGTAAGTACTTGTAATAAAATCTAAGGCACTGAAAACAAAACGAAACAAAACAAAAGCCTAAGTGAATGAGTGACTGACACTAGAAGAACTGATAAGACAATACCAGTTGCACCACATCATGGATGAGACAGGATGAGAGCTTATCAGATTCAATGAACATTTAGATTGTGACATAACTGGGCATTTGCTTGTAATTACCGTATTTAATCAGATTAAATCCACAAAGTGGACATTATTGTTTTTACCCCGTTGTAAAAATGTATACATCTGCACATCTGGGTTACACTATTAAGAGCACACAACTAGTAAATAGTGGATCTGAAATTCAAAGCTGACAACCTGGCTCCCCAGTCCGAACTCAATCACCACTCTTTACAAACATGGGCATATTTGATACCCTTGCAAAAGAGGAGGAAAACATTGATGATGCTTATATACATAATAGAAACAATATTATTCTCTTTTAGATAAAATTTACCATTCAGACAACATTCATATTACTTGGATTAATTTTCCTCCTAGCTATGTTTTTTGTTAAAGAAATAATGCTGTCTCAAGGGCCATTATAGGGTATTAGAAATGAATCACGAAATGTAAATAACATTTTAAGTAATGATAAAGATTAGGCAACTAAAAGAGTACAAAGGCACACACTCTGGCAGCAAACACCTTAGAATAAATAAGATGTATTTCTCCAGGTTGGACTTGGATACTTGCATAGAACTTGGTTTTGGAGTAAAGACTTTGGATTTTATGACTCCTCCTTAGAAAGGACACCAGTATTTCCATTGGGAATTTACATTATTATATACCCTATTAATAATGATACTTATTATGGAATTAATAACATTATTTATCACAGGAATTCTACAAATATCAACAAAAATCTAACATTAACTGTGTCAATACTGATCTGATACTGTAACTGTTACACTGTCACTACTAACTGGATAAATTTTGGGTACATGTGTAACATGTAAAAGACAGTTTGGATATAAACACTTCTACTATTGGATGATGAAAAGCATTGCTTTCTGAAAGACAAAGTTTTCCACTTGTTGAAAAATGTGGAGGCTCACTTTTAGAAGTAGCCAAACCTGCTTATACCATCTTATCTATAAGTTATCTCATCTTAAAATGCACGTGATACATCATGGCAGGTTTTGGTGAATCACTACCAAGCAAATTCAGAAACCACTCAGCATATAAACAGTCTACTGATTGCAAATTCCTTTCAGACTCTGGCAATCATAGGTACAAATGGCTTCATTTGCCTTCACTTGCTTTCAATCACTTGGTTATCATTAGCACCAGTGGTCTCTTGAGAAAAACAGTTCCTCAGCTTAGAAGATTCCTCATCCTCCTCCAAGCATTCCCTTAACAGCCCATAGATGATAAACAAAAATGCAAATGTACTGAAGCAGGACTGTCCAATGGGACTGTCTAAGATTATAAAAATGCTCTATACCTGTGCTGTCTGATAGATCAGCCAATAGGTGCATGATTATCAAGCATTGGAATGTGGCCTATGTGACTGAGAAACTGGATTTCAATTTTATTTAATTTCAATTAACTTTAAATTTAAATAGTCATATGTGACAGAGGCTATCATAATGGACAGCACAGCACTAAGTATATTAGGGGTTAAACAGTGATCCTCATCTCTCCCCATCCTGATGTTTCTTTTCATGGAAGTAACCAAACACTGCTAAATGGCCAACAAGACAAATTCAAAGTTAAGATGGATTTCTGCATGTTGGAAACTAGACCTCTATTACTTTCAATTTGATTCTCACTTTCCAGCTCTTCATGTCAACAAGGCAAACATACCTATTTTTATTGAGAGTGTTTGAAATGTATATTTTTTCTTTACTTAAAAATGATGTTACATTTTGAAAAGCACGTCCTATGCAGTTTATATTTTACAAAATTTAAGTCATAATGTATACACTTATAATGATACCAACGGAAAAAGGCTTTATGCATGTGTAGTAGGACAGAAATATCGTCCCTCAATATGTTCTCTAAAGGGAGTCAGACTAGAATAAGCTTTGTTCTCATTGTGATCCATCCATCAATTTTACCTGATAATAAGGGGACTATCATGTTAACCAGCATTAAATGTTTTGATTGTACTTATAAATTCCAACATAAACAAGACCTTCAAGTTGTAGTTAGACAATACAAAATGTGACGAAGCATTTGGCGGTCGCATTTACTTAATATCAAAATGAGGAATCTGGATCCTTCAGACCTCCAAGTGAATTTTTCATCCTGAATAATCCACAATAATTACCTCGAATTAGACAAGCTAACTATATATATTTTGAATGTCCCTGTTCACTTTATCCACCTGTTGTAAGGTAGTTCTGTAACGATTCAAGGTGGCATCACAGGATTCCATTATTTTTTACCATTAATATCTTGATTATCCAATTAATAAATCTACTTGGGTTTATTGCTCAATTATCATTTGCCTAATTTTGCTGTCTTGACCACGATTGTAACAGAAAGAAAAATATAGAGAGAGTGATTTCTTCTGCTCTCAATGACTTGTGATTCTGTACTGGAGACAAAACAACTTTAAAAATAATCACTTTAAGCAGATAAATAACAACACTTTAGAAATTAGAGAAAATGAACTTTTTTGTGAAAGCAAGGGGCATGCCTTTTTCTCTCATCCTGTTATCTCCGGTGCTTGTTTTGAATTCTAGCAACGAAGGACAACTGCCTCTGGGTGGTGAACACACAATGCAATATATAGATGATGCATTATAGAAATGTAGACTTGAAAGCTATATAATTCTACTTACCAATGTCATCCCAATAAATTCAATAATAAAAAAGTATTTGTTGAATAGATGTTGAGTAAATAAGCATTTAATTGCTATGACTACCTGAAATTTAATCCTCCTATAATACCATTAACATATTCAGAAACAACAAACACAATCAAAAATTAAAGTTTATTTGCACAGGTTTACAGTGTTGGAAACATTCCACAGCCTGGCCTTCACCAAACTTCCAGAACTCATTTCCCATTCCACCCTTCTATTCTCTACACCATTTCAGATTGTGAATCTAGGTTAGTAAATGACTTATTCTTCCATATCAGCATTTGTTAATTCAAATGTTCTCCACAAAACCTAAAATGCTTCATCCTCCAATATCTCCCCTTACCTGCATCCTTCAAATCTGTATTCAAGGCACATCTGACCTACAATGGTCCAAATTCAGACATCTCCCATCCTTCTAAAAAGTGTAGCTTTTATCATTTGTATTATAGTCATTTCATTCATTGTTTCCAACTAGATAAGAAAGTTCTTGAGGATCAGAAATGTTATTTTTTTCTTTCTTTATTGATTCATTATTCATTCACTCTACAGTTATAAAGTACAATAGTGGGTAAAATTGGACCTTATTTCTGCTATAGTGCAGCTAGCAACTTAGAATAGAGGCATTAATCAAATTATCACATAAATGAGTATGCAACTACAAACTGAAACAAAATTATATTGTAAAAATAAATAAATAAAACAGGGCCGAAACTGAAAAAGGGTGATGTTCTTGAATCTTTTTCTCTGTTAGTGATGCCTGAGAAGAGATAAGACAGTTAAGAATTTTTATCTTAATTCTAATTTCAATAAGAAGTTGGTAGTCAAAAAATAGGGGCTTAATATAATACACTTTTTTGGATAAGATTATACTGGCTGCATAATGTAGAAAAATGTAAAGTAAGAGTGAGTATTAAGCAAATTATATCCTAGGAGGAGAATTAGTTGACTATTTTAAAAATTGAAAAGAGTGTTTATGTCAGATTAAAACAGAATGGTGATTGTGGACATTACCTTTTGAAATATATTTTTGAAACAAAACAATGAGTCCTACTGGTGGGTGGGTTAGGAGGGCATTGTGGCAGACACTATCTGCTGCACACCCAACTTCCAATATTTTCTTATACTCATCATCAGCTACATACCCTGTCTCAACATCTACTATATCTCCGTGTCCCAATGTCTGCTATATATCAAACATTTCAACATCAGCTACGTAACCAAAATTCATTCCTCCTCAATCCCCTTCTTTCTTTTCCACAGATTTTTTTTTTCTTTTTCTTTTTCCTGCTAATGACAGAGATAAATGGATCTTAGAAAGGAAAACATCCCTTGCCTCAGGCCCAGGGCATGAACTGTGATTGTCTAACACATCTATGAAGATGGAATTATTTTTAGTTAGTGACTGATTTAGGGTAATCAGTTATGGGATTCAAATCTGGATAAAAAGATACAAGCAAATGCCAACTCATTACAGTTCCAAGGAAGGCTTCTGCTTTCCTAGGATAAAGTGATAAACTCAGCTGCCACTTATCTTTTTCCCCTTTTTGCCCATTCACATTTATGTTAGTTTCCCATTGCTGCTGTGACAAATCATGACAAAGTTGGTAGCTTACAACAACACAAAATTATTATCTTATAGTTCCAGAGGTCAGAAGTTTGAAATGGGACTCATTGGTCTAAAGTCATCCGGAGATTCTAGAGAAGAATTTCTTTCTTTGTGGTAGCCCATATCTAGACGGAAGTCACATTGCTTGATTCTTGGACTCCTTCCATCTTTAAAGCCAGCGATTGTCACTTGCATCTTCCTCAATCTGTATCCTTTCCACTCCATTTTCATCAGCACATGCACCTCTCTGAATCTTCTCACTCACTCTTATAAGGACACTTGTGTTTACATTGGGCACACCTAGATAATACAGAATAATCTCTCCGTTTCAAGAGCATAACTTAATCACATCTAAAAAGTCCCTTTTGCAAAGTTAGGCAACATATGCACAGGTTCTGAGTGTTAGGACAGGGATACCTTCAGAGAGGGGAATTTTTATGTCTTCCACAGTACATTGCATTCTTAGAATGGAAACATGATGCCGTAGAATGGAACTGTCTGTTATCTAGGGACCATGAGACAACAAGCATGAGAAAAGACCGTATCCAAATGCAAGTTCTAACTCTATCTGACCCTTGAATGGTTATTAGAGCATGTATAACACAGTGACATAGTGAACACTCAATTGGTTAAACCTTCTTATTTGAGTTATTTTTTCCTGAAGCCACGTACAGTAAGAAATGCATCTTATGTTGTGATTCAATAATGGGTCCCCGCCCTAATTTTGAAAAACATTGCCCTAAGAATAAAGTTTATTTTAAGCTGTTTAATTTGATTTATTTTTCTGTTTCTCCACTTTATACTGCACTTCATTTGAACTATGTAAACAAAGCAAGGTTTACACTGAAACTGATTTTTAAAAAGATCATCTCTCAGCACTGATCACCATGAAGCTCTCAGCAGCATCTGATAATGTCAATCAGCTGCTACTTCTTGAAATTCCCCATCCTTTTTATTCAAACTGTTACAATTCTACGTTTCCCACGTTGCATTCTTTCTTAGGATTGACTTTCATCCTTCTGTCCTGTTACAGTTATCTCAAGGATTTTACTAAACACTTTTAGATTGGAACCTATAATGAGAACTGCATTTAACATCAGAACTGACTACACACAAATAGGTTGGGGTCGTCTTTGGTTCTCAACTATATTTTCACAATTAAATTTCCTTAGAAAAATAATTGTCACATGGAAGAAGTGACTCCATTCCTATCAGATGCTAACACCTCCCTGTGCCACAGCCCAGAGCCTGCATCTACTGAGGATTGTTTATCTTGGACAATTATCCAGTATCTTTCCTGCATCCTTAATTTCTTCCTTTTTACTGTGTTATGTTCTAAAATATTTTTCCATTACACCTATCAGAAGAAGAAGAAAAAGATGAAGAAGGAGGAGGAAGGGAAATTCCTTTAATTACGTGTCCCATCTCTCTTTCTGAGCTCTTTCTGGAACCATGACTTAGATCAACAACTGCAGACTGGACATTTCCATGTAATATAGAATCTGATAGGTGCATATGGCCTAGAGGTGATCTTCTCAGTCCTCATCGTTTCCAACACGGCAAAACTAACATTTAGAAAAGATAAGTAATTTGCCCAACTTTACACCACTTGTCAGGAGCAGAGAAGAGATGTTTCCAATCCAACTCTATCAGCTATGCGTTAGTAGGAACAAAAAAAAATCGCACGATGTATACATTAAGTGCTCAGAAGCACGAGTGTAAGATTCCTTTTGCTGTTTGGGAAGTCCCATGTTGGACAAAGCCATACTGGCTAGCCTCCTGCAAATACAAAACCATGTGCTGGAGCTCATTCTGTACCACACTGAGTATCACGGCAGAGGCAATACTACATTTCTTTTAAGCTTTCCCAAATAAATCAATCTGGTTTTTATATTTTGCTTTTTTCCCCTCCCTGCTGACAGGTTTCACTGGACTGATGCAGGTTGACATGTTCCCCAACCTGATTATATTTCAGTTTATTGATTAAAAATTACCAATATGACATAAAGTTATCACCCAGTTTGGCATAATCACTTAGTGAATGATCACTTTTGTATATAATGATGGCTCCTGGGGCAAGCTCTCTTTAAATTATCCCATCAAATAGTTGCTGTTCATTCAGAGCTCGCTGAGATTCAGATCATTTATGCAAATTTATAAATCCTTCAGACTCAAAGCCAATTTCCAAAAATATTTGGATTTATCAATATAGCATCTTCAACTGAACTGCCATCATGGATAGGACTTTTAACAATCAAAGAGACATTGCAGCATTTACAGTCAACATTGTAACGCTGATATTAACTATTAAAGAGCGAATTTTCCACGTATGTTTTTCTCTACTGAGTCTTCATGCACTAATGTTAATCCTCAGGATGAACAAGTCAAAATGAGATTATAGCTAAAAATTGCAATGGCTAAACAAATTCTCCGTTATCATGGGGATGATTCAGTTAAAGCAAATTGCAGCTAAATGCAGGACAGCAATAAGGGAAACAGGGAAATAACAAGTGAATTATTTGATCAAAAACAATGTTCTAAAGCAATATATTTAAGAGTAGTACAAAATGGTCTGGCTCAAGAAAATAAACCAAATGCCTAGAGTTTACAATACAATGATCACACATGCCAGGTACTTTGAATACTTAGCATTTTGCATGCCAGACAGTTTACTAGGGAAAGCCAATTACATGAACGCGAACGCAGGCTGCATAGTGAATGACGATTGGTTTTGTTTTCCTCATAGCAATACCTTGCTATAACTCTCCATGTTCTTTCATTCTGATAACCTCTAAAGAACCTTTAGTACAGTGGTCAGAGCACTGAAAGGACAGATTTCTGGGACTTAAACTTCACTAACTTTACAGAACAAATGTATGACTATTTTTGCATTTATTTATTTATTTTTTTACTAATAAATATTCTTTTACATGGGACAGGATTTGGCTATAGAGAGACTTTTATTAGAAAAAAAGGAGGATTTTTAGGAAAGTTATATGATGCCCTCATTTTTTACTATCAAATTCAGACAGAACTGACCATTAATCATGAGTCACTTCCCTTCATAAGGAGGAGGGGGAAAAGGGCATGGCCCCAGCCTCTTCTTGGCAGACGGGGGAGGGAGGGGAGAAACCTGCAGGGTAGAAGACTTGCTAAAGTCACACAGATGGATGTCTGACTTCTTCTGGCAAATTCCTCCACTTACTCTCAGATATTAAACTTAGGACAGGATAGGTAAGATATGGCATACTAAATAATTTTGACTTAAAATGGAACAAAGGTATGTGGAATTGTCAAAGAAAAAGAAGAGCCTGAAGTGGTTAAAGCAGTAAAAACTGTTAAAGCCAACCAGCGTTAGACATATTTATTCAGGTAAAAATATTTATTCAGGAACTCCTACAATAAGAGAAAAGACACCTCAATACAGAATTGAGTTCAATTCTGAATACAGCATGGGAAAATATAGATTTATAGCTAAGGGCAGAGTGGAGAGTCAGTGGAAGGAAAATTACTAAAAGAAAACACAGGGGTCAAGGGGGAATTCTGGTTAAACAGACTTGACAGGAATGCTAAGGAAGGCCAGGGTGATCACGTGTCACCCGGGAGGTGTGGGGTTTAAGGAATACATCACATATCAAGGGAGATCAGATATGCGGGGGGTTCCTGATAAACTGAATTAGCAAGACTCTTGCTAAGATTGGGTGATTCAGGCCTAACAAGGATGGAAATCTAGGTAGAAGCCTACCATGTCTCCCCGAAAATAAGACCTAGCAGGACAATCAGCTCTAATTTGTCTTTAGAAGCAAAAATTAATATAATCACAGTCTTATTTTACTATAAGACCGGATCTATAATATACTTTACTATACTATACTATACTATACTATACTATAATATAATATAATATAAAATATTGGGTCTTATATTAATTTTTGCTCCAAAAGATACATTAGAGCTGATTGTCCGGCTAGGTCTTATTTTTGGGGAGACATGGTAGACATGTTAGAGGAGCCTGACTAAAGTTTAGTCCAAGAGAGATTGTCTGAATTATTGTTTCTAACAAGGGACACAACAAAGTGGCCGCTCACCCCTTAACCTTTTCTTTCACTTTCTCGTTCAAAGGTATAAAGCCATGATTTCCCACAATGATAGAACATTATATTTGTGCCTAAATATTGTGAAGTGCAAAAAAGAAAAAATATTTGTTATTCAATGTGTCAGATTAATTTTACCTTCAGCTATTTATTTTTAGCACCAAATTGGTTCATGTGTCCTTAGTGTCCACAATTTGTGAATATACTTCATAGTTATATTGTATGACTTAAAAAAAAATAAAGCTGTGGGAGCACTGCTTCCTATTTCCAGTATGACTAGAAAGACATTGTACTTGTTTCCCTCACACTCAAAAATAAAATTAGTTTTATGATTTTGTAGCAAGGCTTGAACTAAGGACGTTACTTTTCCATAATCATTGTGTATTAGGTGTCTGACCTCAACAATGGCGAATTTTGCCCGCGTATATTTGAATAATTCCCACACTCTTCATGTCTTCTTAATTTTGTTAAAACAGATGGAGCCCAAGTATCTTTGGATTGTCTGCACATTACAATAGAAAACCTTGACTTGGGATTAGGTTACTTTGAAATATTTTCTAAAGTAACTCAATTTTATGGGATCAGAGTGTTCTTATAGTTTATTTTATAGCTATGGAGAATGTGTATTTCTAATTTCTACTTGAAATTTTTTCCCCATCATAACTAAGAATTTTAATTCTGTGTCTGAAAAATTATACTATACAAATTTCACTCAAAGCCATTTGATATGAAGTACCGGCCATTAAACACAAGCTCAAGCTGAGCATTTTAAATGTGTATTACTCATGTCTCAATGGATGGCCTTTCTCAGTAGATCATAATTCAAAGAGCTATTACTATTATGATTATTAACATGGCTCCTCCCAACCAGTATCTGAAATAAATGCAAATAGTCACAGTAACACAATTATCTGAAGTTTTCATTTTAAAATCTTTCTACTATGAACTTGGATATAGAGTAAAGGTTACACAGCTCTTGTTGACAGACCCTCAGATGGATGGACCTATTACAGTCTATCCAAACAGCAAGGCCAGGTCACTCATTAAACCATGGTCAATAAAAAATGGTGAAATGAGTTTTGTCCCAAGGACTGACGGTTAGATAATTTGACAAAAGGACAGAGAAGAATTGTCAAAAACCAGATCAATGGCTATTAATTTAAAGGCAACACATATCCTAGAATGAAACAGTTTATGTTGCTATGTAGGATAATTACCATTTTCAATTAGCTGACATTTCAATGTAGCTTTGAGACTGTAGCAAGGCAATAACCCTGGGCATCTAATCTTAGCTCTGTCTTTTGTCAATGATCTGGTATTGCTTTAAAGGCAAACACAATATTTTGTGAACAATGGCTTTCTTTGTCATAAATAGCAAGAAGTGCATACAGTTCAAAAGAAGTTCAAGTGATATATACACTTAGGCAAAATATCTCAAGTTAATACTTTCCCGAGTGAGTGAATATTTTTTCCTGGCCATTTCACTAATAAGAATGTGCTTTGAATGCAATAGAGCAGTACTGTTTTTGTACTATGATGACACCATAAAAAATAGAAGGGAATTAGAAATTCTAACATGTAGATTTCTAGCCTATCAGTGTGTATATAATTTACATCACCGTTCGCCACCCAAATATTGTAAAACTTAAACATTTACTTCCATTTACTTAATATCATGTTTAGAATTTGAAAGCATAATAAAATATTGTTTATAGTTTAACATGAATCAGCCATTTCCTATTTGAATAAAAATTCTCTAATTCATTAAGAGAACATGGAATAGTATCAATGAAGGTCATTTATATTGAAAAGTTCATTTAGCCATAGCACCAGGCCCATTAGAACAGAAGACATATTTTTCATTCTTGTCTGATCTGGGACCCATGTGAAGTGCAGTTAGTGACCTAGTCCTCTACCGAATACAAGACATAGACCACAAAGTTGGAGCTGGGGAGAAACAGAGGAAGGGAACTTTAATTTTAACA
Organism: Rhinolophus hipposideros; assembly: GCF_964194185.1. NCBI lineage: Eukaryota > Metazoa > Chordata > Mammalia > Chiroptera > Rhinolophidae > Rhinolophus > Rhinolophus hipposideros. The sequence goes on from NC_138050.1 coordinate 67,967,666, forward strand.
TGTAAATGACACATTACAATCTATCACTTCTGAAACAGGAAACTCAAAGTCCATGTCTCTCTTATGGTCATTGATCAGTAGCATTAACTCTGTATTTGAGAGGTATTGAGGCACTAGATATAACTGAATATAGAAACTTGCAAAAATATCTTAAAAGTTTTGGATGGCATAAAGATCCAGACAATGGCAGAAACCCTGTGGTATGTGCTTTCCAGACCACAGTTCTCAGCGTCTAAATGTGAAATGCTGTTCAACACTGTAATTTTTAGAAATATCACAGATGTCTATTTTTAAAATTTTTGTTTTGTTCTGTTTTGTTTTTAATTAGGCAAATGGTCATTAATGTTTTAGATCAACTTGATACTCCTATGGTGTGAATGTTTATGTTCCTCTAAAATTACTATGTTGAAATCCTAGCCCCCAAAGTGATTGTATCAGGAGGTGGGGCCTTTGGGAGGTGAAGGGACTGAGTGTCTCTCATGAATAAAATTAATGCTCTTATAAAAGAGACCCAACAGGAGCTGGCCCGGTGGCGCAGGCGGTTAGAGCTCCATGCTCTTAACTCCGAAGGCTGCCGGTTCGATTCCCACATGGGCCAGTGGGCTCTCAACAACCAAAAAAAAAAAAGAGACCCAACAGAGACCCCCCTTCTGCCATGTGAGGTTACAGTAAAAAAATTACTGTCTAGGAAGTAGGTCCTAACTGGACACCAAATATACCAGCGCCTTGATTTTGGACTTTCTAGCCTTCAAAACCATGAGAAATACATTTCTGTTGTTTATAAGCCACTCAGTGTATATTACATTTTATAGTAGCCCAAATAAACTCAGACACATGCCAAGTGAAATTGTTTAGGTATGAAAAACCAATCATAAATAAGGTGCCTTCCAGTTGCATTACTTTATTCCCACAAAATTTCTGAATTGCACTGTTATTTTATGTGGTTCTTAAAATTTTAATTGCACACTCTTCTGAGTCATGATTATATTGTCAATTAAGTATGTAATTAACATAATTGGAGAATCCTCAGACATACATTGCTGAACAAGTTACAATTAATACTGATCTGATAATGTCTGAAGTGTTATCCCCTCACAGGATTTGTCATACTATATAGCCCAGGGAGGCAATGCCGTTTATTTATCCCTTCTATATTCATCTGCAAAATAGCAACAAAGTAAAATTATTTACAGTCAAAGAATTAAACGTGCATTAAACCTATTGCTATATGTTGAAAAGTATTAATTCATTGACCTTGGTCTCCTAGCCTCTGAACAAGTTGCATGATTTGGGCAACTTACAATAGGTACATGGACCTTTTATACAAATAGCTCTAAGAGGTTCTTAGAAAGGAAGAAAGAAAAGCTTCAATACTTACTGAGAAACTTTAAATGAACTAACTGACATACACTATCACTTTTAGTTATCACAACAATCTCACTTGCTTGAAATCTCCAGTAGGACATGATAGCATCAGTTTTGCTCAACATTATATCTTTAAGCACGAGTAAAACCTGGAAAGAACAGACTTTCAATAAATATCCTTTCAAAAGGAGGAGGAGGGGAGAGGAAGAAAGGTGGAGGTTGATAATCTTATACTCATCTTAAAGATGAAAAAGCTGAAATAAAGAGATAATAAATAATTTTCCCAAGACCACACAGAGAGAAACAGATGGATGTAGAATTAAAATTCTGAGCTTTCAGAATCCAAACCCATGCTTTCTACACTAAAATATTCTTGCATTTTTATATTAGTTATGTTCCTTTCCATTTGGAAAACATTGCCTGTTACTTCACTCATGCAAGCCACCAACTAAGAGGGTTGCAACTACCTTGAACCTAAATCGAAGAGAAAAGTTATGTAGTGTCAAAATATTTCTGTATCTTTCCCTTTCTATGCTGTTTCCCCCAAAATTAAATGCAGCCGGATAATCAACTCTAATGCGTCTTTTAGAACAAAAATTAATACAAGACCTAGTATTATATTATATTATATTATATTATATTATATTATATTATATTATATTAATTATATTATATTATACTATATTATATTAAGACCCAGTCTTTTAGTAAAATTAGACAAGGTCTTATAATAATTTCTGCTCCCAAAGACTCATTAGAGTTGATTGTCCGGCTAGGTCTTATTTTCAGGCAAACGCACTAGTAACAGAACCACCTATCGTGGGGCGATGGGAACAGATGAGCTCTCAGTTCACCCCCCAGCTCTACATCGTGCATCTCATGGTGGATCAAGTATATAAATGCCTCAGCTTCTTCTCTGTGCTCTAACACATAGACATTCACAGACATATCCACTACTGTCATTCTTTAGATAATCAAATACTCATAAAATTGTTTTAATTTCTTAGCAAAATAACTCATTAGCACCTGCAAGTCCTTGAAATCCCCCCAATTACTCAGCACTTTTTTTTTTTAATAAATAACTCTCTACTAGTCTATTAACTAGTTTTCACTGCTCTGTATAGAGTGTTCGTCTTTTATTATCAGTGCAATCAAAGGTCTCCATGGTTCCCTATAAATAGGAAGAGATGAGTAACCAAACTACGTCAATGTGTTCTTTGGAGCATCACTTTCCGCTCTGGTGCTCAGAAAGTGACACCCACGTCCACCTGCGTGCCTTTCCTCATGGGTCCATGATCCATCTTAAATGTAATCTCCAGATTTGACCAAAAATACCTTCGCTGGTTCTCTTTAGTAGAGCTCAGAGAACCTGGTATGTTAAAAAATATGTAAAAAATACCACTGGAGAACATAAAATAAGAATAAATAAGGGAGCACAAACTAAGAAGGGAGCTTGGTTTACACATACAGTTCTGATCACTTACTTGTGGATATCATTCCCATCTCTCTTTTTACACTCCGGCTCAGAACTATGTCCACTCTTTAGCCCCAACAGGGCTTGCTGCCATTAAGGGCAGATGTCAGCCCAGCTGCAGGGAGAAGGGCTCCTTGTGCTTCTCATTACATGACATTTAGTCTCCAACCCTTAACTCTTCTGAGGCAAAGTCAGAAAAGAAGCCTCTCATTTGCCAACCTGTCCCCCTCCATTTTAATCGCTCACCAAAGAAACTTTCCTCTGCAACCACATGACTAGTAGATCTATAAAAGTTGCTAAAAACAGATGTTCTCTGTGAAACTCATAATATCTAGAGAGCTAACGAAAGTTAGCTCTTTAAATACAAAAGCCCTTTACATACATAAGAACCCTAATATTTACACACACATTGTGTCACTGTGAAGGCTGGAGCTGCATCATCATTTTGGCTTTCAGATCTACAATAACCAAAATAATTTTCCCTTTTATGAATGTGATATGAGAACGATGGGGATGAGAACGCTACTGCTCAGCAGTGATCAAAAGGAGGAAGATGCTGAATAGGGAGGTGAGTGTGAGGCCAAGCACGTTATCTTCCCATGCCCTGATTCTCATATTATTGTCTGCCTCTCAGAATTTTGTCTCTCCTCTTCCCAGATATTTTAGGGCTATCGTAAATCATGTTCATGTAAAAGAAGAAAATGGATAGACAATACAGTTGAAAGTCAATATAATGGTCAGCTATTTCATAAAATACAAGTTTGAATTCCATGGAATCTGCAGTGAAATACAATTTGATTTATTATAGCAGGAGAATACAATAAGTATTACAGATTAATATTTTATCTATTGTACAATAGAGCTATTTCATATATATTGACCCTTGAACAACATAGGCTTGAACTGTGCTGATCCACTTATATGTGGGTATTTTTTTTTTTTTTGATAAATATACAGTCAGCTCTCCATAACCCCGGCCTTCACATCCACGGATTTAACCAACCATAGGTCGAAAACAGGATTTTTGATCCATGGCTGGGAACCCGTGGGTGCAGAGGGCTGACTGCATGCATTGTTCTATAGTACATAGAAAAGACTTGAGAGGTTTTTTTGGGGGGAGGGGCAGAGTGGGGGGTCAAAAGTTATGCACAGATTTTAGACTGTATGTGTGTGTGAGGGGGCAACGGCACCACTAACCTCTGACTTGTTTGCAATTCAACTGTATATTCATCTGCACTTCCTGAAATTAAAAGTACTCCTTAAACATGCCCCATGGTTGCGCAAAAAATGAATGTGCTAAGGAATTCAGTTCAAACTCAGGGAACATGACTATTTAAAAACTATTATGAGTTTCAAAGCTCTTCCAGATCTTTAATACCAGCCTTTGTTTTATTTAGTACCTCCTTTCTGCTGGTTCTCAAATATTCACTGGACTATAATATGAATTCAGTTTTGATATTCTTAGGATATTTTGTCATGATAGAGAAGAAACAGAATTTCAGTATTTAAGTATGGGTTTTAAATGAGTTAAAGCCTCTACCTTTCTTTTTCTATGTGACATGAATTATTACAAGAAGACAGTGATAAAATTTGAATTTGAGAACCATTACTTTTATTATTATACCTTTAACTCCTACATGAACCCCCTTTCCCCACTTGCTATTGATTATAAATTCAGGGCTTTCCAAGAGACGCAGGCAAATATGGTTTTAAACATAGAAGTTATGAGCAATTTAATTCAACAAATATTCACTTGGTGTCTACTATTTATTATAGCACTGCACAGAAAACATGATTGTACAGACATGATTTAAACTCTAAAATGACTTAAAAGTTTATACTCTGAGTCAAAAATTATATTACATGAACAGGTAGAGAAAGCCCCGCAACAGAAATTAGGAAATCAAGATTCTAGTCTCAGTCATAATGCTCACTATCTCAGGCGCCTTAGGTAAATGACTTAACCTTTTCTGCTCTTTGTTTTTTCATCTGTAAAATAAACATTTCAACCAGTCAATCTCCATATCCCCTCACTTTCAACTTTCATATCCTGTGATTAGGTAACACTGTACCAATGTCGCTAAAAACCGTATAGAAGCTTAGAGAGGAAGGAAACCTTATGATAACCTATATGAATGTTTAAATAATGTAAGAATTCTTTCAACAAAATTAATAACAGCTGTTCTTCATTTAAGCTATAAATAGATGTTGCCAAGTCTTATGTACCCTGACCCGTGTTAGGCACAGGAAAATAAAAAATGAATAAGACATCAAGGAACAGTTAAACAGTCCATTTCAAGGCAGAATGTTAATTCATGTCATAAAGGCAGGATGCTATGAGCACATCCCAAAACCATACAGTATGGCCACGATGGAGGCTCTCTGGAGGAAGTGACGCCTAAAGGAACAGCAAGGTGAAAGCTGAAGGTGGCTTTTCTAGGTGGAGAGGGCATGGATACAGGACACTTGTACTTTGCAGGGAACTGTGAGGAGTGCTGAATGGCTGTAGCATGAATTCAAAGATGCAAAAAAATGAAGGTGCTTAGCCAATTGACATGATCTTCGGTCAATCAACAGGCAATGTGTGTGTGTGTGTGTATGTGCATGTGTGCCTACGTTTCATTAATCCTCGGCATGCAAAATCATGATGGAAGAAATTTAGCTTAGCACCCTTCTTGTAAAAGTATGGCAGATTTTACTTATGTAAATAAATATACTTTCCAAAAAATGATGTACCACAAGTTCCCACTTATTTACATTCCTGTCTCCTCTCAGAATCTAGGAAATCCCCGACTCGTGTCTGTTTGCTTTGTGTCAGATCAGACATTTGCTTACCCAATGCAGATTAGCACAAACTGAAAAATCCAAGTGGTTGCTTCTCCCTAGGTCTAACAAACTTTAAATGCACATTGTAAACAAGCAAGAATGCTCTCTTAGGGTGAGACGGACCTTTTCTATATCCCACTTCCCTTGCCATACTTCTTTATTGAAACATGTCTCTTGTGAAGCTGTAATTTTCTGTTTGTATGTTTGTTTCCCTTGAAGGGAAGGAATGGCTTTGTATTCTTGAGTTTGCAGCACCTGGAATCTAGTTTAGATGAATCCTTGAATCTATAATTGAATCAACGAATTTATTACTTGCCCCTCCCATGGTATTGCACTATTTTGGCCTTTATGAGTTGGATTTCATAATATTAATGTTATCTCAAAAACACTTAGACCCTTTTTATTTTGAGTATCTAGAGAGAAAAAAGCTTGGGAGAGTTAAGCCAGAAACATTAATTTTAATTTGTGACAGAGGAATAAACGCTTAGCTCTCTGGCTTAGGAGCTCATTTCTTTTTTATTTTTATTGATCTCTACTCTGATTTGGACATTTCATATCCTTACATGTCTGTGCATTTCACCAAGGTGCATCACTGGCTGTTTAAAGCTCATGCCTCTGACAGCTGTTCCAACTGCATATGCTTTCTTCATTAAAGAAATAAATTGTTGGGCAGCCGGATGGCTCAGTTGGTTAGAGTGTGAGCTCTCAGCAACAAGCTTGCCAGGTCAATTCCCGCATGGGATGGTGGGCTGTGCCCTTTGCAACTAAAGACTGAAAACAGGCCACTGGACTTGGAGCTGAACAGCGCCCTCCACAGCTAGACTGAACGACAATGACTTGGAGCTGATGGGCCCTGGAGAAACATACTGTTCCCCAATATTCCCCAATTAAAAAAAATTGTTTTGGGAAGGGAGATTTAAAGTTCAGAATTTTCTTTGGGTCTCAAAACTCCATCTACTAACAGACAAAACTGAATAGGAGTATAATCCAGCAGTTAAAAATATGACAATGGAGTTAGAATCTTTCTCTTTCTACATACAACGTATGATCAAAAAATACGGTAAATGTTTAAATTTTTAGAAAAATGATTACAGTAAAAGACACATTGCCATTAATTTTCCTCAAAACACTCCCCCTCACTTTGAACACACTTATCCCATCATTCTTGCCACTTTCTGAAGCAGTTCTGGAAGTACTCTTTCATGAGTAACTTTAGTTTCGCTGTCATAGCTGCCTCGATGTCCTGAATCAATTCAAAATATTTACCTTTCATGGTCATTTTGACTTTGGGGAAGAGCCAGAAGCTGCAGGGTGCCAGATCAAGTGAATAAGGCTGATGAGGACACACCGTAATGTTTTTATTGAACAGAAATTGCTGTACCAGAAGTGATGTGTGATATAGAGTATTGTCATGATGGAGGATGAAGTAAAGACACCAAAGAGGACTTCCAGAACTGCTTCAGAAAGTGGCAAGAATGATGGGATAAGTGTGTTCAAAGTGAGGGGGAATATCCTGAGGGGAATTAATGGCAATGTGTCTTTTACTGTAATATTTTTTCTTGTTCAAACACTCACCGTGTTTTTCGATCACACCCTGTCGTACTTGAACATAGTTTTGGGATGTTGAGCAAGTTATTTTACCTTTCTATGATGCAGTTTCTCCTCCTATGCAATGCGGACAATTAATAGAACCTATATCATACATTTATTTTGTGTGAATGTGTGTGAGAATTAATTAAAATGATGCATAAAGTGTGTACAGAACTGTGAATTATACATAATAAATGCTCAACATATGCACTATTGGGATATTCTTTTTCTAAAATTTCATACTTAGGAAGAGGCATATGCAATTAAAAAGGGAAAATCTAGCTAGACTCATCTATAAGCATAAACTTATGTTGTTGTAGGTCAATGTAATTAGATTTACAATTTGATTATTCAGTAGTCACTCTGTGCTTACTCTCATTCTTAAGATGCATGTGAGTTTCTGTCCATCATTCCTTCCCTCTCCTTAATGTCTTCAAATGATACCAATAAGGTCTGAAAATCTCAGAAGATAAAGGTGAAATGGTTCAATGTCATTATTAGTGCTCTAAGCAGTTTTATGATGTTCCCCTTCTAAGAGTTTCTTCAAAGCCACTTAAGAAAGGCTTGCTCCCATGTCACATTGCAAAGCATTATTGACAGATGAAAACTGGAAATGCTGCCTTACTTTTGGGAAATGAAGGTCTCTTTCCTCCAGCTTTTATTAGAAAGGACAGCCAGAACAGTTTGAAGCCTGTTCAGCATGGTGAGCACCAAACATTTAATTAACACTTCATAGTCAGTACCTTCTTGTGCCGTATCAATTGATTCACAATGCAATGTACCTCAATTTTAGAAAGAACAATACTCACTGAAAATCTGATATTTACTTAATGATACTTACACCAGCTTTATTTATTTATCTATTTTTAACTTTAAACAAGTATTTCACACCATGAACCACAGAATTTCCAGGCACCGCCATTCTGTTATTGTTCACTCTTTGAATCTTCGTGGAGAGACTGACCAAGAGAAACATAAAACTTTATTGCTATTTTATTACTTTACAATTGGCTTTTGATTAGAAGAGAAATCAGCTATTGTCAAAAGCCATGGCTATTAATGCTTCTATAAAATGTACATTTTGCCACTGTAAGAATTAGATTTACCATGAATAGTATACTGAAACAAGACCAAAATCTCAAGTGCTATTGCTATATTGTAAGCCAGTGTTTCAATCCGATATTCTTTAATTCACATGATCAAGGTCTGAGACTATTTGGAGATTAACTGAATGCATAATTTTCTCAGAAAGTAAACGGGGAGATGATTCCTTATTACTTGATGGGGTGACTTTTTGCAATAAGTAGGAGCAATTCAGAGTTCTATTATAAACCTAACATTAATTTTTGAAATTAATTTTTGATAATCATTGAAATTATCCTAGTGGTCACACAGCAAGATTATACTATTTAAGATGAAATGTTATTTTTAAGGATGATCATTGAGCTAAAGTTTTGTGATAAAAATCCCCTCTACTTCAGGTGTGGAGCTCTGGGGTTTTATTCAGCTCTTGTTCAAATGCAGAAAAAAAAATAAAAATGACTTTTTGAGAAACAAAAACAGGATTTTGCCTGAAGGAACCTCAGTGAATTAATCCATGTAGAAGTGTGGCTATCCACCTCAAGAAAAATAAAATAAAATTTATATATATATATATATATATATATATATATATACACACATATATACACATGCACACACATGTACATATATATATACATATATGTATATGTGTATATATGTATATATATATATATATATATATATATGGTTGCGTTTTCAACTTTGAAAACAAAGTGTTGACTCTAGATGAGCTCATCGAATTTGTAAAGATATAGACTATCTCTCTCTGACTATGATAGACTATAAGCACTATAGGTCAACCCAAAACATACCATCACATTGTTTGACATCCTACTTAAAACTCATGTTGAAATAAATTTCGTTTAGCCTATTTTAAAGAACACGTTCTTCATCTCTTTTTCTAAATATATAATCTCACACCCACATGTGAGATTATCTCATCAGATTCTATATTCCAATAGACCGGCTTGAAATTTAGAACAAATAGCTACACAAAAAATTCTTCCATATTTCTTATAAAAAATATAGTTATTCAATAATATATGCACTATGCACTTGTACATGTGTTCCATACATAAATAAAGGCACATATGAAACATTTATTTTAGAATCGATTGCACAGTAAATTGTATTTGCCCTTTGAAAATCTGATAGTCTTTCTACTTTTTAATGAAAAATAATTTTGCAACTTCTGGCTTCCCTCCTTACATAGGTTGTTGGGAAAAACAGGAATAAATATGCCATCTGTCACAGTCAGTTCACTAGTTATTGTTATTAGCAGATTTGCTTTTTTCACTTATGTTCAACATATATAACATATAAACATGTATTACATATATAAAGATTATATTTAGATATATGTGTGTAAATATATGTATATATTTACATATATTGTAAATATGTGTGTGTATATATATATGTGTATATATATATATATATATATACACACACATATATATACATAATTATAATCTTCCTCAAATAATTTTGGGTAAGAGAGAAGGCACCAATAAACAAATATAGATCCTTACTAAACTTTTATAGATTTTATGATGTATTTATTTATTTATTTATAAATTTATTCCTGATTCTATAAACGTATTTCTGCAAAATGTATCTACAATCATTTGGTATAAAAACATGGAAATTTTCATGGCAGACATAAAAGATGGATTCATTAATAAAAATTTAACTAAGCGTCATTTGATATCATTGAGTCATATGGATGAATTGAAAATATCCTGGTCTCTGCAGTCAGATCTGAGTAATAAATTATGCAACTTTCAGTGAGTTATTCAATCTTCCTGATTCTCATTCACCCCCTTCATAGCCAGTACCTCTTAGAACACTGATGACACCAATACTTGCCTCATTGCAACTGCAATTGTTACTTAGAACCATACATGCACAGCAGTCAGCACTACCTAACATATAACAGCTATTCCCACTCCTTTGAATTTAAAATGTAAGAAAATATAATAGACAAAAAACCAAAATGACAACTGAGTGTGCAAAAGGCAGACATCTCTTCTTCTTGAGAAAATTCTAAACCTAATAAACTGAATTGCAAAATAATTTATAATTTTCTTTTTAAAATACATCTTAAAGTAATTAATCTTTTGGAAGAAATACAACACTTCATAGATAAAAGGTTGATGTCTCATAATTAGTATTATTTACAGAAGCTTATCTGGGAAGACATTAAATATAAACTAGGAAAATGTAAATCAAGGGTAATAAATATCATTTTGTACATCTATAAGGACAAACAGTACAGTAACTTATAATTGAGATATTTTAAAATTAAAAAAAACAAAAAAACAATTCCTCCAAACTGAGATCATTTACAATGAAAACATAGTTTAAAGATCACAGTAGCTTTTTACTAAAGCAATAAAATTCCACTCAATGTTCAGTTAGAGCAGATGCTGATGAGTGATATGGGGGTAGGAGAAGTATATTCTCAAAGATAGGGGAGATGAGGCAAACTGTCCTCTTTGCTGTGAGAAAAATGAGACTGAAAGAGGTTAAGTGTCTTGTCCCAGATTAGAGGGAAGTCCTGACAGATCAGGTAGAACATCTACTTTCTAAGTGTAAGGAGTAACCTAGGCAGCTAATAGTCACGTGCTGGAGAGAACTGCATCAGATCAAGCTCAAAAAAGAAACAAACAATAATAAATAAATAACAACAACAACAACAACATCTATTAAAAATCCATAGTTCTGTTTATAATCATATTTGTCTTATAAACCTTAATGAATGGTGATCCAAATCTTAGGATGATTTGGGATGTTTTTCTCATGTAAATCTGGCTTAGTTGAGATTTTTAGTAAAGCTCTATCCTTATGCCTCTATTCTCTGGACTACAGTAGGTCCTGGATGCCCTGACACAGGTTCTCCTCTGGTAGTTACCGCAAATTATAAGAATATACGTACTGTAGCGTATGCTCTTCATTTTTGCCATGCTTTCTGAGAGATGCATTGTACTTATTAAAAAACAAACAGAAACAACTAGATTCTCTTGGGCATCTCATGCAGTCCTGTGGCTTTAAATACCATCTGCAGTCAGACAGTTCTCAGATTTATTTTTCCAGCCCAGATCTCTCCTGAACTCGACTCACGGATCTAATTGTTTACTACACATCTCTTTGTGGGTGTTCAACAGGCACCTCAAATTTAGCATTTATACAGCAAAATACTGCTGTTTTCCCCAAAACTGTATCTGCAATCTGTCCCATCTGAGTTAATTTCAACTCTACCCTTCCAGTAACTTTGGCCAAATACCTGGGAGCACCTGGACTTTTCTTTTACACTCCACAGCTCATCCATAACGAAGTCCTCTACCTTTATCATGGATCTGATTCTAACACTTCACCACCTCTACTGATTTCACCCTGGCCAATGTCACCATCATCTCTCACCTGTCATGTTACAAAGTCTTGTAAGTGGTGTGTCTGCTTCCACCTTGAACCCTATATTTTCTTTCAATGAGGAAGCAAAAGAAAATGATCTTGTAAAAACCTAAATCAGATCACATCAGTCTTTTGGCTCAAACCCTCCAACAGCTTCCTATGTCACTGTGATTCAATGCCCAATGTTCATACTCACTTACTTGGCGTCCTGATATTTCTCTCACTGTATTCCCTGATCTTTGCCTGGTCCTTCTCGCAGGTCCACCCACACAAGCATTTCAGCTGCCCCTCAGAGGTCCTGGACCTCCAGGCCTTTACACTTGCTGTCCCTTACTTCACTCATCTCTCTCTGGTCTTTGCTCAAATATCACTGACTTGGAGAGAACTTCTGTCTCAGTCTGCTGGCCTGCCATAAGAAATGACCACAGTGTAACCGAAACAACAAACACAGTTTGGGAAGCTAAGAAATCCAAGATTGAGGTGTCAGCAGCTCTGGGGTGTGGTGAGGACCCTTTTCTTGGTGTGCAGATGGCCATCTTCTCATTGTTTCCTCCCATAACGGAGAACAAAAGGAGCATGCTCTCTCCTATCTTTTCTTATAGAGACATTATTCCCATCACGAGGGCCCCACCCTTATGATCTATGTACCTCCCCGTGGCCCCATCTCCAAGTACCATCACTGTGAGGATTTAAGGTTTCAAGATAAGAAATTTGAGAAGACACATTCCGTCCATAGAAACTCTTCTGGCCAGTCTATTTAAAATTAAATTTTCCCTTGTAGCACAATTTTCTTTTTTTCTGCTTTATTTTTTCTTCTTAGTATTAACCGCCCTTCATCACACTACATACTTTAATTATTTTGTTAGTATCTGACTCTCTCAAATATACTACAAGCTCTATGAAAGCAGGAACTTTTGTCCATTTCATTAATTATGTCCCCCCATGCTCAAAGCAGGGCCTGAGCCACTAGACTAGCTCCATACACATTTGTTGGAGCAATTAATAAAACGTCCGTTCCAATGAAGCTTTTCATTATTTTCCAATTTCATTTTTTGTGCATTTGTCTTAGAATATTTCCTGTATAGCTGAGTCTACAGAGAATATGTTTTACTTTGTTTCACTAAATATAAAGTTAACAGGATTTATTTTTCATTCTCCTTGATGTTTTTGATTGATTTTCAGAAAAAGAAGAAAATGCTGACATATACAGCCATGTGCATGGAGAAATTCTTACTAGTCTGTTTTTAAGACCAATTGTCTTTTTCCTTTGCAATGTCTCTAAGTTTCACTCATATTTCATAGTCTCCCAGCTATTCTCCCTAACTCTAATACCTTTCTTGTAATACATCTTGTACATCTTACTGGGAAAAACACTTTTACTATGTCACCCTAGGATCTAGAATTTCCTATTGCATGTTTAGATGCATCAATCTAGGGTACAGGGTACCTGAGGTTTCTGGGCCTAGCTCTAACCCATTTTTTATTTTACTTTCACACATACTCTAATCGTCTTCTCCTACTTCAATTAAGACTTTCAGTCTTCTTGCCCTTCTCTACTTCCTCAAACACTAGCCAGTCTTCAAGACATAGTTCCGTATAGAAATTACCAATTATTCTAGATAACATTGATTGCTTTCTTATTGGAATAACTACTATATTTTTAGTGTGAGACATAATTCAACATTCAGTTATTCTGTAGGATTACATTATAAGCTATTTGAGTGCTGTAGAAGGATTCAAATTTCTTCAGAGACATGTAACCTTAAAACCTAAAAAGCTAGCTATTTATTCATGTAATACATAGTAAAGTGTAAAGTGTCTAACACATACATCTTTACTTAAAATTTTCCTTGTAGAAAGAGGAAGGGAGAAAGGGAGGAGGAAAAAAGGACTAGTAGTGACTTTAGTTTTTAGTTCTATGTATTTTGTTTGATTGGGGAATAAATATATGCCTGCATATTCCACACTTTTCTCATTAAAGTGCATTGATTTTGGAAAAAAGACATAACATTAACAAATGCATATTAACTTTTAAGGACACTGAAATAAATATATGATATCAATCACACCCTTTAAATCTCCAAAGTGAAAAAAAAAGTAATTGGTAATTGCATTGTATAAATGTAATTGAAAAATAAGTATTTTATTGTAGAGTTGTGGTATTATTATGGCATGTTAAAAATAGAGGTTATAGGATACACCAAATTAAGGTTATTTATATTGAAATGGTTTATTCATAATAAATAATTATATTATATTACTTCTCTTAAAAGTACTTTAAACTTTTTCCCAGGAATTTTTTTTTTATTGAAATCCTACCAGTTATTGTACAATTTGATGTAGATGTAAAGATAAGTTTAAAACGTGTCTCAACTTCAAGGAGATCACAATCATATGGGACAAATAAATCTCCTTCCTATTTCTACGTTATGCTTTTCCTTAAAAAAAAACAATAAAAGCTAGAGATCATGACATATTTTAAACTAGAGAGACCAAAGGAAGAAAAAAATAGTGGAATTTCAGTTTTTAAATAATAAAGAATCTTGTGACACAGACTATATATCAAAAACAGTCAGATATAATAAATACGTATTTCACAGGACTAACTAAGCATAAAGGTAGAAAATTATTAAATAAAGCAAAGTAAAATTGGAGAAGTAATATATGCATCGAAAAGAACATTTTAGAATGGTAAAATATTTGGTGCATGCAGCCTGTCTATTCCCTGCAACAGATTTCTCATTTGGCTATGGTGAACAATCGTCCAGCTGTCAGGGGAAAATTTGTCATGTTTGAACCAACTTCCTCGGTGCCAAGAACAAGGTCAGAAGTAAAGGAAAGGGATATCCTGTCACTTATTGGATTTGACAGTAAATTATTCTTTGATGAACAGATGGACTTCAAGTGATTTAAATTCATAATCAAAGTGTAATCATGAGGAACAGTGATTTGGAATTTTCTGTCAACACATCAGTGAAGGACGTACCTTGAACACTAGTCACCAAATCCTATCTTGCTCCCTAAAAGTTTGTCTACAATTATATAAACTGTATCTATGTGCTACCAAAATTATCAGGATAGTTATGCAAGTATGTGATTCAATTTTGTAATATCTTTCCCATATAAACTGGAAATTATGTTTTCAATAGCATTCAGAGACTTTAAAAAAGCAAACCTAGCATTTTTTTTTTGTAAAATTCAGTATTTTTTGGACAGAGTTTACGATATGCATTAGTAAATTTGCATATCTGAACATGCCAAATTATAAGCTTTTAAATAATAATATTGGGGCAGATGGATTAACAGCAGCAGCGACATTCAAATCCCTTAGAGTATGCACCCACAAAGTATGTGGATCTTTCAAAGGCAATATGTATAAAGTGCTTAGAAAGCTATTTAGTGTATGTTCTCAGTGTGTTGGTTAATGTGATAGTAGTGGTGATATTATTAATGATGATGATAAAGAATCTGGACATGAATATGCTGACAGAAGAAAATAATGCCTACGTATTAATCTGTAGCCCACTTACCATCAGTCTCAAAGCTCTTCTTCAAAATACTTCTTTTTCCCTATTTTTTCTCTTCTTCCTTGCATTTCTCCCATTTTCCTCCTTCCCCCATCTTTCTCCTTTTCTTCTTTCTTTTAACAAAGAATAAGTAAATGCCTAGTATGTATCAACATGCTATGTCAGAGATATAAATATGTAAAATGAATGTTACCTTTCAAGAATATATAGATCAGTATATTGAATTAGACATGTAGAAAATCAAGTATAATAGCCATTTATGAATGACACAATACACATAACACAAATTTTGCTATTTAGAAACTTTCTCTATATGAACATGTGCTCCAAGATAAATTGGATTGCCTCAATGTAATGTTTCTGAAGATAGAGTCATTCTTTTCATTTGTGGAAACACTCTGAAGGACTAAAAAGTTAAACCTTTCTTATTCACATTAGATGTAGAAACAGCCTGTCGGTACAATATAATTATAGGCACAACAATACAGGCCAAAAGGAAATGACAGTTCTGCATGGGATGGCACAAAGATAGGTAAGACTTCAACAAAAGAAGATGACATTCTAGCTTAACATTAAAAGACAATAAACCAGGAATTTGGGGTTGAGAGGAGAGATGAATGGCAGGATCACGTAATTAGAGAGATCAATAAGCACAGTTACAAAATAAAAAACATGTGAATGAAACTTTAAGCTGTTTGGCAAGGATGGAGTACAAAGTTCAAAGGAGATAAATGGGCTAAATTTGAGTTAAGGTTGGAGAGATACACCAGGCCAAGTTATGACTACCCATGAATATTGTGATAAAGAGTTGGACTTTATCCAATAGCACTTGGAGAGCGTTTCAAGTGTTTTAAGAATGGGGCTAACATGACCATCTCTATATTTATAAAGAGCACTCTGAAAATGCAGAGCAATGGTTCCCAAAAGGGGACAGTTTGGCCCTTCAGCAGACATGTGAAAATATCTGGAGATATTTTTGATGATCAAAATTTATGGCATGGAAGGGGACTGCTGATATCTAATGGCAAGAGAGCGCAGCTACTGTTTGACATTTTTAAGTGCACAGGAAAGCCCCCACCAACAAAGAATTAACTAGTCTAGTATGCAATCGTGCTGAGGTTCAGAACCCTGATGTAAAGGATAATCTGTGGGGATGGGGGAATATAGAAAATACAGAGAGAGTAGTTTTAAAAGTGTAGGACAATAGTCTTATGGTATTGGAGAATTTAAATAAGAGGTGATGGAAGTGCTAGTGAGTATGACGTCTCTGTAGCCACACAGGGAATGCTCAGAGTGCCCACGTTTAATTTAACATTCTGCTATCGCAGTACAGAAGGATAGCTAGTCTTAGTAGTTTTGAATGAGGAATTTACATTTTCAGTTTGCATTGGGCTTTGCAAATTATACAACCAGTTCTAGGTGTTGGATTTTAGAGTCGTTAAGAATGAGGAAATGATGGATGTGAGGGTGCTGAAGAAAAGGAAGGAAACTTAGTTAACGGTCAATCACTGAATAGTACTGTTACTAGCTAGGAGAAATGGGAAGCTTAAGTTTTGGGAAAAGATAATGAGCATACTTTGATATACACTGATTGAAAGCCACCTGTTGCATGGTAAAATTATGCAATAGACAGCATCCTATAGGCACAGAGAATATTAGAAGCAAGGTCACCTCTAAGCAAGATTCATTAGTATTAAGAATAAGTTCTACAGAAGAGAGAAAATGACCTACAGCAACGTGGCAGTCAATATCTGGGAAAAATCAACTTTTGGCTAACATAAACACTTTAATGACATCATATGTAGTTACATACTAAGTTGAAAATACACAATGATTATGCCATCCTTTTTCTAAATATATTAAAATATTGTGAGGTTATTTTTGAAATCAAAATCTATTCATATTTGAATGCCTGTTTTCTCTATTTGATAAAAGGATTTTTTTAAGGTAAGTATTTTCAGCATTTATAAATCTGTGTTTCAAAAAGAGGACCCAAAATAAATGTATGTTTCTTCCTAGAAGAAACATATTTCTTGGTAACCTACAAAATACAATGAGTATGAGCATTTAGCTGAAAGAGTGATATTATGCTTGCAAGCATTTTTTTTTTGATGGACCTTGAGGCATTGCAACAGATGCTAAATATTACAGTTTATATTTTAATACCTCTAGCACTAAAATGCACATTAAAATGTTTTAAAATATATACACAATTTTTCAGCAGTAAAAAAATAAATAGAGAGAGAGAGAGAGAGAGAGCTCAGAATCCGTCTAGTAATTATAGACTTATTTTACCTTTCTTTTTTTTCATACCACTGATCAGTCATGTGGTATCTTTTCTATGTTAGCACCATTAAAATCTAACATCTATGGTGAATACAGACACAAAAATTCTAAACAAAATGCTTATAATTGATTACAACAACATGTTATACATCACAATCAAATGGGGTTCATTCCAGAGGCACAAGGATAGTTCAACATACACAAAACATTTAGTGTGATACACCACATAAATGTAATAAAAATCATACGATCATATCAATAGATGCAGAACAAGCATTTGACAAGATACAATATCCATTTATGATTAAAACACTTTCCTTCTATGGTTATAGAAGGAAAGGCTATATATGACAGACCCTAAGCTAATAATATCATATTTAATAGTGAAAAACTGAAGTTTTGTCTCTAAAATCAGGAACAAGACAGGGATGATCCCTATCACCATTGTTCTGCAACATAATATTGCAAGTCCTAGCCAGACCAATCAAGCAAGAGAAAGAAATAAAAGGCATCCAAATTGGGGATGAAGAAGTTAAATTGTCACTTTTTGCAGATGGCATGATTCTTCACACAGAAAACCCTAAACATTCCACCAAATATTATTAGAAACAATAAATAAATAAAGTTGCAGGACACAAAATCAATGTACAAAAACCCACTGCGTTCCTATATACTAATAATGACATTTCAGAAAAAGAAATGAAAAAATTCCTTTTGCAATTGCAGCCAAAAGAATTAAATACCTAGGAAAATAGTTAAAATGGCCATATTACCCAAAGCAATACACAGATTTAACGCAATCCTCATCAAAATCTCAATGACCTTTTTTTTAAGGAAATACATACAATAAAAAATCATCAGGTTTGTATTTAATCACAAAAGACCCCAAATAGCCAAAGCAATTCTAAGGAAAAAGAACAAGGATGGAGGTATCATACTTCCTGAGTTAAATTTATTCTACAAAGCAACAATAATCAAGGTAGCATGATATTGGCAGAAAAAGCAACACACAGACCAATGGAATCTAATTGAAAACCCAGAAAGAAACACATATATACAGGCAGATAATTTTCAACAAAGGAGCCAAAAACAGGCAATGGAAGGGGGAAAAAGCCTCTTCAATATACAATGCTGAGCAAAGTAGAAAACCATGTGCAAATAGTGAAACTAGACTGTTGTCTGTCAACAATACCAAAATTAACTCAAAATGCATCAAAGTTCTAAAAATAAGACCTAAAACAGTAAAATACATAGAAGAAAACATAGATGCTGAACTTATGGACCTTGGATTCAGAGAGAATTTTGTGAATTTGACCTCAAAGGCAAGGGAAGTAAAAGCAAAAATAAATAAATTGGATTACATCAAACTAAAAAGCTTCTGCACATCAATAGAAACAGTCAAAAAAACAGAGGCAACCAACTGAATGGCATAAGATGTTTGCAAACAATAGCTCCAATAAGGGGCTAATATCCAAAATACAAAAAGAACTCATACAACTCAACAACAAAAACAAAAAAAGAATCCGATGAAAAAATGGGCAGAAGACCCGAACAGACACTTTTCCCAAGAAGACAAACAAATGGCCAACAGATATATGAAAAAATGCTCACCTTCACTAGCTACCTAGGGCAATGCAAATCACAACCACACTGAGATATCACCTCACACTGGTTAGAATGGTTATTATCAGCAAGACAAGTAATAACAAGTGTTGAAGAGGTTGTGGAGAAAAAGGAATCCTCATACACTACTGGTGGGAATACAAATTGCTACAGACACTATGGAAAACAGTATGGAGGTTCCTAAAAAAGATTAAGAATAGAATTGCCATATGACCCAGCAATCCCTCTTCTGGATATCTACCAAAAAAAATCTGAAAACATTTATCCATAAAGATATATGTACCCCTGTGTTCATTGCAGCACTATTCATGATGGCCAAGACTTGGAAACAACCAAAGTGTCTTCTGATAGCTGATTGGGTAAAGGAGATGTGAACATTACTCATCCATAAGAAAAGATAAAATACTACCATTTGCATGGATGGATCTTGAGATTATCATGCTAAGCGAAATAAGTTAGAAAAAGTCAAGAATCATACGACTTCACTCATAAGTGGGACAGTAACTGAAAGCAACAAGATAAAAAGACAAACAAACGAAAACTCATAAACACAGACAACATTTTAGTGGTTATAAGAGGGTAAGGGGTAAGGAATTGTAGAAGAGGGAAGAGGGGTCAAATATATGGAAGTCAAACATACTTATAAAATAATGCTTCCATATATGATGGAAGGAGTGGTGGTGAACTCTGCATGGTGAACACACAATGCAGTATATACATGATGTATTATGGAAATGTACACTTGAAACATATATGATTTTACTAACCAATGCCACCGCAATACATTTAATAAATACCTTTAAAAAGCTATTTGTACTATGTAATAGTCATAAAACAGTATGTTTCTGTGTTCCACAGATACTGCTTACACAATAAGTGTTTGCAAAACATATTTTGGGAGACAGACTGATTACACTTGAAACTTACCTATTTTGCTGATATTAGTTGCTTTTTCCAAATAAATCTTGAATTTTTTCAGAGATCATATATGAAATATGCAGAGTGCATTTCTTTCAGGAAAATTGAATTTTTTAACCTTTAAATACTTCTGTTCCCCCAGAGCAAAATACTGGTATGAGCTGACACACAATAATTATATTTATGAATGGCCATATCTTAGGCTAGTCATAATGTCCACGTTCAGTGAAACAAATGAAGTCACCAAGTTCCTTCAGTCTTCAGTATCAAGTGCTAACAAGGGAGTATTTCCTGTCTGAGTGTACAGCCCTGGTATTCACGTTGCATTTTTTCCAGGGTGGGAAAGATGACTGTTCCTCCTTTCCTTATTCTGAGTTCATCTTTCTTTCTCAGCATGTATTAAATCTACAGCATTTCCAAATTAAATGAGTAATAGTGAGATGCAAAAGATACAGCTCCTCTGGCTAAGGATATTAGTATTTAGTGGAGCTAACATAACAGATGCCTATTTTATTGCTAAATTAAGTTCATTGGTCCAGCTATTTCTTATAATGTCTTTTCAAGTAGAAAGGAATATTTCTTTTTTTTTTAACTTATTGGGGTGACAATTGTTAGTGAAATTACATAGATTTCAGGTGTACAATTCTGTATTACATCATCTATAAATCCCATTAAGGAATATTTCTTTGATACATGGACACATTGAGATTTTTTAAAAAAATACTGAAAATTGTGAGTAGGAAAATAATAAACATCAAAATCCCTTATTTTTTTCTGAACTGTTGAGTCATGATTGTCTAGGACAAAGCTACCACCTTTGGCTCCATAATCAGACTCCAAGCATGGGGAAATTTATGCTGTACCTAGACAGATCTCACAAGCGTGAAAAGCCCTTTGAGGGCAGGGATCACGTCTAATGTGCCCACTTTTTACCATTAGTCTAGTTCCAGGTATATCATAGATGTACACCCCAAGCCCTTTATGATAAAATTAATTCCAGGTCATGGTGCTTGTCATGAATCTGCTAGGACACTTTGTTGTGAAAATGCAAAAGACCATTTTTGGGCCTTTAATCAGGTATCATTACATTGATATATCCATAGTAAGGATTCCTCAGGTCAATGCTTTCTAGAAAATAGTACAGTGAAGCCAATGAAAAGATATTCAAGGCATAAAACTTCTGATCAAATACAAGCAAACAAAAATTCCAGTAAATTAAATCAACTTACAGTAATTGTCCAAATCATACCTATCAAATAATGCTTGAACTTTGCAATAGGAAATATGTCTTTAACAAGAAATAACCCACTATAGGTATGGAGATAAAATTACCAAAGTATCTTTGTTTGTTTTGTTTTGAGCCTGGCAAAGGTAGTTTAAACTAAGGAAAAGTATGTTTAACCATGGAGCTTTGTTTAACCTTGGGTTCAGCTGGGTATCCTGGGATATACTTAGAATTCCTATTTCTGACCTTGAAAATGATGTCAGTTAAATATTCATATGACAATGGAGATTTTTTTTATCATTAACAAGGATTACACAGCCTAAATACACATATGTCCTGCCCTTGCTGCAGCAAGAAATAGGTGATTTTAAATAAAAGAAGTGTAGTGTCACATTTTCTAACATTTATATAAAAATGCCAGCCTGGAATAAAAAGGAAAAAAAACGAAGTGTTACAATTCCACCTTGCCATCCTTTATGATGCCATGTGTCTATTTCCCTCAAAGGCATGCATGCTTTATTTTTAAAGGAGAAAAGACAGTCTGATTTCATTTGCACTACATTTTAGCAAATTCTGTCAGAATACTTTAGAAACTTCAAAACACTTCAATGCCTTTAGTCAAACTTCTCTTTTCATAAGAAATTATAAAATCTTAATTTTAGTTTGTGTGATTTCACTTTCTTTCTGTTTAATTTATTTTCTCATCTTCTACTCAGTATGGGTCTCCTGTCATTCTGTGCACCAGTATGATTTGGTCAAGTCAGTTCTTCCACTGCTTGCTTTCACTTCAACCTGTTTTTTTCATGTTTATGTTCACACCACACCCTAGAAGTCCCCCACATGTTGATTTGGATCAAAAAACTCCATAAATATCAAGACTATGTTAGTAAAAAATGACATTTGAGGGTAATAGTCTATTAGAAGGCACATTTACGTACTCATTAAATTGGAACTTGCTTTTAAATGATGTATACAATTTAAACTGCAAAATTATAACACGAAATGCTTAGGTTATATTTGCAAGACATTTCACATTTTAGAAGGTGCACTTTCATGTATTTTTCTAGAAAGAGATGAATGATGAAAATAATCATATTTATATTAATTAAGGATGGAAGGTCATCAAGAGGATTATGTTGGCATTGCAATCTCAGCTTTACTACAAGTAGCTGAGAAATGCATAGCTTTGTGACGTCCAGTTTGAGGAAGGACACAGGCTGTGGAGCTAGTTTTGTCTTCCTTGGATATCAACATTAGCACTTTCTCTTTGTGTGTGCGTTTTGACAAGGAATTTATAGAGCTGGTGTTTAACCTTCTACGCCACAGTTTCTTTACCTATAAAATGCAAGTAATAACGGTTCCTTCCTCATAGGTTTACGCTAAGTATTAAATATTAGTTAATGCAACGGACAAAGCTGAATCATGATACCAAATGACAATTACTGAATTTCTTTTCAGAATTTCACATATATTTCCAGCAAGTCTTACTTATTAAGGTATTTTTATTCTACTTTTAAGAACTTTAGCTGGTTTTGTTGTTATTGTTGACTTACTGAATACTTTTCTGTGTGGGTTTTTGTTAAAAAGTGACTTTACAAACACGGTTTCTTTGATAACTAGGACTTGTCAAAATAATCATAGTTATTCTATCTTTATACCTATAGGTAAAAGCTCACTATATCTTTTACATATACATTTTGCATTTGTTTCTATAATTCGGAACTCTCAATCCTTCTTTATACCTCCCTCTAAGTTGCTACCATCACAATTTTTTAAAAGATAAATTACTATAGTAACCACAATATTTACCTACTAATTAGAGATGTACTCTTTTTAACTGTACTTTTATTAAGATTGTATTTTTATTAAGATTGTACCAGATTTGTTTGTCTATGGTAACCAAGTTGTATAAGGTTTTCAGTGTGGGTGCCAATCTAAAAGCATTAGTCCTGTTGTTTTTTTTTTAGTGCATGATGTTACAGAGTAGGATCTTTTTGTTTGTTTTGAAAGCATTTGTTACTACACAGCAGAAATACTTGGACTAACCTTATGATTTATAAAAACCAAATACTTAGACTATACTTGAATTCTCAGAGGTTGATTCCATTTGAGGTTCATGGATAATATATTCTTCCTTTCTTCTTACCTGACATTGTGCCAATTTTGCAGCAATTCCAAAGTGCTATGATTCCGTGGGAAACATAAAATAGTTGAAACTCAAGTCAGTCTCTACTGGTACTTGTTAACTACTCTAAAAACAAGACTGGGGTATAGGCTTTTATTGTTGACTAAAATTACATATTTTTAAATGTGTAGTGCTGACTGTGGCAAATAGAGAACATATTATTTAGGCTACATATTCCTTATTATGATAGAAATATTGACGGCTGTATAAATAATACTATCCTTTATGGCAGTAAAATTATTTTGGTGGTTATTTCTCTGTTGAAGAGTTGAGTTAATACGGTACCTTTTACACATCTTATCTTAGTGTAAATATTAGGGCATATAACATGGAGGAAATAGACCAAGTTTCCATAGAAAGCTAGAAAACTCCACAGATGCCCTGGGTAGTTTTAGACCAGATAGTTCATCTCATTTCACCAAGGGAACAAGTCAGTGAACGGATTTGTAATGCACTGCTGAACCTAAGGGAATCATTCCCATCAGGTACTTTGGCACTCAACAATAGAGTAGCAGAAAGTGGTTTTGAATCCTGCCTGACACTGAAAGACGGGTACAGTTTATTGTTTACAGTTTCAGGTAGGACCAGGAAAAGAATGGATACTGATTTGAGTCAGCAAGATGAATGCAAATATGGGGGTATATTAGCCCATGTACACATAATGACAATCATAATTCACTAATTATTGCTGTTATTTGTGAACTTGGAGTAAAAAGAAGAGATGCAAAAGAGTCAATACTTTTCATAATA
Organism: Rhinolophus hipposideros; assembly: GCF_964194185.1. Taxonomy (NCBI): domain Eukaryota; kingdom Metazoa; phylum Chordata; class Mammalia; order Chiroptera; family Rhinolophidae; genus Rhinolophus; species Rhinolophus hipposideros. The sequence continues at coordinate 67,991,932 of NC_138050.1, forward strand.
CAGATAATAGAATACTTTGATGAAGGACTTTCTCTGGGCCAGGAACTGGCTAAAAGCTTTACCTTCCCTATCTCACTTTACTTTCCCACACTAACTATTCTTATTCCACATTAAAAATAAAAACAAAACAAAAACTAAGAGAAGAAGCTTGCTGACTGCTACAGATTGGTCCTGAAGATACAGCGACTCTTCTGGAACCTCAGCCCACAGATGAATCTCTTAAATATGAGGTTTTTTCATGTCACGCATCTCTGATACATTGTACAGTTGACCGTTGAACAATGCAGGGGTTAGAAGCATCAACAACCCATATAGTCAAAAATCCATGTGTAACTTACGTCGGCCCTCTGAATTCCCTGATCCCAACCACAGATCGAAAATACTAAAATCTGCATGTTGGCCTTGCTTTTGTACTCAAGTAGCCTTTTACATGTTCTTTTGTCTGTCACCTCAAGGATTATAACTTCCACCAGCCTGCTGCTTCCCAAAAGGAGTTTGTCTTTACTTCATGCGTAAGCCTCAATAAAACTGAAAACTGAAATACTCCATCTCTGCTTGTGTTGCTGGGGTGGGAGACTGGGACTCAGTGAAAGTACAAGCCCACTCCCAATTTCTCTTCCTCAAAGTTCCCATTCTTTCAAGATTCATTATAAATGTAGATCAGGGGAAAAAATGTTTTACTTTTGAAATTCTCTAAACAATTCACAAGTTCTGTGTAGTTATACATTCCTTTTATTTCAGGTTTGACATACAGATCTTTCCGCTCTTGATTTTAATTTATCAGACTATGATTAATGTATAATAACAATAAACTATACTTAAGATTTTGTTAAAGGGTTGAAATAGAGGCCTTTGGGGCTTTGGTTTCTAATTTATTAGACTATGATTAATGTATAATAACAATGTAGTATACACACAATTTGTAGTATTGTTTTAACAGCAACATCATAAAAACATGCTACGTAATTGCTTTTGTATTAACTCAGTAGACCTGTGTGAAAGTTATCTTCAAAGTGTAGACTTAAGTCAGAATTCCATTGCTTGGGTGATTACTATGGTTGATTTTGAGTATTCATGAAATACTATAAACTGACAGCATTTGTGCTCTACTCAATTGTTCTTTTAGAACTTTTATAATTATTCCATTTCACTTCTATCTTTAGCTAGTCTACTCAGTGCATTACATAATGCTTATTGTCTGAGCAGAAAAAGAAAAACTGTAGGTGTCAAGTTTCATTTTAGTAAAAACACTAGGCATAATGCCATGTATTCCTATTCAATATACATTAACAATTATATTCATATTTAATGGTAAAGTGTACGTTATATGGATTTTCCATACTTTACATTTGATTGAGAGACTTCCTAGGAATTGAGAGTGGGGTTAATGGCCCACATGACTCACTGACACAGAGGATTACATCTGGGAACAGGAAACCAGGAAGACAATCAAAGTGCAGTGGCTGAGAGCTAAAGGAACAAGGAACTCTTTCTCAGACCAGTTAACACCATAAGAAGTGGTTGGAACTGCATATGCTTTTTAAAAATGATAACCATTATTGTTACTTTTGTTTCATCTTTTGTTTTGTTTGAGATATGCTTGGTTTTTCACTTTAACTAGGAAGCATTGGTCATCACATTTTTGGAATATCTTTAGATTGATAAGACACTTGAGAAGATTTGTTAGTAGAAAAACTGAACTTCCATAAAATTGGTCGTAAAGAGAGCCAGAGCCTTCACTTTACCCGAGAATAACCAGAACTTTCTTACAATACATGGAATGAAGTAAGTTGTAGAACAGCTGATCTGACTTTGCAACTCTTAATTCTTGCAGGTTACAGCTGTACCAAAAGGCATTTTTGCAGTATCCACTAGCATTGGCTTTATTGGGGGTATAACTGTATTGGCTCTATCACTAACAAACATCTCTCTAGACTAATCCTGAGGATCACTTCCTAAATTATACAAATGTTTAACCACTATACTGTACACCTAAAGTTAATGTAAAATAATATTGAATGTCAACTGTAACTGAAAAAAATATAAAAAGGGGGTGCTGAGGTGGAAGGGAATAAGAGGTTCAAATTTCCAGGTATAAAAGAAATACGTCATGGGGATGGAATGTACAACATGGGAATAGTCAATAATACTGTGATAGCGTGGTATGATATCAGATGGCTGCTAGACTTATTATGGTGATCACTTCTTTAGGTATATAACTGTTGAGTAACTATGATGTACTTCTGAAATTAATATTATATATCAGTTATATTTTAATAAAAATCTTAAAGAAAAAAAGAATGCCTCACTTTCATACCATTAAGTAGCAATTTGCCAAAGTGCTAAAGCCTGGATAAATGGAGTTTTAATATGGATTAATTATATTTGCTGAATTACCAATTTTAAAAGGAAGTTCTAGAGGCATTTTGAATGAACAATTCTCATAATAAAGTGAAATAATAAAAACAACAAAATCTAATAGTAAAGCAATTTTCCTTAGGCTCATTTAATCAACTATGTTGAGTCCCACTGTATGCCCATCAGGATCACAGTGTTTGTTTGTTTGTTTGTTTTTTTCTCAGCATCTAGTTAGTTTTAAAATATAGATAATATTAATAGATATTACTATACTATCTACAAAACATTTCTAAAACATTTTAAAAGTTTAAAATTATTTGGACACCATTTAGTAATCTCATATATTACTTCAAATGGTTTTTGTTTAGCATTTCATGTATCTGATGCCTAATCAACTTCTAAAATAACATATAGCTGGCTATTTCTAAACCAAGTCGGATTTATGTTTGTACACTTTATAAGCATATTCTATATGAGGAATAATCCTAAAGAGAGTCATGCATTTTCTATGTCTAACTTACACATATCCTTCAATAAAATCTCAAAGAAAATGCATGTATATACTCAATTATTTGTTTTCTCAATTATATGTTTTCTCTTTAGTTTTAGGTTAATGTTTATACATCTTATGTATAGCCTATACTTATAAGTTTCTCTAATAAGTGTATATGTCTTCCTTTTTGCTTAAAAGAGCAATGATACAGCCTATATTCATAATCATTAGACAGTCCTGAGAGTTGCTGATTATCATGGATAGTACGGAATTTCATGAGTCTTTCATATACTCCTCTACCCATAGGATTGTATACCACCCCACCTTTCTGAAATTGTACAGTCTATGATCATTAATGCTTTTCTATTTGCCAAATCTATTCAAGTGATTTAGTTTTTCTCCTCTGGATCTCTGATTTATTGGACTATATTGACTATTTTCCTTCTGGAACTCTCTTCTTTTTCCTTGAAAGCAAATTGCTTGGTTTAGTCGCTACTCTCAATAGCTCTGTTCTTCCTCCACCTACTCCTCAATCTTGGAGTTCCTTAGAGCTCAGGAATCCACTCTCCTCTCCTCTCTCTCTGCATGTCCTTCTAGGGCCATCCTATGTACTCCCCTAGGCCATATTCAACACTGACTTCCCAATTAAATGTTCATCTCTGGCTTGTCTGGTTTCTATTGTCACTTGGTTTATATCAGTTACTCCTATTAAATGTGTACTAACTACTCCTATAATTTTGGTACTGACTTTTAAAACTGCCACATCCACATTGTTTGCTAAGCTGCAAACATCAATCATTCCAGTAGACTAATCTAACTGAAAGCAAACATTGAGTCTTACTCATTTCTGTTTCTCCAGCAGCTGGTGCAATGCCTGACACATAGAAGTAGCACAATAAACACTTTTGAATAAATAACTTTGCTCTTTCCCTTTCTTCTCACATCCAACTGATTCTATTGATTTCAACAGTTTATTAGAGTACAAGAACTGTGTCATCTCAAAAATCTATATACCTGAATAACAATACCTACAATACTTAGTAGGCATTTATTCTCCTATCCTTGTATATAGATGTGAAAATTTATAATTCCAATCTCAGTATCTTTCCCATTTTCCCAATTTGTCAGACCTTTGTACCTCATTTCCTTTCTTACAGAGTGTGAACCACAGGGTAGCTTAACTCAACTCCATTAGTACCTTCAAGTCTCCTCTAGATTTTACTCCCACCCCACCAAATAGCTACTTGTATGTTCCTACATCCGGTAATTGAGTACCAATAGAAAACCATTTGATTCCAAAAATGTATGTTTTCCAATCTCAATGGGGCCCTCCACATTGATCAGTAGTTCCCCTGGCAATTGCTCAGCCATCCATTTCCATCAGAGATTGTTCAGATCTGTTTTTTTCCTTCTCCACATCCCCCCTCCCTCTCTTATCCAGAGGTAATCACCTTCCCTCATCATTTTAGAAATCTGAAGCCACCGGGCAGACGCCATGAACTCCTCCTAACTCCACAAATTACACGTTACTACTTGTGGATATTTTAGTGCTGCTGTTCCTCCAGATTCTGAGGGCAAGGTCTGTTTGATGCCAACCTGTTCATGATAATCTCAATCCTGTCTACTCCCTCCTGCATGTATCTTGCACTTGATCAGTCATTTGTCTCTCTTGTCATGTCTCCCTTTAACTGATTCTTTCCCCTTAGGTCTAATTATACTCAGCATCCATGGTCTCCGCCACTCTCACTAAATCTGCTACTGCAACTTGTCCCTTAAATGTTGGGTGTTCTCAAGTCTAGTGTTTTCTAACCTTGATTCTTTTATTAGGTGATCTCATCTCCCAACTATAACTGAACAACATTTAAATCTCTCTCTCCAGCTTTGACAAAACCCATGAATTCCAGTTATATATCCCCAACTGCCTACTGGATAAAGTCGTCTGACATATAAAAAATATGTATAAATAAAATTATTCTAGCCCTGTTTTCATCCCACCAAAAATTTGCTCATTTTCTTTGCTCCTTCTCTCTGAAACCATGTCCGTTCTCTAGCCAAAGGCTGAAGACAGAAATTATGGGACAATGACTGACTGCTACACTTTCTTTAAAATACTTCTGAAAGATTTTAATATCACTTCTTTTCTCAGTAGCACGCTTAACCTATCATTTTTGAAGAATCCTATATTCAGGTGCTACTGCTGAGTAAAAACATTTTTGACACAAGCAGGGAAAATATTGATACTAAAGTTAATTGATCTGTATTTTCTTCAACATCCTAGTGATCTCAACATTATGGATCCTGGGACAGATAACACACCTGGCTCTAAGATACATACTTCCTTGATATAAATTACTGCAAAGTTTTTTCTTAAAGTACCTTGTGTAGTGAGTCGACATTATAGTCTTATATTCCTCTTAAGTTTGCCATTCCATACATTCCAAGACACCTACGTGAATCAGCTACACAGGAAGAGTGTGATAACCCAATGGAGGAGAGTTACATATCATCTTATAAATTTGGAGTTTTAAGAAGGGTCCTTGCTGATCCTTTCAGTTGATAGCTAGTGTTTTGCATGTATCAAGCTTATACAAATATATTCATTTTCATTCTGTTTCATTCATCATCGTCTTTAGCAATCATTTGAGACTGGTATTTTTAATTTTCTTTATTTATCTTGAGAATTTTTCACTTCACTCTATATACTCCTACCAACCAAAGGTAATGTTTATTTTGTGAGTGAAAGACCATTGCTTTTCTGCCCCTTAAATAATGCATGTTAAATTCAAATATTTCACAAAGCTACTAAGTGTGTAGTCTTGTCTCTTTAGCCCACTTGCGTACAGATTTCTCCCAACTACTTTCCTTTTCCCTTTACCACTGGCTCCATATCTTTTAACAGCCATCCCTTTCTATACAGGTCACCCTTACTACAGGTGTTCAGTCAACTCCAGGACTGTGTGTCAGCACCTTTAAGATATAATCCGCTTTCCGAAGCTCTCTCATTTAAGCTAGACTCTATGCAGCTCCTTTCCCTTCTAGAGAGATAAGCATTCTCCTTCCACCGGAAGTTTGAAATCCCTCCAACTTCATAGCTGAATGCTGATTACCTTCCTTGTAGCAGAAAACTATCACAATGGTCTATTTATTCTATTCTCCTTTATTTTCTTTTTGCATGTCTTGTCATTTTGATGCCAACTAAACTGAATACATTGTATACTATTATACTTTGTGGGTTCCCTAGAGCAAACCCAGTTTTTTATCTTCTACATTCTCATTTTTAAAACACATGTTTATTTCCCTGATCTAATGGTGCAATATCCTTCCACTCATCCTCTGCTAGGAAACTGTTTCATTGTGCTCTCTGGCACCCGTGGTTCATGATAAATCAATTCCCCTCTATTGTCAAACGCTTTTCTGAACATTCTTCCAACTCATAATCTTAACTGAAAACTGGCTCTCCAAGATAATATCAATTATGAAAGAAATATTATGGAAAGAGAAATTCCCCAGGTTTAAATTATGCCTAAACCCACTTCAGTTTGTACTGCACCCACACTATACTGTACTCATACTTTGTCAAGTCACCAGTGAGTCCCTTGTCACGAAAGCCATTTCATTGATCAATCTTCTTTTACATGACATCCCTATAGAATTAGAGTATGTTGGCTACTATCTCCAGATTTGAAAATTTGAAATTCTTATTTGCCTGTCTTGCATAACTACAAGTGTCCTGGTTCTTCTTTACCTAGTGTCCTCTATGTATTCTTTCTTTGATGGACTAGGGATTAAGTATTAGAGGGGACCTGGGGATTTTGTCCCAGATCATCTTCTTATGCTATATACACCCTCTAGGGCACAGCTTTCACTCTAGTAACTCTAACCTTAAGTATTGAGGTCTGTCGGTTGTATATCTCCAGCCTAAATAACTCATCTGAGCTCTAGACCAGTATAGCCAACTCTATAATAAACATCTGTATTTGGTTGTCTTAAAAGAACTTCAAACTTTTCATGTCCAGTATTGAGCTACTCATCTCTTCTCTATGCTTGCTTTTCCTCTCAAGTTCCTTATTACAGAACACAGACCATTATCCTCCCATTGTCTCAAGCCAGAATCCTGGGCATTATTCTTGACTTCTTTTCCACTTCACACCTATTATCTCTTTAGTTATCCAATCTTTTGTATTTATTTCCTAATTTCCCTCAATATATTCACTTACAGTCATACCTTTATGTTACTACCATGATCCCAGTAACCATCATCTCCTACCCAGATTATGTCTCATGATCTTGTAATGGGTCCCACTCCCTCAGACATTATACCTCTCAGAGTTGTTTTGGACATTGCATCTAGGGTGCATTATAGGAGTAGTTAGTACGCATTACATTGGATCAGGTAGCACCCTTAATTAAAAGCCTTAAATATTTTCCTGTTACTTTTCCTCTCTGCCAATTTGAGCCATCTCTTGTCCACCTCTGCTAACATTCAAAATAATGTCAACTGGCTTTTCTGCTTAGAGCTCGGCCTGGCTGATACCTTGAGTTCAGCTTGTAAGACTCTAAGCAGAGAAGCCAATTGCACCCACTTGGACTTCTGACCTAAAGGTCTGTGAGATAATAAATGGATATTGTTTCATGCCACTAAGTTTCTGCTAATCTGTTATAGCATCAATAGAAAACTAATAGAGCATCCATCCTGAAACATAGGTAAATAAACATTTATGGAATGATTGCACTTAATGCAATGTTAAAAATATAATTTAAAAAAATCTCTAAACCTTTTTGTTCTTTGATGTACCACTGTATTTTTTTGAAGGTATCATATGTATATTATTTTTAAGTGAATGTTTAATGGGTTCATTTTCAAATTGGTTTATTTTTCTGCTTCCTGAGTAATTTAAACAGCATCTTTAGGCCAAGAGCTTCTCAATGTTAAACTACATTTAACAAGTCTATTATAGGATAATATATAATGCATCCATCGGAGATCTAAATAAAGACTCTATTATCAGCAGTATTATTAGTAATTCAATGAATGATCCAGCACTCAGTGCTTGTCACTGGTTTGAAAAGGGTTGATTCTATTGATGTCTTTATCTCCAACATAGATCCCAGGGTGACCATCTTAGTGTTCTCGTTTTGGCTTTCCATTTTTCCTAGAGGCAACACTTAAATCTATGTCAGAGCAATATAGAATGTCTGCTTATTCAAACCAAGTATTTAAACCACCTGCTGTTCTGAGATCATGGTTTGATTGCTGGTATTTATTTATCTTTCACTCTTACTCTATTAAGAAAACATGTCCTATAATAAGAAATGAAAGCTATAGATTCCTACCCTATTTTTGGTTATATTTCTCCTTTAAATAACTAAGATTATTTAGAGATTCTTGTAAAAGAAAACCTGGATGAACCTTTGAAATATTCATTTTGTTGATTTAGATTTTTATTAAAACCTTTGGGTCAGGCACAGTGCTGGGCACTTGGAATAATAAGATACATTTTCAATATATCTCCTCAAACAAGGGAAACAAAAGAAAAAGTAAACAAATGGATTACATCAAATTAAAAAGCTTTTGCACAGCAAGGGAAATCATCAACTAAACCAAAAGACAACATACTGAATGGGAGAAGATATTTGCAAATGATACATGCTATAAAAAGGTTAATATCCAAAAATAAAGAACTCAAAGAATTTCAAAACAAAACAAACAATCCAATTAAAAAAATAAAAATAGGCTGACAACCTGAAAAGACATTTCTCCCAAGAAGATATACAGATGGCCAATAGACATATGAAAAAGTGCTCAACATCACTAATCATTAGGGAAATGCAAATTAAAACCACAATGAGATATCACCTCACATTTGCAGAATGGCTATCATCAATAAATCAACAAATAAGTGTTGGTGAGGATGCAAAAAAAGGGGAACACTGGTAGACTGCTGGTGGGATTGTAGCCTCTATGTAAAGCAGTATGGGGATTCCTCATAAATATGTTTTTAGAAGTTGCCACATGATCCAGTAATTCCACTTCTGGGTATTTATCCAAAGAAAACAAAAAACACTAATTCAAAAAAAAATGCACCTTTATATTCATGACTAGTAATATCCAAGGTATGGAAGCAACCTAAATGTGAACCAATAGATGAATGGAAAAAGAAGATGTGGTATCTATCTATATGAATATATAGATATGGACATAGACATATACCACATACACATACAATGGAATATTATTCAGCAAGAAAAAAGAAAAAAGAATGAAATTTTGCCATTTGTGACAAGGATTGACCTAGAGGGTATTATGTCAAGTGAAATAAGACAAAGATAAATACCATGTGATTTCACTTATATGTGGAATCTTAAAACACAAAATGAATACCCAAAACAAAACAAAAACAGACTCATAGATATAGAAAACAGGGTGATGGTTGCCAAAAGAAAGGGGATGGGAATAAAAAAAATTGGGAAACAAACAAAGAGAGGATTACAACAGACTTACAGGTTTGTTTTTTTTTTTCCCTGAAAAATATCAGACAAGTCCAGAAATATTTAAATGTGCTAATTTGTTTGAAACAACTACTTTTAGTTCCTTTATACCTTTCCCTCCCAGGAAAATAGATGACATTGAAAACAAATAAAACAATAAAAATTCAATTTAGTGTGAATCTGATTCATAAAGAGTTAATCTGATTAAAGTGAAGTATATACCATATGATCCAGCAATCACACTTCTGGAATTATACCCAAAGGAATGAAAAGTGGGGTCTTGAAGAGCTATTTGCACATCCATGATCATAGCAGCATGATTCACAATAACCAAAAGGTTATTGCAACCCAAGTGCTACTGAAAGATGAACAGATAAACAAAATGTGATATAGACAAACAATGGAATATTATGCAGTCCTGAAAAGGAAGGAAATATTGACATACGCTACAACATGGACAGGGACCTTGAGGACATTATGTTAAGTAAAATGAGCCAGTCACAAAAAGACAAATACTGCATGTTTTCACTTGTATGAGGTATCTAGAGTAATCAAATTCTTAGAGCAGAACGATGGGTGCCAGGGGCTGCGGAGAGGGGAATAAGGAGTTATTGTCCAATGAGGACAGAGTTTTGATTTTGAAAGATAAAAAGAGTTTTGGAGATGAATAGTGGTAATTGTTGCAAAAGAATGTGAATTTAACTAATGCCACTGAACTGGACACTTAAAAATGGTTAAGATGATAGATTTTATGTTATGTGTATTTTACCACTATTTTTTTAAATTGGAAAAAATGTGAAGCATAATGCCACAGTGTACTGCCCCAGACCCAACTGAGATGCTGTGTAATAAATGGTATGTGCCCTCCATTATCTTTCTAAAATGTGAAAATTCTGACACAAAAAAATGATAAATTAGTCACAGTGAACATCATATATTGAATAATCTCATATAAAACTGATATTCCTGCAAAATAAAATAGGAGATACTGCATTAATTCAACAATGTAAACTAAATACTAAAAATCAAAAGTTCTTATGAGTGATTTGAGCAGAAAAATATTTCAAAAAGAATGTGGACAGAATTTTCCTGAATGGAAACTTATGGAAGAACAATCTATATATTAAGATATAGAATTTCAAGTTGTATTTGTGAAGGGTGAGTAATGCACCTTAAGTGTCATATAGACTGGAATATAGGGAGTTGCTAGAGATGAAATCAGAAAACTCATTTCAAGAACTGTGAAGAGTCTGAGACTATCTATTGCAAGCTAACAAGTTCACTTGCCAGTTTCATGGATGCTGGTAGAACACACAAGACTGCTGGGTCAGAAGTGATGAGAGAAAGGGATTTTTCTACTCAGAAATACAAAACAAATGACAAAATCCTGCTTTAGCTGATAAAATACACACATTTATTTACACACATAAAATATACACTCATATACTGGATTGTGTAAAATCTAAGGTAGACTTTTCCAAATAGCCCTGGGAATGTTAGCCATACAGGAAATACATATTTCAATTGGTATTACACACAAAACAAGTCCTTAACACAAAACTAAATTCTGGGCCACTTTTTCATCAATGCCCAGGTATGATATAGTGACTAGAATTTTAATTGATTGAATGGTATCCCATGGCCAGAAAGAATCACTATAATATCAAAATAATGACAAAATATTCGACACAACTTAATCAATTGGTTTCTATTACCTTTATAAAAGACTCATTTAAAAATATAAATATTTAGTTATTTAAATGGATCCCTTAAATTCAGGATCTAAGAGTGGCTACATGAACTTTTAGCAAATGAAGTCCTACATTTTAAAGTTATCAAATGTGAATCCAAAATTATTTCTTCTTGAATTAAATGTCTTAAATTGCCTAACTGTATCCTGCCAAGTTATCCTATTTGCAAATTTCATGTTCAGTTATTATTTCAACCAAATATGCATACTCTTTGATTTGCCTGTTTTCAGGAGAACACACTCTCAACACATGAAGTCATAAATATGGTCAGTTGGCCAAAATAATGACATTTCAGTCCTTTGTTATTTCCCATTGCTTTGTAGTCAATGCCTAGCGATGATCTTTCTTTTACACATATTTTATCTCTTCTCAAAGTTTGCCCATGACTCAGTTCTCTTTTTAGACATTTCTACTTTGTCTTTGTAAAGGATGTCTTCACATTATATTTCCAAAAAGATGTCAGTCCCTTTCAAAATTCTCCAATGAGTACTTCGTTCTTCTTGCCCATATCAGAATCATTTTTCTCTTTGACAAATGTTTCTATTTCTTTGATATTTTCAATGTTTTTTAAACTTTTCAGTCTTTGAGAAACCTACATAGAAGTTATATCCTTTTAATTCTCCACCTCCTGGATTGCTAAAATTCATTTACTTCTATATTTGGTACAGTCATACCCTTTTTATCTTGATTCATGACCTATATCCACAATCAAAATAAGTCTCAATAAAAACACTGGGAGATTTTACCATGTATTCTTCACTTTTGTCCAAATTTAAATTGGACAAATCTAGTTTAATGCTTATATTGATAGTTAAATCTAATTGCATCTATTTGTATATAGTTATTGTGACCTCCTTGAAGGATAAGTCAATGGCTCCCTCTCTGTGGAGACTCAGTTTTGACCCTGACTTGAATTAATCAAAAGTGACCTTGGGTAAGAATTCAATATCTCTGGACCAGTTTTATAATTTCTAAACAAGTTACTTGATAACCTTAGAGATTTCTCTTAAGTTTAACTTTTGTATCTATTTATCTTTAAGGTATCCACTTTAAATATTTTTCAACCCCTACAGTAGCAAATCTAGGTTATAATGAAATTAAAGTACCATTCTGTCCTCATATCACAGGATATAATAAATTAATAAGATTCTGATAAAAAGGTCTTCCTGAATATCGGCCATTTTCCCAATATTTTTCCATTATGGTTCTGGAAAATATATTTTTCTCTTAGCCAAGGCAGGTAAATCACTCTTTCAGTGTGTAGGACCATAAGCAATTAATAAAACCTTTTTCTTAAAAAAGTGAACTTTTACTGCAAGGGAGCTTGGGAAATTATTAATTTTTGATTATCAATCCCATGCTCTATGTGTCAAGAAAAGAGAGTCATTACCTAGAGAATGACTCTAAATGGTCTAAACCATCATAACATACTGGTTGTCACTAACCAGTACTGTATGTCACCAACCATCATATTGGTTGTCACCAACCAGTACTAACTTTAGGATTATACATTAGAAATATGTTGTCTAATTTAAATCATCTTGTTATAGTTGTTCTACATTAAAAGAAGAAAAATCAGTCGTACTGTATTGGAGAACATTGACCGCTCACTCATTAAATATACATTTTAACCTGTGTACCTGATCACTGATTACAAAAATGTTGGAAATATTAATTAAAATCTTCATGTGATGAAAACACATTCAATCAATTTTCAAAAATGAAAGGTAAATGCTACGGGTTTCAATTAACATGAAATTCAATAATGCTTCATAAATGTGAAAGCCTACATTGGTTTAAAAAAACATCTTAACTGCATGTTAAGTAATTATATTATTTAATATGAGAAATTTAGATATGTAGAACTATTACATCAATAATATGCAATGCATTTATCACTCTCTTACTATAATTTTATTGAAACTTGAAAAATACTATGATCAAAGTTGCATAAAAAGTCAGTAAAGGTTTCTGCAAGTTTAGCTTCAAATATGATCATATCAGCATAAATATGGTATAAATGCTGAAGGTGGTGTTGACCTAAAGTAGAAATTAGAAGATCTAGATCCTAATTTTGTCTTTGCTATTAAATCATGTCACATTTACATTAATTTTCACCTTTACTAGGACAACTATTCTTTTTCTTCCATTGATAAGGTAGACGGGATCTCTAAAGCTGTTTTAAACCTTACACTTAGGTTTTAGTTTTAGGTTAGAAAGTTTTAGGTTAGAAAGCCAATATGTCCTTAAGTTATTATCTGATTTTACTCCATTTACATTTTCACAAACTACTAGCTAATCTTGATCATCTTAGTATAGTGAGAAAATTCTTCTGACTTTCAAAATCTAATAGAAATTCAATGTCTCTTAAAACATTTCTCATTAAGTTTACTTTGTGATATATTTATACTGGGACAATGCTCATTTTGTGAAAAATATTTAACATGGAAAAATTAAAGATGACATATATATGACAATAGTATCAAGCAAATAAATACAGGTCACTAAAATTAGGAACATTATATGTCCCCCATACAGAAGATTATATATCTATATCTTTATCTATATCTATAGCTATAGCTTTATCTATATCTATATCTACATCATCTATATCTATATCATCTATCTCTATCTCTATCTCTATCTCTATATCATCTATATCTATATCTATATCATCTATCTCTATATCTATATCATCTATCTCTATATCTATATCATCTATATCTATATCTATATCATCTATCTCTATCTCTATCTCTATCTCTATCTCTATCTCTATAGCATCTATATCTATATCATCTATATCTTTATCTATATCTATAGCTATAGCTTTATCTATATCTATATCTATAGCTTTATCTATATCTATATCTATATCATCTATATCTATATCATCTATATCTATCTCTATCTCTATATCTATATCTACATCTACATCTATAACATCTATCTATCTATCTATCTCTATATATCTTCCTCTTGTAATTTTTGGTGTAAGAGTTAGCCTTCACTAGTAGTGAATTAGACAGTAAAGCTGTAATAAAAACAAAGTATAATCAATACCGAGGAGTACACAGAAGCCAGGAACAGATCCCACAACAGAAGCTCAGCAAAGTTGATAATACCTGTCCCCGCATTTAGCAGAATGAATCTTCCAAAAATCACCACCTGTACTTCTTAGGATGGAAAATCAACAATCTTCCCAATGAGAAGGAGGTCTGTGTTCCCTCCCCTTAAGTATGTCCTAGGCTGAGACTACAGCATAAATGATGTTTTGTGATTTCTGGAGTGAGGTCATAAAAGGTGAGTCAACCTCAGCCAGGAGCTCTGGGGACATTCATCTTGGAAGCCAAGTACCAAGTTGTGAGGAAGCAAAGAAGCCGCGTGGCAAGACTACATGGCAGGATTTCAATTGGCAGCCATAACCAACACTAGTAATCAACCTCAGATTTGTAAGTGAGCATGCTTTAAAATGTCTAGTTTCCAGCCATCAACTCACTTTCAGTCTTCGAGTCTCCCCAGCTGAGGTTCCAGACATCCTGGAACCTCATTGTTTTCTGTGATCTATCCAAAATTTAACTTAGAAATTCCACAAGTATAATAGAATATTCAATGTTTTATGTGACTACATTTGGGATGTTTTGTTATGCAGCAACAGATAAATAGGGCACATTATGTTAGCAAAATGTTTTTTTTTCCCTTTGACTACCAAGTATGATATCAATTTGTGGTCATTCCACGACAAGGGATTAATAATAAACAGCTTTATTTCTCATGTTAAAGGAAGTTTAAGTAATACTGCTGACTTTACCACATGATTAATGCCTTTCTGTCTATATATTGAAATATAAATTATATTAATTAACGCACCATTTTATACAAATTATTATTCATCAAAACTCATAATGTACTGATAATAGTAAATTGATTTGCTTTCTCAAACCTAATTCTGTCATCTGCCAAAGGCTGCACCATCAATAACCAATAAAGATGCCTTCATACTTGGCTTTTCATTTTAACTACCTCCATTCCATTTAAAATACCAACTGCCCACAAAACTCTAGGGAAGTGCTTTATTTTAGGTTGCTATTTCACATCCCTCATACTTTTCTTTCCACCTCTACTTGAAATGTCAGTCCCTAATTTCTCCCATGTCTATTTGACACAATGAAACCAGATTCCTCTTCATTCCAGTGTTCACAAGTGGGTCTTCTGTCTGTCCATCCCACTAGTCTATTGTCCCATCCATGATTCTCCCTTCTCCCTTTTGAGCTGAGAATTCATGGTTCATTGGAATTAAGCTTCTACAACTTCATGAATATCAAGATATTACCCATGGCTCTCTGATAGTGAAGAGTAGAAATGAATCAACAATATACAAAAACAGGTTTTCTTTTCCAGTTGAAGTATTAAAGAATAATGTGTAATGGAATTGAGTTTTAAAAGTTAACTAAATTTATTTTAGAAGTAGAATTCAACCTGCTAATATCATTAAGAGAGGTTAGAATAGCAAAACAACAGCCAGATCATTAATGAATAAAAATAAAGATTTTATCTTTCAAATTTATGTGTTTATGTAACTTCAGCCTGTACCAGAAAATAGCAGAGTGCCATCAGCAGCCATTGATTACTGAGGGCTTTCTACATTTTAAACAGTGGATAAGGCACTAACTCTTCATTGTTTAGAATGCTTGCAACTATGCTACATTGCAGTTATCAAAAATCCTAATTTTCCAGTTAAGAAAACTGAGGCCTAAAAAAGTTAGGTAGCAACTAAAGAGCAAAACTTTAGTATATTCATTTATATTTAACTCAGATTTACTGTTTTTGTCAGTTCAGTAGATTTTTTCTTCCCCAGCGTGTACAGTCACAGAAAGCATCCCCTTTCTTTCTTCTTTTAACATCATAGACATTCATAAAGCTATTATTCTTCCACTTTGCCAAAGTATAATATCTAGGAGGTTTTATTATATAAAACTGCTATATTTAACTGGAGGTATAATATCACTCTGATTTTTATCAATAATATGGTATGATGTAACGTAATTCCTACTTCATTATCTCTTATTAAGCATGCATAAGTGTGTGTCTGTGTGTGTGTTTGTGTGTGTGTGCGCGCTCGCCTAGTATACATTTAGTCACTCACTTACAGGACCTTCTACTTAGCCAGCACATAGACAACATATTATCAGATGGAGGTAATTCTAAGCTACATTTAAAATAGCTTACTCATCATGTACATCTCAGTTCTTGAAGATCCTGGAGAAAATCTTAGAGCCACACTGACTACTCATTTTAAATTTTTATCACATTTTTTCAAAATTGGCCTCAACATTGCTACAAAGAATGACTGCACAACCCTTTTACTTTTACTCTCCAGTTTTCTAAGATGTATAGTTCATAATGACCTCTCTCCTCAAATCTATATCTGGCTGATCCTGGAGAACCTTATTCATGTGCAGCTTGTTTTTGGAGGCACATCTCGTGTACATTACTACCTACAGGTATGTGTCATTTTTGTTGTTTCTAAACCCTTACTTTCCCCTTCTGCATGCTCCTTTAAGAATACAAGACATCATGGATTTTCTCCTTTTTTATTTAATCTATTAACCTCTCATCTATGTATTTATAATTCATTGATTGTCTCTGGTTTTATGCTTTATTCAACTTTTTATGTATGTTAATTATTAAAGACACCAACATTCACATAGATAATCCATCTAGCACCTTGATCTTTCAGTTCTTGATATCCTCAGCTTCAACAATTTTCCTCTATATCTCATCAGTCATGTACCGTCATCCCCAATAATGACACTAGCTCTGCCATTATGGTCTCAAGCATTCCACCTTAGATCAATATTTTCTATTTCCATCTTACATACTATAGAATTCTCATTCACTCGTGTCTCATATCTCATCAGAACTTTCAATCCATTAATGCTACCCAGTGTTCCATTCTCAGATGATAACCATACTCCCTAATTCACAGAGGAAATAGATGTAATCATATATAACAGCCTCTTCTTGCGTTCACCAAACTCATCAATCTGGTTGCCTCTATATCCATATATTCTACTTCTTTCTCAGGTCATAATGGAAAATGTGTCCTAATTTTCAATTCTGTTCCAAATTCCATCTTTCCTCACCTTCTCAATGTCTCACTTTTGTGAATATCTTTCTTTTTTTTTTTCCTGCATTATACATGCCTCCTATTCTGTGGTTTCTTACCATCAGCACACAAACATTTCTTAGTATTAACCATTCTATAACATTATCCTTTGCCTTATTCTCTAGCTACCACCTGATTGCATCGACTATTATAACAAATGTCTCAAAATAACAGTCCTTGATATTCTTCTTTACTCTATATTTTCTCTAATGATCTTACTTAGTCCAAAATTTTAAATATCAGCTTTATAAGGATAACTACCAAATATATATGTTCATTTAGAATATCCTCATAAGCTCTACACTTAAAATATTCCAACTTTAGCAACTTAGAAATTAATATCTAACATTTAACCACACTCTCAATTTTCCCTCATGCTAAACCTATTCTTTTCCAAGTCTTTTCTAACATGGTAAAAGATACCACCAGGTTTCTCAAGCTGAAAACTTAATGTGTAAGTTAGCTCAGGATACCATAACAAAATACCCATAGACTGAGTGGCTTAAACATTACTTTTCTCATAGTTCTAGAGGCTGCACATCCAAGATACTTGGGTTGTTCTCAAATGGGAAAGGCAGAAAGAAAGAGCTTTCTGGTGTTTCTTCTTACAATAGTACTAATCCCAACAGAAGGGTTCCATCCTCATGATCTCGTCTAACCCCAATTACCTCTCAAAGGCTCATCTCCAAATACCATCATATTGGGCATTAGGGCTTCTACATACAAATTTGGGGGGTACACAATTCTGTCTATCAAATACATATCCTCAGTTCCTCCTTTTTTGATACTTCTCACTGTCAATTTATCCACAAATCATTTGTTACCATCTGTTGCCTCAATCCACATGATTTATTTAGGACACAGCAACAGTCATCTAAATAGTCTACTTTCTATTTTCTAGTTGGGCTGTAAGTCCTTGTAAATGAAAAGGTCTTAGTCAGTTTGGGTTGTTATAACAAATTATGATGGATTGGGTGGCTTATAAATAACAGAAATTTATTTCTCACAGTACTGGAGACTGGAAGTCCAAGAACAGGGTTGCATCATGGTCAAATTCTGGTGAGGGCCCTTGTCCAGGTGGCAGACAGGCAATTTCCTATTGTATCCTCACATGGCAGAGAACAGAGAGCTTTCTGGGGTCCCTTTTATAAGGGCACTGATTCATTCATGAGGACTCCACCCTCAATACTTAATCACCTCTCACAGGCCCCACCTCCCAATGCTGGCAGTTAGGATTTCCACATATGAATTTTGGGAGAGCACAAATGTTAAGCCCACTGCAGTAAGAATAATCTTTTCAGATCCAGTCATGTTACTCCTGTTTAAAATTTTCCAACAGCTCCCAAGCAACTCTTCTTACCATGGCCTCACTTACTCGTAGGGTATCTTTGCTCAATCTAGTTCATCTCATCTCCAACTTCTCTACACTGGCCTTGCTTCCAAACCTTGAAAATATCAATTTGTTAAGATTTCAGAGCCTCTCCTTTTGTTATTTAATCTTCTTGAAGTGTTTTTCCTATATACCCTTGTGTGGCTGCCCCATGATTTAGCCCAAGTGTTACTTCTTCACAGAGGCTCTGAGGTCCACCTTAAGCTAGAAAGGCTGCCTCTTTAATGACCCACACTTGATCATGTTGTCCTGTTATTTTCTTCATTACAGTCATTATTATCTCAAATTATGTTTATGTGTGTGTGTGTGTGTGTGTGTGTGTGTTTACTGTTTGTGTTCACCCATTAGAATGGAACCTCTTTAAAAGCTGGAATGCTGTCTTTCTCATCATTTCATAACTAACACCTAGAACTGTGCGTCCATGTAGTAACTCATTAATAAATATATGTGAACAGGTTGATGCTTTGTGCTTTACATATATTAGGATTTTCTAAAATGCAGTCTCAGAATATTGGTACAGTTTAATTGGTTTGGGAGGATCACAAAAATCTAAGTAATGTATTTACAAGGCAACTATTGCATAGCACTAGTTAACATCAAAGACTACTAACTTAAAAATTTTTTATACAAGATGTCTGATGCTTTGCTTCCCATATTAGGAAAAGTCACCATTTACTGTGAGTACTAACTTTTGCTTTCATGTATTTTAAAAGACAAATATCAAGTCATATAGTTTATCTAAAATGATTTTTCTTCATAAACAATGTTGTCTATTGTTGATAATGCCTTTAGTTTTATCACTTAGAATTTCATTATCCTTCATATAGTCGTAAACTCTCTCATGAAGTTTGTTATACCAATTTGCCAGCCTTTTCCAGCAGGTTTTTAAAGAAATTCCTCTCAAAAGCCACCATTCCTACCATTTGAGTTTTTCTGAATTTTGATTACTTTCCTAATTCTCTTGCTCTAATGTGGGTGAGAACCATATGGATAGTAAAGAGAAGGAGCACAAAAATGACATAAAAATGTAGATTCTGCCCCATCCCAACCCTGACTCAAAAGTCTACATTTTAAGCATATGCAGGTGATGCTTCATTTAATTCTCAAATAAAATCATTGAGTGTACACTCTGTGAAATTATCCTTTCTTAGTGGATGCTGCATCATGAAAATTTGTTGCCAGCTAGTATCTTTAAAAATAATCTTTCCCCCAGTCCTATGAAGAATACATGTTTTAAAAAAATTAGAAAATACTGAATAATATGTAGATGACAAATACCACTTACAATCATGTTCAAAGATAACCGCTGTTAACTTGAGCATATAACACATTTCTTAAAATTAATGTGCACCCCCCCATTTTTCTAAGCACATACTGTATACCTGGCATTCTACAGAGGACATATATGCAAACTAGATCAAAATTGTGCCTGTTCTCATGGAACTATATATATACTATTAAAATTGATGCTTTGTCATTAAGAATTCTTAATGACTACAAAACATTTTATTCCATATATGGACTATAACTTTTAAAACTATCCTTCTAGTGGTTAATATTTAGTATGCATAATAGACATATTTGTGTATAAATATTCATCGTAATTCTGGATTACTTTTATGTGATACCTTCTTAAACGTGCAATTTCCAGAGCAGTGGGTAGGAAACACACAGCAAACAGTTAATTAAAAAAAATGCTTCCAATTTTGCAGGTTTCATTTTCCTCTGGGAAAAATAAAAATTTCAATTTTCAAGTATCAGTTTTAGGACCAAATTTAGATTTTATAGAAATCTAAATATGTAAAACATTATGTTTCTTTAAAATTAGTTATTTTTATTAATAATTTAAGCACTAACTTTTAATATTTTATGTATTGCTTTACCATATTTTGCACCTGGTTTTCATATCATTATGTAAATAATACTTCCTAAAATTGTGCCACATATAAGCTCAAATGTACCCATTTTTCATATGTACGGAGGATCTTAACGATTCTCTTAATACCATGAAAATATTTTCATATTATTTTCTTTAATTTTTAATGCCTATCATGATAGATATCTGTACATGCATTATTCTAACTTCATTTTAATCTATCCCATTGATATTATAGATAGAAAGTGCTTTTTTAAATAAACAGTATACATATATATGTTTAATTTTTTTAACTCTTAAACTTTGTTCTGCAAAGAATTTATGTGTAGAATGCATGAAGTTATGATCTAAAATATTTGCCTTCCAAAGCTAGCCAA
The DNA here is from genome assembly GCF_964194185.1 of Rhinolophus hipposideros. Taxonomy (NCBI): domain Eukaryota; kingdom Metazoa; phylum Chordata; class Mammalia; order Chiroptera; family Rhinolophidae; genus Rhinolophus; species Rhinolophus hipposideros. The sequence continues at coordinate 68,012,835 of NC_138050.1, forward strand.
TCGTCCTCAAGCCACTTATTGGCAATCCTGATTTATTCTTTCCTCATATACTATGTATATATAGTAAGCTTAACATGTACAGGGAAATTGTTTCTAAGACTTTCTTGAAGCCAAGTATTTGCTAGACTTCTTTCAAACTATAGATATATTTTTATTTGTCTGTATAGATGCATGATTTCAGTTTCAAGAGCATGAATCAGTAGGATTGATTACTAATGATTAGCTGTACAGGAGCCTTCTTAAATTCTACCCTAGGGGTTGGAACAAATAAAGTAGATCTCAAGCCTTGTGTATGAATTTTCCTACAGAAAATGTCAAGCCTTTGGGTACACTTGATATAAAATATAATGTGAACTAGAGATAACTCTACGCTGTCACTACCAAGTCATCACTGGAATATTTTGATGTTTCTTTTTATTCAAACTCAGTTTCTGTGATATATTTGAGCCACTTCTCTGACTGAATATTTTCAGGAAATAAGCCAGTGAGAAAACACACTCCTATTGTAATAGTCTTGGGAAATAAACAATCAGAGGCAAGTTTGCATCAGGAAAAACCAGGATTTGTGAGTGGACTCTGTAAAAGGGCCAAGATTCTGGGATGGAGTGGGGATGGTTCAGAGTGTATCTCGTTCAAATGATGCTTTGAGAATTGATTTAAATAGAATGAATTTCCCTGTCAAAGCAAGACAAACATATCAAAAATGTAGTTTAACTCAGCCAAGAAATGGTCCAAGACAAGAAGATCCTTATCATTAGATCAGCAACAGAAAACCAGGAGATATTTAGAATCAATTCTATGCATTCTTTTTTTTTTTCCACAATGGCAGTATTATGACCCTTTCCCTTTTTTGTTGACTAATACTCAATAAAACCTTTGATCGACAACACTTAATAAAACATGGAGATGGGAAACAAAAAATTGATACAGGCTGCCTATAAACTAGTCAATTACTGTATGCTGGTAACTGACTTAAATTTTTCTATCCATGTTTTTCTGGGACAATTATATTCTATATACCTTTTGGCAAACATATCCTCGTCATTTATCGTAAGTAGCATTTGTTAGCAACTAAGGAGCTAGAGCAAAGAGAATTTTTGTCACTAATTGAGATCTTTGGCTCTATTTGACACAAGCTTCTAAAAGTAGTTGGGCTAGGCTTCTATTTACAGGTTAATCAACTTCAAGGAAGTATCTTGCAAGATGACTTGACCTCAATTGAATCACTAAAAAAATAAAAATAAATACTCCTAGTGACAGCTAGAATTGATTTATTTAATGGATACCTCCACAGGCTTATTATTAAAGTATACTCCTGTTTCCAGCTGTTTTCCTCCTATCACTGTCTGAGTTACCTAGCAGGAATGCATTCATTATGTCAAACATCTTGCTTATGCTCTCACTCCATCAATTTCCTTCAACGCAAAGTCATTCTCAAATTTATATCAGAGCTGAGTTCCAAGAAATACTTTGCTCTCCCTGAGGCATTTTATATTTTCTTTCACTGGACAATAAGAATCATATAATGAACCACGTATCATTTCATGTATCAAACCTGGTTCACTTCTCTGGTATTACCTGAAATGTTATTTAACAGTCAACGGTAATACAAAGAGAACTTTCTTACATAGAAGTAGGTTTCTAAGTTAGCACAGAAGGCAAAATAATATATAGTCAAATTCATGCTTAAAAGTCTTCATTAGGTTTGACCTTACAAACCAATCTACCATGTTTCAAAACTCAAACACAACCAATGTTGAAAATGAATGCTACTCCCTAGATAAACACTAGATCAAATCATTTTACATATGTGTTCAGACTCCAAATTCCCACTCTGTGCAATAAGATGATCTCACTACCAGAGGCCGACAGAACTGAGTGAGCCTCGAATGGTCAGGACAGCAGATTAACATCTATCATCATGAGCTCATTAAAGAGATTGGTGGCCCAATTTCCCACATGGTTTAACTAGCTCTCTATTTCTTCATTTTCACCACTCTCCTATAGTTTAATTCACTATAGTTAGGTAGACAGAAAAGTCAATTGCACCGCAACTTAAATATAACCTGTGCTCTCTAGATCTATATTCTACTTTCTAGTCTTTGGCCTATATTACACAGTTTTAGTGCCTGATTTTTTTCTAATTTTTAATTTTTAATTTTTATTTTTTTTAACTTCTCTGGATTTTTTAAAATTTAAAAAAAATTTTTTTTAACTTTCTGGATTGTATATGATCTCAAATTTGATCAAAGGCCAGGTGAAAAGTAAGTAGAGAAAATATACACAATAAACTTAAAAATGCATACAAATACATAAAATAACCCAGTAGAACACTAAAAATGGTGAAGGTTCTCATCCCCCCCCCCCCCAATGAACACTGTGATAAAATATTGCCTTTAAAAATAAACAGACTTTCCATTATGGAACATTTAAAATACTTTTTATCTGATCATCCAAGAATAAATGGAACTAATAATCAGATTGAGGAAGGTTGCCAGGGCATGGGAAATATAAAACACAATTTTTGAATATGAAAATCAGATTGAAACTTATGAGAAAAACAACACAGCAGAGGAGGCCACTGTGGGAGAAGTAGTGGCTGATCATTTTTGTAGGACCTGCAAAGAATAGGCTCAGAATCAGTAGTTTAAAGAGTTATGAGTGTCTCCCATTTAAGTACTAACCAGCCCAACCCTGTTTAGCTTCTGAGATTAGACTAAATTTAGAATAACCATATGACCCAGCAATCCTTCTCTTGGGTATCCACACAAAAAAATCTGAAAACATTTATCCGTAAAGATATATGTGCTTCGATGTTCATTGCAGCTTTATTTATGGTGGCCAAGATATGGAAACAACTAAAGTGTCCTTCGATAGATAATTGGATAAAGAAAATATGGTATATATAAATAATGGAATACTCTTCTGCCACAAGAAAAGATGAAATAGTGCCATTTGTGAAAACATGGATGGAACTTGGGATTATTATGCTAAGTGAAATACGTCAGACAGAAAAAGTCAAGAAACATGATTTCACTGATATGTGGGAAATAAAACTGAAAACAACAAAGGAACAAGACAAACAAACAAACAAACAAAAATTCATAGACAGAGAAAATAGTTTAGTGGTTACCAGAGGGTTGGGGGTGGTGGTGGTAGATGAGAATAAAAGGGATCAAATATATGGTGATGGAAGGAGAACTGACTCTGGGTGGTGAACACACAATGTGATATATAGATGACGTAATACAGAACTGTATATCTGAAACCTATGTAACTTTATTAACAATTGTCACCCCAATAAATTTTAATTAAAAAAAAAAGAATACAAGTGAAAATTCGGGCTAAAATGAGGGTGGTGATATTGAGTGAGTCTCAGTATTCTGCCCCACCTTAATTCACAGGACTGACAACCTAGTGTACTATAGGTGGGTAGACAGTTTGGGGAAGAGGCTCTTCACTAAATGATTTAAACTAACTGCTTGGGAGAAATGAAGCTTCCACCATGCGTCTGGGTACTTCAAAGAAAAGTATTCCTAAATCTGGAATTATAGAAGTGTTCCATACATAGTACTATATTTTTTTGCAGTAGGAGAGTGTAATTGCCTAAATGTCCATCAATGGGGACTGATCGAATGAATGTAAATAAATTACAATGTAGTATAGAATTTTAGATAGCCATTAAAAATAACACAGTTGTAAATATGTAGGCATAAGAGTAGCAAGATGGTTTTAGGTGAAAAGCAAGGCATAGAATAATATTATATAATAAGCTACTGTTTGATTAAAACAACTTAAAATGAAAATATAAATAAACTACAAAGTATCTAAATACATTTATGTAGTTGAAGAGAAAAGCTGTGGAAGTGAGTTTAAGGAAAATGAACTGAATCCTTTTATTTCCTAGTGAGGAACCAATAGGCATTATCAAAAGTTGGTGAAAAAAAATGTATATTGTTTAGAATTATGGGCATGACTTCAAGAAGAAAAGCCAAAGATAATTTATTCTTCTTACAAAGCCTCTACAGGACATAAGTGAAGAAAATAGGCTCTGAAATCTGAACTGGCAGTTTTAAATCTGGATAGCCACTCCTTAGTTACATGACTTGAATCAAGTCACTCAATGCCTTACCTCTAAAGGAGTGATAAAAATAGAATATTTTGTGGATATATATATATATATATATATATATACATACATATATATATATATATATATATATATATATATATATATATATATAATGGAATGCAAGGATGTTTCCTTGCCCAGTACCTGACATACAGAAACTAATCATTAAATTTTAGAAATGTTAGCTAATATTACTATTTCTGAGAGGTATACCTATGAGAAAATACAAGTAGAAAATGGTAAATTTTCACTATACCTAGACATTATATATTTAATTTACACATTTTTTTCTATCATGAGTTACCAAAATAATATTTTTAAATCTGCCTTTTATAAATAAGGATGTTTGTCAAATCAAGTGGTTCTGATATGAAGTAATAGAGAACTGAATAACAAGGCAGAAGTAGAGATGGGCAGCCTGAGGAGAATGACATCAGTAAATTTATACCGAGAGACTGGAAACATGAAATAACCATGAACAAAAGTAGAATATGTTGGCTGGATATACAGTTTGGAATAAGACTTAATTTTAGATGTGTTGAACTTGAGGGAATGTCAGACTATCCAGACAGAAATATCCAGCATTTATTTGCCCCCTGAATCCGGGGCTGTGTCTTATTCATTTTTGAATTCCCACCACTTGGTTCACTTATGTGGAATATAGTAGCACTTGATATACGTTGAATGAATGAATGTTTAAATGAATGCATGGATTGATGGATGGATGAATAGATGAATATTGATTTAAATATCAACTCTACAAATATGACAGTAAAACCAAAAGAGTGTGTAAGCAAAACAGAGAGGAAGTCTTAAGGAATATCTATATTTAAACGACATGGAGCAGAAAAGGAGACCAGTGAGAGAGACAACAGAGGAGTAGAAGAAAGCCAGAGATCATGGCATGAAGCCACAGAAGTGTTAACTCATTAACAATATTTAAGTGCTTTTGCTTGTTTTCTTTTCTTAGGAAAAATGGATAACTCCTTTGATAAGAAAAACTAAACAGAAAATGCCTATGTACCCAAAAATATAAAGGGATATTATTTATAGAATAAAGATGAGTACACTTACAATTCCACTTTCATAATTTAAAACTAAGTTGTGCCTGTCATACTGAGTGCTTACATGTATCTCACTAACTACTCAGTAAATATTAATTGGATTAAAGACTTGCTCAAAGGTAAGAAGATCACTCATCTCTCAGTAAAACTACACACACTAATTATAAGCAAATGAAAAAACACAGAAAATTGGAAGGGAGAATAAATAATTGGTTTAACTATAACATTTCAATCACTTTTGAGTTTCTATAGTTGTTATATTGCATTGGTTTCTGAAAAAGTCACTGCTATAAATGATTTTTCACATCAGCAAAGGCATTTATATTTGTTAAAGGCATGATCATTACTAAGTTATATTAGGAAATATTTATGCATATTTTATGGGGCAGAGGCATTCAGTACATTACAGAATTTTGTGTTTCAAATAATTTTGATCTTACACAAAAGTTCTGGTTGACTATTCATTACCCAGTAATTCACAGATATTAATTTGATATTAATAAAATATTAATTTATTAAATATTAATAAATATTTAGTAATTCCTTTAATATTCAAAATTAATGGCAGAAAAATTTGTATCATTTTAATGTGTCTCTGTTACCGAACTGCACAGAAAATGCATGCAGTCAACGCAGTCTCATGCAGCCAGTCATATATTTTCAAGACATAACATTAACTCTTCTCTGGCTATCCAATTAAACATGTAATTTTACTACTAATGATGCTCCTTAGGCTACAGGCATGTGAAATGGGTATTTTCAAAGTGAAGTTGCTAAGCAACATTAAGAACATTGCTATAAAAGCAAAGTTAATGATCTCCGTTGGTACTATCTCGAGAAGACATTTAAATGAATAGCAGTATTAGGGTGAATTTACTCTAACTCTGCAGCTCCTTATTTATGCTTTGTTGGAGACAACTTCCTTTTCTAAACAACGGTAACAACTAGTGTTTTTGGTCTTCTCAATTGCTTAGTAAAATTAACAAATTAATACACCACATAATTATTGGATGGTTATTTTTCCCATTTCACTATCAGCAAAATGTTTTGATGAAAAAAAGAATAAGATAAATTAAGAAAAAAAAGTCAAAACACCGAAACTTGTTAATATTAGTAAGACAACATCCCTAATTCTTTAAATATTGTAAACGTGTTTGATGAAAATACCTAATGCTCGCGGAATTCTTAAAATATTTCCTTATTTTCCTGGATTTTATGTTTCCATCGGTACTAACACTAAACACAGAATTCACCAATTAGAAGGGTAGCTCAGATTTACTAACTAGATTTGCTGATGTAATTCTTGTACTGTTGTTTTGTGGGAAATTTGGAAAAAAAAAGAAAAGAACAAAAAAAGTAATCAAACGGCTTGTAAAATATATTCTTGGTCTGGCAATTGTGAAAAATGGTCACACTCTTTTCACAGAGATTGCATGTAAAGCCTACCCTCATTTAATAAAAACATAAATAAAATAAAATAATAATTTAAAAAAACAGAGGGGAGCAGTGGGAGGACAAATGTGGAGTGAGAAACTACTTTTACTGCTCCCAGGGGGAGGTTGGGTGGGACTTCTCAGTAATCTGATTCCATTCTGCTTACCATACTTTAGCAATAAGGAAATGAAAACTAATGTCAATCTCTGAATGAAAAAACTTCCAACAAAATATCGATAAGGGACTTTTGCCTGGAAGAATAGCTGAAATATTATTATCTATGTTTGGTTGGATAGCGAGTATATTTAGACTTAAAATGAATAAATCAAAATAATTTTGTGCTGGACAATGAAGTTTTCACCCGAAAACAATATTTGGTTTTCAATGTGTTCTTATAGATCTCCCTAGAAAATGGCAAGAGTTCAGCCAAAATAAATTTGACCTATAACTGACTGGATTGGACTAAATATGTCAATGGAAGTTAAACTTTGAGGCCCAGTGGTAAGTTGGAGATGATTTTGCACTGAGGAAAAAGAACTGGGTGGAGTGAGGACAATTATTAAAAGGTTTGGAGACATATTAGAGATTGGACTTGATCCTGGTTCATCCATCCTGCTCAGACAATGACCTAAGATGCAGAATACTTCAGAAGGAGCCATATCCTTTCTGAAGGGAAGAATGTCCAGACCACCATTACAAGACAGATGAATGGGAGATGGAGAGGATGATCAATTCATGGGATACTTTGGTCTTCTTTGAGGAAACACAATAAATTAATCTTTCCCTTTGAGTTTTTGGTGTATACATATTTATAAATGCTAAATCATGCTGGAGGGCTAGGGGCAAATTTAGGTATGATAGTCCAGAAACCATTTCCAATAACTGTCAAATAGCATCAAAGAATCAAAAGACAATTTTTGAGTACAGGGTGGCTTAAATGTATCAATTAAATAACAAGACAGAATCTAACATTTTTATATACCACCTGTGGGTCAAACATTTACGTACCTAATCTGAAATTTCAAGACAAACGTAAGTTTGACAGTATTAAATTCATTTTTCACTGAAGAAACTAAGGTTCAGCATTGATATTTAATATTTAACATTGGCCATTTCACCCTGAAATGAGTGTGATGGTAGGAAAAGGATTCACTCTGAAATTCTTATTCTAGTGAGTCACCTCTTTGCAATATTTCAAGTATTTTAGCAAGGAGGCACCGTTTGAGAGGATAATGTGTTATGAATGGAAGAAAAAGTCACTTGTTACAGCCAGAATAAGTAAGAACAATGCTTAACAGTTTCTTAGCTAAAAAACAAAACAAAATATAGCTTGGTCTTCCTTGCGGTCTAATAAGGGATGGGACTTCTGTCTCATTGCCATGAAAGCTCAGATATGTTTTCCTGCAGCAGTGCTGGTTCCCTTGATGACCCAGGTGGCAGTCTTATTGATTTTTATAACTAAATGAGTCGCTGCAGTTTATATGCAAAACTAGTCTTAAGTGCTTCCCTGAGTAAAATTGACAGTTCATTTTATTTGGTTTGCACAGACTTCTTGTCCTTCGCTTTACACATCTTATAAGCAATGTGAGAAGTTGATTTTCTATTATTTACATTAGGCAGGCAGTGTTTACTCTCCAAGGCCAGGGATGGGCTCCAGTGACAGGGAGGGTACATATATGCTTTCTTAGCAATAATCTTATTTTTTCTCCAGGCATGAGCCATGCGGATAAAATGTGTTTCCTCTCCTGTATCTCTACCTTTTCTGTAAACATTTCTGGCAACTTGCCTTCCACCCTGTTCAACACATGAAAGCTGAACATGAAGCAAAAGTGCTGAAAGCTTAAGCTTCATCCTTCCAATTTCCCCGGGGACACAAAATAATGCCTGAGAAACAGGCTAAAGTACCGTGGTTGCTCTTATCTAAATTCTAGCATTATGCCATCAGACTAAATGTAATAGTTTTAGGAACAAAAACTGATCACTATGTATAATAAACCTAGCCTTACGTGGTATATATTTTATACAACTAGAACTTTGAACAAGTTAATGACCTCACAACCTCTAGTCTTTGCCTCTTCACTTTCCTGTAGCGCTCTATTAATATTACTTCCTTTCTCATGTAAATTCTTTAAAATCAACAACTCATTTTCATTTTTTTCCCCTAAACTACCTATTCCAAATCTCTCTACTCCCAATCCTCTGATCGTCCATCTCTGTTCACTATCAAGTAAATAATGTTGTCTCAGTGTCTTTTATTTTTTAATAAAACAGGTTTATTGAGATGTAATTCACATACCGTATATATACCGTATATACATATAGATATACATATACATATATATGTATGTGTGTGTGTATATATATATATATATATATATATATATATATATATATTTCACTCTTTAAAGTATCCAATGGTTTATAATAGACTCAGAGTTGAGCAACTATCACCAATCTGTATTAGTCATCACTCCAAAAAGAAATCCCCTACTCACTAGCAGGCACTCCCTATTTCCCCACATCCCCCCAGCTACCCACCCCCAGCCCCTGGCAGTAATACTAATCTACTTTCTGTCTCTATAGATCTGCCTATTCTGTATATTTCAAGAAATGGAATAACACAACATTTGATTTTTTGTGTGTCTAGCTTCCTGCACTTATCAAAATGTTTTAAAGTTCATCCACATTGTAGCATGTATCAGTACTTCATTTTTTTAGCTGAAAAATATTTTATTGTGTGTACATACTATATTTTGTCATTTATCAGTTTTTAATGCCGATCATATTTTGAATTCTATATCTATCTGTCAGTATTGTATCTACTAATGAAAACAACTGGTAGACCTGGCAGTTTATATTCCTTACCAGCAAAAACCCCAATGTTTGAAATTTAATTTGGGGAAGTTTTTAGCAAAATGATGTAAAAATAAAATGAGATCTATATGTCAATGATTTATGTATAGAAATATTTATTAACTGTGAATTTTGGTAGAAAAATAAAATATTACTAAGTTACTTAATTAAAATGTCAGCAAAATTTTTCTGTAAAGGACTAGATATAGTAAATCTTTTAAACTTTGCAGACCATATGGTCTCAGTCTCAATTGCTCAATTCTCGAAGAGCAAAAGCAACTATTAACAATATTTAAACCAATGACCATGGATATGTTTCAATAAAACTTCATTTATGGACACAGGAATTTTAAGTTCACATGTCACAAAATCTTCTGAAGCTTTCAAACCATTTAAAAATATTTAAAAAAAGAAAAAAGAAAAAAAGAAAAGAAAGAAAAAAAAAAAACCTTAGCTCACACAGGCCATCTAAACACAGGTGTCAAGCCTGACTTGACTCATAAATAGTGGTTTTTCCACTGGGCACAATAAATCATTTACTGATTAATTATGAATTATTATGTTTTTTTCATTGACCCTCTATCCTTCATAAAACAAATTCTGTAAGCACAATGTTCTTTGTTTTATTTTGTGATGTTTTCCAAATGTCTTGAACAGTGACTACCATAGATAGACAATAAGTATTTGTTAAATGAATAAATGATGAACTGGATGAATGAAATGTTATGTTTTTTCTTTCAAACTCTATGGTAGGAATTATTAGCAATACAGGAGTTTTTACATGCTCTTCCACATGTCCTCATAGACACAGATGACTGAAGATTTTAAAAGGTGAATTTTAACTTAATAATTGCTACTTCAAAGTAACATGATAATTTAAATCATGGTGTCAAGAGAAGCATATGTTAAAAGTTAAAAACTTGTTTGTGTGTACATAGAAAGTGTGCAATTATATCATTTGCATATACACATGCACATATGTACTTATATGCATATAAATATAGAGATGTATTAGGTTGGTACAAAAGTAATTGTGGTTTAAAAGTGTAAAAATAATTGCAAAAACCGCAATTATTTTTGCACCAACCTAATATATGTGTGGTATATAATATATATAGAGAGATATACAAATATATATATACACATAAGTACTTTATAAACATACATAAGTTCTATCTTGATACTTACACTTTACATAACTAATTTACAAATGGGTTTATGTAAATTATTATATACAAATTATTTCTTTGTGTATGGTACTTAAACAGATGTTTAATCAGGGCAGCTAAATGGTAATGACACTAATTAATCACAAATGAAAACACATTCACCTTAGAAAAACCAACACTATTAAACTCTAAAAGATTAATTGGCTTTATTTAAAAAATAAAAGCACATTGCAACATAATTATCTTAGGACAATGTCAAATGTCCTGTTGAATCTATGTTTGTACTCAATAAACATAAAGTCCAAACCATTTACCATAAATCACAATTCCCACTAGTAATGAAAGGGAAAATAATGTTTTCACACATAGCATAATTATGAGAAAAGATTTCTGAGGAAAAAAAATACTAAAAAGTACGTGTAGCTAATCTTTAAACTTACATGTAAGGTTATCTGTAAACTTTTTAGAATGGATATTTTATATTATAGACCATTGATCATTTATAATTTTATAGAAAACTTAGCATAGTTCCTGTATTTCAAGTAATTTTTGTTAGGCATAAGTGGACTATATTCAGCTGCCAGAATGATATCACATCTTTAATAAAATGAGAACTGAAAAAATATTAAGTAGCTGTTAGTACAGGCAGACTCAGGGAAAAGCCCAGAGACTGAAAATCTACCTTAGGAAGCAGAAGGCAGGAAAACACCAAAGAAAGAGGCAGGTCTCCCAATGTGGTAACTAACAGAGTGCATTAAGGGAAAAACCTATGAGGTGTGACATCAGAGGCTGCAAGACAAAGTGGACATTCTCTGCACTAGACGATGTGCCAGAAATTTATATAGGTTAAAGAGAGGTACAGTCACAGGTATTCACTAGTATGTGAATGCTACCAGGTGAGGTAATTACGTTACATGCCTGACAGGTCTGGACCAAAACCTGTTCCTGGAGATAGCAAGAGGCAAGGGAGGAGTTCTGATGTATGTCAGAATGAACATCAGTTATGATAGGGAGTCTCTAAGGGGTTTGCAGTAAGCACTCTCCATTCTATCCCAGGTCTGCTGTGGGTCACATCATGGAACAGTCTCTCCTCCAAAGTAGCTTTTAAAATTATGCAATTGAGTTACTGCTGTGACATTTATTTAAATAGTATTAGCCAAAATCATAATCTAGAAGTTGCAAATTTATTGTCATCGTTGAATGCTTGAGGAGAACAATGTAATCTACTTTTAAACCCAAGTTAATTAAAACAATTTTTACATTATTTGCAATAAAAGTCTTACTAACATTTTGGCACTCATTTTGCAACACAACAGTTCTCAATCATTGTCTTACTGTGTTTCTGTTATCACTGCTAAAAAGCTTAGAAAATTCAGTACTTGTTTCTCCTTTGAACTGGAAAAAGACATTATGCTTAATGGGTTAAATAAAAAGGACCAATTTGTACAATTCTTTAAGCATATTTAAATGTAACATCTAATTCCCTTTCTAGTTGTAATGTCATCACCAAATGAGTGAACAAGGCAAGAATGCCTGAGTCATATACAGCATAGTAAACAGCACCTGCATAAGTCAGTAACTGATTAAAGTAATATATGTAGCTTAATTATTCCAAGATTCATAGAACCTAGAATTAAAATGTATCAATCACCATGTTTCCTCAGATGCTGCACCCCCTTTCATGGTGTCATTAATAGATTGTCATCCTGCTCTTATGTAAACATGGTCAGTGCCAACTATAAACTGAAGGAACCTTCCACATTGTTTCTCTGTAATTTTTGATCATGGGTGCTTATTTTGGCCTGAGTAACAGATTGCGATACTCTGTAAAAACATTTATTATTAAAGAAAAGTGTGTGTACTCTAGTAATAGATAAATAAATAATTACTGCAACACATTCAAATAATATTATATACATTAAGTTGGAACAGTGCCTCTCTATACATGTACACACACACACACACACACACACACACATTATTTCCACATAAATAGAAACATACATTATAGATTGTCTCTTTTTATTCCTCCTTGACCTCATATCTTAGAAATTGATCCCTGGCAGTATTTATAGCTCTGTGCCATTTATTTTAAAGTCTATAGCTCAGATGCATCAGAATTTATTCCATTATGACCTTATTATGGACACTCAGTTTGTTTTCCATTTCATAGCATGATGTACAATTCTGCAGTGAACATTATGTGCACACATCTTGATAGTAATGTGTGACTATTACTCTTTGTTAGACTCCGGGAGAGAAAAGCCAAAGTCAAAGGGGATGCATATATTTAAAAACAGGATTTTTTTGTTGTTGTTCAAAATGGCTTTACCTATATAGCCTGTGATTTATTCTATTTTTGTATCCTCAATCACAAGAGATATTATCCATCTTTCTAATCACGGTCAATTATATGTATTAGAATAAACAATATTATAATGTTTATTAATTATATTTCTTAGAATAATGTGAGACCAAGCAACATTTCATATATGAAAATTTTTATAGTTTGCTTTTTGAACTGGGTTCTTAATCTTTGCTCATCTTTAATTGGGTCTCTTTCATTGTTATATAGATGATGATCCTATGTCTATGGTACACGTCAAAAATATTTTTCTGATTTGCATCTTTAAAGTTATATTTTGACATTAAGAAATATTTAATTTTGCCTTTGCCAAATACATAAATATTTGTATTATGGTAACTGGGTTTTGGTTCTTTTTAGGAAGTTCTTACTCATAAAATACAATAAAATTATTTCCACTATTATTTCATACTATTTAAAAGGATTTAAGTTTAGCTCTTGACTTCTGAAATGCATGTGTGAGTATATACTCTGTGAATATGTGTGGTGTAAGCAATGTGTTTATTTACTTACCAATGGATGGATAGTACTCAAAGCATTGTTTATTGAATAAACCTCCTGCTTTAAAATGACAAGTCTACCAAAACTATATTTTTGATGGTGACTATTTTGGAATCTAATATGTATTTTATAGATCTTTTCTTGTTTTAATTCAGGTATATATTATACTGTTTCTTTATTTCTAGGTTAATTAACTTCTGAGGCATGTAGCAAAGGAAGAGCACAATCACTGTACTTCCTTTTTAAAAATCGTCCTGGTTATTCCTTCTCTTTTTTTAATCATATGAATTATGGAATCAGTTTGTCATATTTATAAAAATCTTTTGTGATGTTGATCGGTATTACTTTGAAAATACAGAAAAATATTTAGATATAGGAATAGATAAAACAAATATATATATATATATACACATTATATATATATATGATATATGTATATTATATATAATGACAATATCTTGCAAAATGCTCAAGGTGCCTGTAGGAAAGCTGGATAAAAGAAGCTGAAACACCTTACAAGATGCCAATATCCTGCTCACTACGCCTGAGATGCTACCCTGTACATTCACAAGTGTGGATTAGACTGAGGATTATTTACAGGCCACTCAAATAAATAAAACATAGTGCTAATATTTTATACTTATAATGAAAAGGATAATTGAGTGAGTTAAGTCCTCATTTCTTCTACATATGTTTTCTCAATGTAACAAGCTACAGGATAACACATATTATAATTAAAAAGTTGATTGAGCATGAAATAAGAACAAAAGAAGACCATTATTTAATTCAAATATTTAATGATGCAAAGGATCCAACTATTCAATAGAGATTTGCAAACCATGTAGCTTGGACAGATAAATTCCCTGTGCCACGTTCTACTCTCCTATGGGCATTCTTGGAGGCCTGTTCACATTATTTGCCTTCCTCACTTTCATATTTCTATACTTCCATTTTGTATGAGGCCACCTTCTGGTGGAAAGAGATTTTGTCATAGGTATTTTGCATCCATTAAGAATGTGATAAGCTGTCAGTAACTGAAATCCTGATAAATAGCTGCTCACATGACTCAATAGTGAATGTTGCCAAGGGAGAAAATTGTTGGGAATAGGTGTAGTGCCATCTATCCACATAAGGTCATGATCCATCCAAGTAACAGCAACTCTTACCAGTCTGGAAGTCACCATTCTGCTAATATCCACACAATAGCATTAGATAATTTTTTGTATAGCTTCAATAGGTATCTAATATACCAGGGGTACCCAAAAAATGTATATAAGTGGACACTTTGGTCAACTTTGCTCAAGGAGTAGTTTGCCGTAATCAGAAGTGTCTGGATGCTGATGGCAACAACTTTGAGCACCTCTTGTAATTGCAGAAGTCAAATGTGACTTGCATTCATCTTTTGTTATCAATATACATTGAGTACTACAATTTTAATAGTTTTCCTTTCTTAAAATATGTATACATTGTTTGACCCCTCTCTATATAATATTCCTAGGTTCCTGAGAAGCACTTCATTTCTTCTCTTATGATCTAGATATATTTCTATTTCACCTTTCAAATTAGAGTTCTTTATTTAATTAAAAATAGTTATCCTATCTCCCATAGGATTTTAATATTTCTGTATTTGTGTGTTTTTTCCAAATATTTTGTTACATGGTATGATATCCAGACACACCATTCTAGTCACCCTGTTCTGTTTGAACATTACTTAACATGCATCAAAATCATGGTGCCTATAACCAGACCCAATAATCCCGGTGTTGCCAGTGTGGTTTCTTAAACCTTCTCTTTTTTTCTGGGAGGGGGGCGGGGTATTCTTGGGTGTCCACCATAGTATCTTTTTATACAATATGTGATCTACACATTTTCGTTGTGTATCCATTTTTCACCAACACAAATATATTTTACTCAGAAATCACCTCTCAATTCTCCTGCCTCAATGTTTAAAAATTTCATTAGTAGAGTCAAAAAAATGAAAAAGTCACAATCCTTGAATTCACAGGTTTATAGAAACATGACAGCTCAACAGTGGAACGCTATATCTCAGAAACACATAAAAGATACATATTGTCCACTATAAGCACAACCCATTATCCTTAGAAATTTTTTCTCATCAGTGTTTTTTCTATAGGGGTGGGCTTAGATGGTCTTGTTGCTCCTAAACAAGCTCCTTTTTTCGGTCATAGCTGAGTGCTCAGGTGGACACCTGACGCAGGCCACTTGCCTTAAGGGAATTCAATGCACTAGACCAAACTTAGCCAAATAGACTTCTTTTCATAAATTTGGAATTGGAAAACTGGGAGATTGTGACAATTAGATTCACGTCAGTGGTAAAAATGAAAGATCTTGTAAAGCTATGTCTAGTCAAACTTACACATAATTCAAAGCTGTGAGGTAAAATGAAGCCAAAGGGGTAGAGAAAGCTGTTCTGCAAAGAAAAGTTGAAGAGATTAGAAGAAAGCAGAGCTATTTGCCTCTGAGGGCCCATGAAGTAAAGAGAGAAAAACCTTGACTCGTGGCTTTTTATTTGACTATAAGGCTTTTATTTGAGGGGGGTATGGTAGAAGAGAGCAAAGAAGGTCAAATACATGGTGATGGAAGGAGAACTGACTCTGGGTAGTGAACAGCAATGCAATTTGTAAATGACGTATTATGGAATGGTACACTTGAAGCCTATGTAGTTTTATTAGCTAATGATACTTCAATAAATTTAATAAAAATTATTTAAAAAGATGTTTGGTGGGTTGGATGAAAAAACTTGTTTTTGTCCATTGAAAACTACTAGATTCCCCTGTTTCACGTCAATAATGCCCTTTCTTATTTGAGCTACGTTATAGTCTTTTCTTCCTTATAATAACACCATGAGCATGTAAGTCAGGCATTATGGGACTAGAGAAATACAAAAAACAATTTTGCTTCAGAATGTCAAGGAATGCTTCAATGAGGTGGCATGTGTGCTGGTTCTTAAGGAGTAAACATGACTAGGTAAAGGAATGAATGGGATAACTCCATGAAGGGCTGAAAAATAAAATAATCTGAAATATCTGAGATAAGTAAGGAAATATTTGGATATATTGATTTCATTAGATAACTGAAGTCAGTTAATTTCTTAGTAACATTAGGCAACAGTCAGGTGACTCTGGTCCAAGACCTGAAAGAAATAAGGAAACAAGGCATGTGGATATCAGAGGAAGAAATTCCAGTTACAGGAAATATTTAAGAATAGAGCTCTAAAGCAGGACCTGACTGGTGTTTCTTGAAAACTAATAGGGCGATGTATCAAGAGTGAAGCGAACAAGAGATAGTGTGATAGGAGATGAGGTCAGGCAGATATTGGGGGGTCAAAGCATATCAGGTTCTGCAATCCAAACTAAGAATCTGGGGCTTTATGGTGATATAATGGGAAACCATGAAGGATTCTGAACAGAGAAATGATATAATCTGAATTTAATTATAGCAGAAGCATTGTTAAATGTTCTTCAGTGAATCACAAAATTATAATGACTACTTTTAATGTATCAAGAATGTAATAATAATGCGCTCTCACCATGTGGCTTAGCTGACATATAAGCCACTGAAAAATTATATCAATAGATATACAGTTTTAAAATTAATTTTTTAGCAATTTATATGATCATTAAATGTATGCCTAATATTTGTTTCTCTGAAAAGTCATACGCAGCACAGAATCAAAGGATGAGGGACCTTTTAGTTTATGTAGCTTAGTCTGTTTAATTTTACATTTTAGGAAATGAAGGCCTGTGGGATTTAATGAATTGTGCAAGTTTACAATGCATATCCCCGTGGAAAGGCACTTGTGCTTTTTTAAAGTAGGATAGGAAAGTTCAAGATGTAAAGAATCATTTTTACATCTCAGTGTACATAACGTAAATACATTTATAATTTACACTTTATGTCAGAATTCTGAAGGGAATTTAAATAAGGGTATTTATAAAAATAAAACTTTGAGCATATTCTGCAGCTTGGTACAATGTTCCTTCATACTTTATCTGGATTTAAATATTGGCAAGACCACAGTTATATTAAATTAATTTTGAGTATCATCAAGTACTTTGTTAAATCAATGCTTACTACATTTGGACTTTCTCTTTATAGACCAATCTTTCACTTCCCTAAAGTTGATTGCTTTAAGTTATTTTTTCTGTAAGCTTCTATTATTTTCCAATATTTATCATCTTTATCTTATTTTTCTTTACATTTATTATCAAATAAAATCAGACTAATCATACAATAATTACCATGATTTTCTTTAGGTCGTAATAGTCTACCAGATTGCTCTCTATTTTTCCATAACACTTCAAAATAATTTTGTTTGTCAATAATCTGGCAATATTTCCCTAATGCAATGCTATGCAGCAGCTTGTGTAACTACATCTTAGATAAAAGATACATCATTTAATTTTGTTCAGGAGTAATAGAAGAAAAGGAATCATTATGAAGCATATGTCTCAAAAAGTAGTACCAACAGGTTGTATCAGGAGAACTTGACAAAATTCAACAAGCACTTAAGATAAAAACTCAACAAAGTGGGCATAGAGAGAACAAGCTTCAACATAATAAAGACTATATATGACGTAAGACAATTACGTTCGCAAACTCATCCGAGAAGAAGTGCTACATACTTCATTGCAGAATATCACTACTCCCTTTGGGAAGCTCTGCACCAATGCCAGTGCCTAATCTACCCCTCAAAGCAATTTTGGAACTCTTTTTCTGGAATGGACATCAGTGCTGTTATCAAATTATGCTTGATGTCCTGGATGTCATTAAAGTGTCCTCCTTTCAATATTTCCTTTATCTTTGGGTAAAGTAAGAAGTCACTGGAGGCCAGATCAGGTGAGTAGGGAGGGTGTTCCACTACAGTTATTTGTTTACTGGCTAAAAACTCCCTCACAGAACAGTGCCATGTGAGCTGGTGCATTGTCATGATGCAAGAGCCATGAATTGTTGGAGAAAAGTTCAGGTCATCTAGCTTTTCCATGCAGGCTTTTTAGCACTTCCAAATAATAAACTTGGTTAACTGTTTTGTCCAGTGGTACAAATTCATGATGAATAATCACTCTGATATCAAAACAGTTAGCAACATCATTATGACTCTTGATATGGACTGACAGACTTTTTTGATTGTAGAGAATTGGCTGACTTCCATTGTGCACTTTGACACTTTGTTTCAGGGTCCTGTTGGTACACCCATGTTTCATCACCAGTGATAACACAGCCCAAAACATAGTCTTGCATCTCCAGAAGACCTTGGCAAATTTCAACTCTCCTTTGCTTTTGTTTATCAGTGAGTTCCTTTGGGACCATTTTTGTATACACCTTTCTCATGCCCAAATTTTCAGTTAAGATTTTCCTGTTTCTTTGTCGATGTTTACTTGGTCTGCTATGCTTCTCATAGTCAGCCAGCAATTTTGACATACAGTACAACAAATTTTTGCAATGTTTTTTGTCAGTTCTGCTCTTACTGGCTGCCCTGACTTCTCTTCATCAGTGACAGGTTCTCTCCCCTCAGAAAAACTTTTAATCCATTTGTACACTGCCATTTTCTTCATGGAATTATCTCCATAAACTTGGACTAACATGTTTCACTTGGACTAACATGATTTCACTTCCACACTTGCCAAGTACAACAAGCAATTTAATGGTTTCTGGCCTTACATTTAAGTCTTTAATCCATTTGCATTTAATTCAAGCTCAGACATTCTCATGATAGCTCACAAATACACACAACAATAATGAACATCACTCAACAAGACACCGCCACATGTCAACATGAACACAGCTATGAGACACTAATATATGTCTCAGTTATGAAACCTTACTGAGCTGTTTGTACAGTGCTGCCAATGAAAATGCATGGTGGCAAGTTCTCGAACTTAATTGTCAGAACTTATATGACAAACACGTAGCTAACATCATACTCAGTGATGAAAAGCTGAAAGCTCTTCCTTTAAGATCAGGAACAAGACAAGGATGGCTACTTACCACTTTTATTCATCTGAGTTTGGGAAGTCCTAAACACAGCAATCAGACAAGAAAAAGAAATAAAAGATATCCAAATTGAAAAGGAAAAAGTAAAACTGTAACTATTTGCAGATGTCATGATGCTATATACAGAAAACACTAAAGGCTCCATTGAAGAGCTATTAGAACTAATACATAAATGCAATAAAGTTGCAGGATACAAAACACAAATTCGTAAATCTGTTGTACTTCTATACACTAATGATGAACTATCAGAAAGAGAAATTAAGAAAACAACCCTGTTTACAATTTCAACAAGAAAGATAAAATATTTAGGAATAAATTTAACCCAGGAGGTAAAAGACCTGTACTCAGAAAACTGTATGACACTGATGAAAGATACTGATAATGACACAAATGGAAGGCTATTCTGCACTCATGAATTGGAAGAATGAATATTGTTAAAATGTCCATATAACCCAAAACAATTTACAGATTCAATGCAGTTTCCTATCAAAATACCAACAGCATTTTTCACAGAACTAGAACAAATAATTCTAAAATTTCTACGGTACTACAATAGACTCCAAATGTCCCAGACAATCTTGAGAAAGAAGAACAAAACTGGAGTTCTCATGCTCCCTGATTTCAAACTATGCTACACAGCTATAGTAATCAAAAGAGTCTGGTAGAGGCACAAAAACAGACACATTTATCAATGCAACAGAAAAGAGATCCCAGAAATAAACCCATGCTTATATGGTCAATTAATCTATGACAAGGGAGATAAAACTAAACGATGGGGAAATGACAGCTCTTTCAATAAATGGTTTTAGGAAAAGTAGATACATACATACAAAAAAATAATATGTATGTGGCACTTTCTTACACCACATACAAAAATAAATTCAAATGGATTAAAGACTTAAATGTAAGGCCAGAAACCATAAAGCCCCTAAAAGAAACAGAGACAGTAAACTCTTTGACATTGATCTTAGCAATATTTTTTGGGAGATATGTCTCCCCAGGCAAGGGCAACAAAAGCAAAAAGAAACAAAACCACATAAAACTAAAAAGCTTCTGCACAGTGAAGGAAACCAACAACAAAACAAAAGGACAACCTACTGAATGAGAGAAGGTATTTGCAAATGACATATCCGATAAGGAATTGATATCCAAAATATATAAGGAACTCATACAACTCAATATAAAACAAACAAAAAATCCAATTAAAAACTTGGCAGAGGTTCTGAATAAACATTTCTCAAAAGAAGACATACAGATGGCCAACAGACAGATACAACAATGCTCAACATCATTAATCATCAGGGAAATGCAAATCAAAACCAGAATGAGCTATCACCTCATACCTGTCAGAATAGCTATCATCAAAGTCCACAAATGCGTTGACAAGTATGTGGAGAAATAGAAATATTTGTGCACTGTTGGTATGACAGTAAATTGGTACATTCACTATGGAAACCAGTATGAAGTTTCCTCAAAAAATTAAAAATAGAACTACCATACAACCCAGCAATTAATTTGTCTAAAGAAAACAACACTAATTCAAAAAAGATAAATGCACCCTTGTGTATACTGTAGCATTATTTACAATATCCAAGACATGAAAGTACCCTAGGTGTCCATTGGTAGATGAATGAAGATGTGAGATATATAGATATAGATATAGATAGATGATATAGATATATAGATATAGATAGATATAGATGATATAGATATATAAATATATATATATTACATATATATAAAATCTATATCTATATATTATCTATATATCTCTATATATTATCTCTATATATTACCTGTATATCTATATCTATATATATTATATGTATAATATATATATATATATATATATATATATATATATCTTTTCTCACTATATGTACTTATGCTGAGAGGGTGATTATAATCAAAACAATTAAGGGAGATATACATGCAGTTAAACTTCCTTTGTATTCATGACTGTTTTTTATTACACTCCAACTCTGGATCTTATTACTTTATCTGTTTCAAAACAGTGTCTTCCTAATCCATTCATTCCCTTGAATTTGCTATTTTAATAATTTTTATATTTATTAAACCAATGAAATATTTTACTCTACTACTATAATAGATTCGGAGCTAGGAGGAATTTGGAGGTTGTTTTACAATTAAGAAAACCAAATTTGAGAGTCTCCCAGTTCATGAATATTTGTTGTGCACCTACTCTGAACCAGGTGGTCTGCTCCACTATGGGCTTATTCATAGGCCATTCTGATGGGAAATCCAACACATGGAGACAGATTGCTTTATAACATAAAAGTGTGATACAAAATGGATGGACCTAGAGAGTATACTAGGTAAAATAGGTCAGAGACAACTGCCGTATGATTTTTCTTGTGGTACCTAAAAAAAACAAAAACAAAACAGAAACAGACTCATAGATACAGAGAATAAACTGATGGTTGCCAGAGGGGAAAGGGATAAGGGTTGGGTGAAAAAGGTGAAGGGGAATAAGAGGTTACAACATTCCAGTTATAAAATACAGAAGTAACAGGGATGTAAGTACAGCACTCAGAATATACTCAATAATATTGTCATAACTTTGTATGGTGACAGATAGTTATTAGACTTATCATGGTGATCACATCATTAAGTATGTAAATGTAGAATTACTATGTTGTATACCTGAAACTAATGTAATATTACGTCTCAACTATACTTTAAAAAAATAATTTAAAAAGAATAAACTGCAGAATTTTTATTACAAACTTTGACTTAGTAATAAAAAGGGAGATATATAATGCCTATATTTGGAATAATGGTTTCTTAATTTAATAAAGCTGACTTAATATCTCAAAACTGAACTTCCATCAAAATTATTTTATAAAGGTTATCAGTAGACCTTTTAATCAATTAAGAGTTAAAAACAACTTTGTTTTCTTTAAAGATACATAGAGCACCTAAAGAATTAAGTCATGAAAAGTTGTTTTGGATATATCTTCCTCTTTCCCACAAAATTCAGATTGCGTGTCCTTGGAAATAATTATTCTGCTTTTGCATAACAGTCTAGAAACAGGTGAAAGTGTTGCTGATTCATTTTTTTTATATCCTTCTGTTGAAAAGTAATTCAATACAGAGCTAATTTCTTAGTATCACACTCAGAAAAATTTTAATTAAGTTATCATTGGCTATTTACCCATATACTAAAATACTATTTATGTGGAATTCCTAGAGCATAATTATGAGTTTCACATTTGTTATTTAAATCTTGACTAGAAGATCATTAGTGGAGGTTAATACTAATCAGATTTTAAAATCTGCAAAAAACGGTGAATATTATAATAGCCCACCAATAGCAGTCAGTGCCTAATAATTGAGAATTTGTTTATGATATACTTTTCTTCTTTAAGAACACTTACCAGAAGACTATCCCTCCCCAAGGAATAGTTAAATTTTAGATTTACCTTATCATGTTGAGTACTTTGTATTTTGGATGACTTAATTTAGTGAGATTTACTGAGGTCTTTGTCTCTAAGTATGTGAGATAGGAAAACACACTTGATGGAGAAAATATGATATTGAATTCCTCATACACTTTAGGGTAAACGTATTATCTAGGTTTACTTACATACTTATACACTTTTATGTGGTAAAGGAATCTGTCTCCATGTGTTGGATTTCCAATCAGAATGGCCTATGAATAAGCCCATAGTGGAGCAGACCACCTCACTCATAGTAGGTACACAACAAATATTCATGAACTAGGAAACTCACAGTAAATCTACTATAGTAGTAGAGTAAAATGTTTCATTGTTTTGATAAATATAAAAATTATTAAAAGAGTTCAAGGGAATGAATGGATCAGAAAGACACTGTTTTGAAATAGATAAAGTAATAAGATCCAGAGTTGGAGTTTAATAAAAGATAGTCATGAATACAAAGGAAGTTTAACTGCATGTGTCTCTTCCTTGATTGCTTTGATTATAATCATAATTACATATAGTAGAAAAAGATACATTCATATAAAATAAAATTTAATTATGGTAGGATAATTCATGGTCAAGTTGATTCCCATTTGGGAAATGTGAGGTGGATTTGAATGGCATCATTGCAGCACCACCAAAGAGTGAATAGTACATTCAATAAATGTAATGAACTGAGTACTCATATTCTCCTGGGTAAAGAGACCTGGAGAACCCCTTAGTCATAATCAGTATAAATCAATCAATCATTCTATCTATCTGTCTGTCTGTCTGTCTGTCTAACTAACTACCTACCTATCCATCCATCCATCCATCCATCCATCCATCCATCCATCCATCCATCCATCCATCTGTTCATCCGAATTCCACCTGTTCTCTCTGACACTTGGAAAGTTACCTAGGAGAAGGAGCAAAATTGAATCCACTCTTAACATTTTAGAGGCAGTCAATCATCTTTGTAACTGTACATGCCAAACTTTATATTAAATAAGAGATGACAAAGTAGACGTAAATGCAGATTTTCTTTTTCAAAAAGTAGAAAACACTCGATAAATACTTGAACAAAACACGAGAGTCTGGAGATTTAAAACACTAGTTTCATATTACTAATTTTAATATCCCTAACATAAATAAAATATCATGTCAGTATTATGGACTTCAAATATTTACACAAAGCCAAGTTTGCCTTGAAAATACTTGTCATTTTTACTGAAATTTCATTCATCTGACTATGTAGACCCAGTCTTCACGCTGGAAAAGAACTTTTAAAGTTTGAATATATAAAATTTGGAGTATAGGAATGTAGATCTTTTTGAATATTATAAAGGGCTTCTATCTCAGTAAACTGTCTGTGATATACTTTTAAAGTACCACCTGAATAAGCAGTTTAAGATTATCAACCTTGGGGGTAATTTATATATCCCTATTAAGAATGTCTATAGAACCATCTTGGGGAAATGTTGGTTTAGTAGAAAGAACACTGAAGTCTGTCAGAACATTGGGTTCAAGTTCTACTTCAAACATTTAAAAAGATACTGAGATTAGCCTTCAATTACTTTCTGTAAATTAGGAAAAATAAAGTCACCTGTTTCCTAGTTTCTGTGAATAATTATTTGCTTATTTATTCACCACAGATTTATTTAAGGTCTTAACTTTTTATTGGAATAAAAATTAATAAATCAATCAAATAAAAGGAATATTAAGCAATTGCTATTGGCCAGACATCATGCTGAATGCAAGAGAATACAGGGTTATTTTATTTTGTTTTGGTTTAATTTAATTTATAAAAACAGGTTTGGGATCATTGGGCAGTTTGTCTTAAAATTTTCTTCCTCCAGTCATTTCTTCAACAAATTTCAATAGAGCATATCTCAAGGGCTTGGCACTATTTCTAGCATCTGGTGACAGAAGTAAAATGGACTAACACTGACGTTACTTCCAGAAATCCACTTACTTCTGTTATCTTAAAACTAATGCTAAAACAATCAGAAAACAACTAAAACAATCAGAAAGCAACTAAAATAACTAACATAGGAGAAAAAGGTAAAAAGTTAGCTATTCTGAAAACATTTTTCCACCACCTTTATAATTACTTCAGAGAATTAAAATTATTCATGTTTGATATATAAAGAAATTTATGGGACATTATGGATATTGGACAATTTAATAACAGTTAAATGATAAAAAGTCTTTTTTAATAGGAAAGTCATGTGAAATATTACACAGCCAACTAATTTGTGTTAGAAAGATATCCTTTATTTTTTAAAGAGAATGGTAGATTTTTTTCAATAGAATAAGTGGCTAATATACTTATTTGTGTTAGTTGTTACTTTTGCAGAAATTATTAGATTCATAAGTGATCTCTTTGTCATTTAGCAAAATGATGTAAAAACAGGAAAACTGAAAAAAAATGGCAATTTCTCTATTAGTATTTGGATTATGCCTTTGTAGTTTATTGACAGGAATCTGTCCTCTTAATCCTTCCTTAAAAAGAAACAAGTACTGAATAATTACAAAACACTATCTTTAGAATGCTTTTATGGTACGTAATGCATAGTTAGAAAAACATACATATTTTCAAATGGCTTTAAGCTAGTTTATTTAGCCATTAAATCCTTAAACTTCAACCATTAACATTTCAGCAGTTCAGTACAATTAATTTTTTAGGTATCTTGCCTTAAACTTTGCAAAACTTAATAGAACAGAAATGTGTTGGAAAAAACTGAGTATGAGATTATAGTACAGTAGTTCTGTTTTAATGTAGGGATTTTGAGTTACAGCTATAGTTGTTGATTATTTAATATAATTAAGACTTGACAAAAGAAACATTTTTAGGTGTCATTAGGGAGGGTTGAGAGGAATTACTTCATTCTTCTAGAGCTTTGTAGAGCTATCCTGCTAAACCCTGGGAAATACATCTCAAAAATTGAGTTTATAGTTAGGTG
Organism: Rhinolophus hipposideros; assembly: GCF_964194185.1. Lineage (NCBI taxonomy): Eukaryota > Metazoa > Chordata > Mammalia > Chiroptera > Rhinolophidae > Rhinolophus > Rhinolophus hipposideros. The sequence goes on from NC_138050.1 coordinate 68,038,774, forward strand.
GAAGAGAAGCATAAAGAAAGCCTCTGTTCTCCTTATGAATCCTTTGTGATATGAATAGGACACTCCAGATGCGCAGTTAACTCAAGGGGGATTTCTAATTGACTTAGAAATTCTTAAGAGATTTCTCAAGAGCTTCCAACTGACTTTCAAAAAGAGCTTTTTGGCTTCCATTTTAATTCAGTTCATTTAAGAACAAGACAAGACTCTACAAAGTTAACCACATAAAAATTACAAAACACACACACGCACACACACACACACACACATTATATGCTTCGATATTCTTGGAAACGATGCTGTGAATGTCAAGGTGCAAAAGAGGTCAAGATCATAAAGAAAAAAACATACTGTGTATTACCAGTATGTTGTATAAAACTAATATGGCCTCAAAATACCTCAGAAAACTGCATGCTCTGAATCTGAAGAATGTTCAGACTCCAATCCTGATTGCTATGCTGAAAAAAAAAATTTGTATGTAGCTATCTATTTAGAGATTATTATTGCCATTATTAAACAATAACAATCAAACACAAATGTGGTCTTTAGTGATTTTTTAAAAATTTGCCCAAACTCCCTGCTTTTAATAAAGTGATTGCTGATCTTAAATTTGAAGAGGTTGAATAAAAAAAAAAAAAAAAAGTATTATCTAATCCTGGTTAGTTCAATTCTAGTTAGAGTCCTAATCGAATACGCTCACCAAGGTCTTTCCACTCAACATATTATCCGGGGAAATACAGACTTTCTGATAGAAAGGGATCAACTAGTAAAACTGTTTTCAGTAAGGGGCTTTCTAATGACTTAGTAAAAACAATTAAATATGGTTAAGTACTCTTCCTTGTAGCAAACAGGGAGCATTCAAACGCTTCTTCCTGCCAGCCTAGGCAGCCTGCCACAAGAAACTTAGCAAATGTTATTTTAAGCCATTTACCTCATGACAAATGAAGAGGAGAGTGTGCAACAAAAGCAGTGGAGCAAGGTCTCTGTGCTTTTTGTACATGACCATGTAAATTTTCTTAATGCACATTCTCTCTTCCTCAATTTATGCTCAGATAATTAAAGACAAAATGTTGATATTGCAGGAAAATTCAACATGGTTATTTTTTACCTTAAATTCTTTTGCATTTCTGTAAGAATAGTATAATGAAATGACTTCCAGAAATCTTACAAATTTAATACGGATTATATACAATTTTTTCTTGTGTATTTTTACCTTTCGACTTTCTCTTTTCAGTTTTAATTTTACTGTTCAAAAGTTGAGTAAAACTTCTGCAAGACACTAGAATAATTCTAGAATAATTTCTGTGAAATAAATATATGGCTTCTATTTTTTCAATTTTTATGAATTTCATACAAATTTATGTTATCTATTAAATAATATATTTAAAACTTAATGTCATTTTTCATATTCCTGGATACTACTCCACATTGGTTGAATTGAAGTACATTAATCAGTGAAAGGAAGTTCAAACACAATATAGTGCTTTGATTTCTATTATAATAATATGCAGTTATTTTTATCAACTCTTTATCATTTATTTAATATATATACACAGAACAGGTCATAGTGCTATATACCCAGAGGATACAAAGACTTCCATCATATTCTCAAGGAGCTTACATTATTGTAGAGAAGACCAAAGTATGTTATTTCTTTTTCTTCCAATTTTCTCAAAGGAATAATTCTTTAGAAGGTTAGGCAAAAAGAATTAGATAAAATCAATAATAGCAACTACATAAATTATTGGCCAGCTAAAGAGTCTGCTGTGCAAGTCTGTCACTGAAGCAGAAATACTTCTTGACTGTATGTTATTTTATTTCATAAGTCAAATTATCAGGGCATTTTAAAGTAAAAGTCAACAATTTCTATCTGCCCTAAAATAAAATAAAAAAAAGAAAAAAAGAAGTCACCTTATGCCCCATCCCAAGAGACAATATCCTCTTTCTTTTTTTAATAAGCCATATAACAAAGTTCTGACAATATTGTATTTGTCAAGTATTACAGGCCTGACATGGAGACAGGAAACATGATTTAGGCATAAACTCTTTATTTCGAAATTGATTCAATTAACCAAATTACACAAAAGATATATTCCTGAATTCTTGCTAGCAGAATAAAAAAATAAAAAAAAAACTGTAATAGAAAACAAAATGATAACTGCCATAGGAAATGAATGCTTTGTAAAGCTCATTAGGCAGGGTAGATAACTTCCCACTACAGAGAAAATAAGTTTCATGGCATTTAAGTTAGATCTTTAAAAACACTAAAATTTGGGCATATGGAAAAAAGAAGGGGAAATTCTAGGACAATGAAATACCATGAGCAAAAGAATAGAGTTCAGAAAGCAAGTATATTTACACCGTATGCCATGATTAATGTCAGATGGCATGAAATTGTATAAACAACGAGACATAAGGTTGTTGAATCAATAGTTGAATAATTAAATGCTATACATTTATTTGGCAGAGGTGATTCTTTGTTATTTGGTACTCCTAAATGGAAGAAGAGGGCTTTTAAGATCAGGGTTGTCTCTAGATACTTTAGAACTTATCTTCCTTTTTTTAAAATCAAATACATCTTGAACAGATGATATCAACTGATATTTGGCTGCTTTGTGCTTTATCTCATTTAGAGTTCAGAATTGCATTTATGGTTCTAAGAAGATTGTTTTACCACCAATTCTCCCACTTAATTCTTTTTTAAAAATGGACATTGTAGTAAGAGGAAATTCATGAAGAAAAATGGCAAGCTATGGTAATTCCACAGGCCAGAACTGACTGCAAATTTGAATGTTGTTATTTTTGTTTTATTGTTTTTCTAAACTTAACCCATACTTGACCACAAACTGAATTATGAAAACCTAAAGTCAGTCAGCCACAAATAATTCTGCACTGTCTACAAGGTAGGCTGCTGTGTTAGATGCCCTTGGGAAAACAAAGCAGCACACACTATGGTTATTGCACTGAAATAACTTAGCTTTCTAGTTGAAGAGATGAGACACAAAGTCAAATAATAATGAAAAATTTAACATGTTTTGGCAAATATATGATGGATACGGATAAGTCTTAATGGGCAGTAGGTTCTATTGTGGGTCACCCATATGTTCTTGGTCTATGTAGGTAACAGCTTGTTTCTGATAAAAGTATGTTCAGTATTGCAAAATGACTAATGGAAAATGCACGTTTCTTTAATTTTTCCTACAATCATATAAACTCAGTATGACAATACTGTTTATCATTAGGGGGAAAACAGCCAATTGCTGCAGGTTTCCATTTTGTATGGGTATGTTGGAGGGTGGAGTGGCTGAGTGTTTAAATATAGTACAGGAAGAAGCAATTGAGATTTAATTTGAGGAAATGCCTGGAATAAGTACAGTGTATAAAATGATGCCCAAGATCTCTTCTAGATCTGATTCCTGTGATGGTAATCTGTCTAGTGTAGACTAACATGACAATGAGAAACTCCTGAGGACCTCTATCTTTTGTGGGTTTTATTTCCAGGGACACCACTAGATTCTCACTAAAGATCCAAGAAAGATCCACTCTTGGCACTAACAGCAGGAGGGGAAGAATAATTGTTATGAAATATGCCATAGCATTATTTATAACAAAGGCCTAGTTTCCCAGGAGAAAGACTTTACCATAGCCTTATCTCAGCTGAGAGAACGACATTGCTCCCACATGCTATTAAAGCCCTCCTGTTTTACTAAAGGGAGAGGGGGAACTATGTGAAAGTCCTGTGAAGATCACAGTTCAGAAAAACAGGCCTCCAAAATACTGAGATTTAATTATAGAACTCCCTCAAACCTTACCATCACATTGATAGGACTCCAGTAGGATAAGGGCAGATTATCCCTGAAAGGGTTGCAAGACACAGTCTCTCTCCTATAAAAGCCCAAAGACAGAAGGAAGACAAAAACAGTAAGTATAGAACAATTTGAATCCTCTGACACCTATAACTGTAGCAAACACTCAACTCAAATGCTTGCAAGATAAACATAAATGCTCAGACTAAAAGCCAATTTACCTCAGTTCCTATTATGCAGTACAACAGCATTAGCTTTCAACAAAACATCGAAAGACAGGTTAAAGGCATGATAAAACACAGTCTGAGGAGTCAAATTCACTACCAAAAACCATATTCAGAAATGACATAGGTGTTGGAATTATCAGATGTAATTTAAAATAACGATGGCTCTTAATTTAAGGGCTCTAATGAAAGAAGTAGATAACATGCAAGGACAGATGAATAATGTTAGCAAAGAAATCGAAATTCTAAGAAAGTATTAAAAGGAAATGCTAGAAATCAAAAACACTGTAACAGAAATAAAGAATGCCTTGCATTGCTTCACCAATAGACTAGACTCAGCTAAGGAAAGAATCAGTGATCTAAGTCAAAAGAAACTTCTCAAAATAAATGCAAACAGATAAATAAATGAAAAAGAATAAAGAAGTAAAGAATAGACTGACCAAAAACCATGGACTGTGGTGTAACATGTATAATTGTGATACTAGGGGAAGAAGAAACAGAGCAAAAGAACTATTTGAAGAATGCTAAGAATTTTCCAAAAGTAACGCCAGACAGCAAAAGCAAGGTCAGAGAACACCAAAGAGGATAAACATCAAAAACAAACAACAGACAACACTAAAAATTATTACACCTAGACTTATAATATTCAAATTGCAGAAAATCAAAGACAACGGAAAATTCCTGAAAAAAACTGATTGGAAAGGGAACAACTTACATACAGAGGAACTGAGGGGTAAGAAGTACAATGGACTTCTCTTTAGAAACCATGAAAACAAGAAGAATGTAGAGAGAAATACGTAAAGTATTGAAAGGAAAACAACAACAAAAACAGCAGAAACCACCTAGATTTACATATCCAACAAAACTTTTCCTCAGAAGTGAAGGAAAAGACATTCTAAGACAAACAAAATGCCAAAAAGTTCTTCAGGAGGAAAAAAAAAAGCAAAAGCAATCATATAGGTCAGAAACTTGGATATGTATATATACATATACACACACATATGTATACATATATATACATATATGTATGTATATATATATATATATGAAAAAGAAGAGTATTGAAGAAGAAATAAATAAAAGTAAATAAAATATTTTACACATATTTTTAAAACCTAGGAGATAGCTATTTAAAATAAGGGAGAGACTATATTGGCTAATTGTAGTACATGAATAAGGAAAATGAATGATAATGCTGTAAGGGGCAGGAGAGGAATTATAATATAAAGGTGAAGTTAAATTAGCTAAGACTTTATTATATTATATTGTATTGTATTGTATTGTATTATATTATATTATTATATTGTATTGTATTGTATTATATTATATTATATTATATTATATTATATTATATTACATTATATTATATTATATTATGTTATGTTATGTTATATTAAAGACCCAGTCTTATATTATAGTAAAATAAGACTGGATCTTATATTAATTTTCCCACCAAAAGATGCATTAGAGCTGATTTTCTGGCTAGGTCTTATTTTTGGGGAAACGCGGTAGTAGAAACTCTATGACAATGATTAACATACTTTTTAAAAAGTGTAATTAACATATTAAGACAGGAGATAAAATGCTCAACTGAAAGCAGAGGAGACATAAAAGGAGAGGGGAATGAAACATCATAAAATAGATATAAATATGTTAGACAGTAATCCAACAATATCAATAATACCTTTAAATATGGTTTGATTTATGAATTAGAAGACAAAGTTTATCAAAGGAATAAAAATATAAGACCCAATTATACAAAAAAAAAAAAAACACAGTAAATATAAAGACTCAGTTAGGTTCAAAATAAATGGATGGAGAAATATGTACCATGATAAGACTTCAAAACAAAGATGGAGTGGCTACATTAATTTCAGACAAAGCAGATATTAGAGGTGGAGGATTATTAGGGATAAAGTGAAGTATTACATAATGATAAAGAAGCTGAATCTCTAAGACATAAATTTTAGATACACTATCAAAAGTATGAATTGTGAATTAAAAATTGATAGTTAAGACATTATTAAAATTGAATACTTCAGCTCTGTGAAAGACTGTTCAGAAAATCAAAAGATAAGGAGAGTTCTAAGAATAAGATTAGACCCTAAGGAAGTCTAAATTTCTTGAAAAGGAAATGTACGACAGGAGAAACAGGGACACTTCATCTTGACTGTTCTATGAGTAAAAAGCAATGGAATAATGTAGACTATGTTATGTATCTTTTCCTATACCCCTGAATATCACATTTATCATAAAGATTACTTAACAGCTCATCTAGGCATGCAAATTTAAAAATTTAACCCAATAATGATGTGGTTCTTATAATTTTTGAAGGATAACATTTGTCTACCTTTTTAAAATGTCAAAAATGGTTTTAGATTTTAAAAGCTGAAATTATACTTATCAAACTATTTAAAACTTATAAAATAAATGTCACTGCAGAAATATTTAGGAAGAAAAAATTGTTTCTTAAAAACTATGTAAAGATGATGATAAAACATCGATATGTATATAATCTATTAGTTTAAAACATATTAATACCTGTTTTATTTTTATTAGAAATTAACTTTCATTAAGTGACAAACTTAAGGAAGATATGTTTAGATGATATGTGTATTGTATGCATACACAAAAACACACAAAATACCGCTTGATATACTGTTTAGAACTTTTAATAGCTTTCCATTTGCCTCTGTAAATACGTGTAGTAATCTATTATACACACTTTGATAACTGAATTCTTTGAGGTCCAGAATTCTACTTTGCATTTGATGTGGAAACCCTCTTCCTCTTGTCATCCAGCCTGTGCTTTTACACCTCCAAGGATGGGAAACCCATTTCATAAAATAACCTGCATGACATTTGAAAAACTGAATACTGCAAAATTATTCCTGGAAGACATCTGAGAAAACAACAGGGAGAGCAAAAATCCTCTGCTACATAAATTGCATAGAAAACTTTTAAAAAGTTAATGAATGAAAGTGAAAAAAAACCAATCCCAAGGAAAATGAACAAGGAGAAAAATACCATGTTGGATCAGGAAAAAACAGCTATAAAAATATAGACCCCCCCTAGAAGTTTTTACTGGGCCATGAGGAAAAGATAACATAAGACTAGTGCTTTAAAACCAATTGTTTCCATGTCTTGGCCACCGTAAATAAAGCTGCAATGAACATTGGAGCACATATATCTTTCAGGATAAATGTTTTCAGATTTTTTGGGTAGATACCCAGGAGAGGGATTGCTGGGTCATACGGTAATTCTATTCTTAACTTTTTAAGGAACCTTCACACTGACTTCCATAGTGTCCACACCAATCTGCATTCTCACCATCAGTGTATGAGGGTTCCTTTTTTTCCACAGCCTCTCCAACACTTACTTGTCTTGTTGATGATAGCGATTCTATTAATAACTTGTGTGAGGTTAAAAAAAAAGTAGTTGAAAGTTGTCTGAGACTGAAAAATAAAAGTAATCAATCATCACTTAGGAATCAGATTTGTAAAACTGTAACAAGTGCTGATCTGAAACACACCTGTTTTTGGTTTTGTTTTCCAATTTTGGTGCTTAGCTCTATCCTCTGCAATAGGACAGGTCATACAGCTCCTTTCTCACTGAAAAACTTTCACATGGATAACAATACTTATTTTTTATTAAAATTTACATTTTTTTCTGTAGAATGTATTGTCACAGCATGAATGATTCTCTTTAGTTTTATTACAAAACTCTTCCTGAGTTTTGCTTTTAGCATCTAACATTGATCTTGTATAATTACATATATCCTTCAGTGGATGGGTATATCTATACTCATGTAATTTTTTCCTCTTATGAAATCATTAGGGTAGGTCAAAGACCATTTACAGCTTCCTTGATTCCAAAAATCCATCCCCTCCTGCCATCATCATGCAGCTTAGCTGTGAGGAATTTAATCTGACCAACACTTGTTATTATTTGTCATATTGCTAGACATGACCTTCCAGAAAGTCATAATCAATATGCCTTAGATTCTATATGAGCTCCTAAAGGATTTGGTGGTGGTCTCTTAAACAAGAAAGCCAAAAGAAAATTGGCCAGTTTAAGTAGAGAAAGTCTTTACAAAAGGTCATGAATAAATACAGTATCAGACATTAAGGTAAATATTATAATATATATAATTCATGTAAAGAATAGTAATTGATATATTGGATATATAGTAGAAGATGGATATATTTCTAGCAGCAAATGAATGGATCTATAGTGTACCATTTTAGCATAAAATAGAGCCTTTGGAACATTCTGCTATATTTGGGAAGGGTCATAATAATGTATACAAAGTCTAAGAAAACAATATAAAGTGTTTAATAATGCGTAAAAAATTGTATTCTGCATCTAAGATCTCAAGCAAATGAAATAAATACACAAAGTTCAGTTTCTATCAAAAGAAAAAAAATAACCATCTGGCATTTTAAGCAAACTACTATGAGAAATTCACCATTGTAGCTTATTATTTACAATAGTATAAATTGTGTTCACAGTTAGACTGTATCTTAATGGATAATCATATCTCATTTCCGATAAAAATTCAAAACTAATAGAATTGTGATTGTATTATAACTGCAAAGTTAGTATTTACAGTTGCAAAAGTATCAACTAAAAATATGGGTTGAAGAATTAATGACATTAATGTAAAATGTGATTTGTTCTCTGTGTTTAATAAACACATCAAGAGTTATATAAATGAGGAGCTATTTCTAAATGAAATTTGTAATGCCTCTCAAGCAATATAAGGAGGCTGTTAATCTTGCTTATACAGAATAAAGAAAAAAGCCAGAGAAGCACACGGAAGGAAATAAGTGAACACTAATTTCTTGTATGATTTCATAATTATGTGTCTGTCTCTACACTTTGAAGCAAAACTATCATAATTTAAATCCAATTCTAACTCTCAGACTTATAAATAAAATTAATCAGTGATAATGTGGCTAGTTGACCCAAAGTCCTACATATTTTCCAAGATTTTGTTAAAATAGATATCACTAACAAACTAAAGTTAAAATGAAAACTTCCTTGGTAATATATATATATATATATATATATATATATATATATGTATGTATGTGTGTGTATGTGCATATTTATATACATATGTATTGTATATCCGTATATATAATATATATATATACACACACACATATATATATATATATATATATATATATATATATATATATATATATATCACATATTCAGCTCTGAAAAGTTGTTTCTTTCCTCTTGTTGGCCATACACTCACACATGAAGATAAAGGCATTCATAAAAAGTCAGAAAATACAAGAGAAACATACTGATGAATACAAAGAATCACAGAGGCAGAAGGAAATCTAAACAAACATCCTGAGCAGGACCATAAATACAAATATCTGCAGGCACCGAGTGCAGATGGGCAAAGTGTGCCAGGTGTGTGACTGTCAGGACCACACGCCCATAAAAGGCAGCTGCTCCTTAGCTCCAGCTGATTATGTCATGCAGAAACCGGGCACACACAGATGTTTTCATCACTCTAGTACTGGCTCATTGTTTATCTTATAGAGATCAGCTTGTTTTTTTCCAAAAAAAAATCCCTGAGTGGGTCAATGCTCTGCAGACTAAACAAAACATGTCTGCAAAATGCATTTTTTTATAGGCTGGTTTGCCCCCTTTAATCTTGACCATTGAGTAACTCATATAACGCACTTTTCTGACATAAATCTTTTAGGACTAATATTAGTTGCATTATTTCCATTAGATATTTTAAGGCCTAATATAAAATAATCTTTCAGTTTATACTAATTTTATCCTGACTTCAGAATAAGTTATCACATTCAATCTTTTTGGGGGGACATTGGGTTTACATTGCATGTTATTATGTTTTAAACTGTCATTCATGACCAGTTACATCGTTTAAGCAAATCCCCTGAATGAAGACAAAATTTTAATTGAGTTAAAACAGTGAGAAGATTGTTATTTGGTTTCTATCTTTAATCGCATTGTCATAATGCCAGTTTTATCTGACAAAGTGGTAAGTTCTAACTAGTACATGTTCTAGATTGCAGCATTTTACCCATTTAGCAACTAATGTATTATATGTCAGAGTTTTTAATACTTTCTTAAATACATTGCCTGCATAAAGCCAATAAAATGAATATTATTTTATACTTTTGTACAACCTTAGGTTCACCATGATGACAATAATAATATCAAGGTATTATTATGTTCGTACATGATGGCCTTAGAGATTGATTATACTATTTGTCTATCTAGTCAGAGGACTCAAACTGATGTGGTCTTTGAGAACACATGTGTATTTTTTAGTTTTCTATTCTCTACCTGTAGTTAGCAGTGTGCTTAATGTGCAGGACGCCCTCTCCCCAGGCTCCCATTTTGCTTTGTGGTATACATTTTCTATGATTTGGAACTACAGGTGGTTAACTTATTAGGAAAACACCTAAATTAGAGTAAGTAGGTTCTAAAAGAGAGAATGTTTGTAACAGGAGCCTTTGTTTCTACAATAGATGGTGCAGTTTTGAAGAGAATCACGCAAGCTGTTTTGTAGGAAAGGTGTGTGCCCTACTCCTCTCTCTCCAGCATGCTAACTGAAATACATGGAGGAAGTATTCCCGAGTGGAAGAGGATGTATTTTGGAGAGACAGAGTTTTGAACTCTAATTCTTACTATATGTGTGACGTTAGGTAAATCACATGAACTCTCTAAGTCTCTGTTTCTCAGGTGCAAATAAAGATAACATTCTTGCTTTATAAAACTAAGTATCTTGTGCAGCATAAAAATAATCATGAATTTGAAGGATCCGGCACAGTCCTGGCACTTAGCTGTCACTGAGTAAATACTGGTTTTATTTGCCAATATTTGCTGACCATGTATATTAGGGACACAGTGAGAAAGAGAAAAGCAGTGCCAGTGCCTGATTGCTTTCTGTCACTCACAGCGAGATCATGGTATTTTCCTGTTGAAATAAACAACTTCACAGGAAATTACTACCAGGCAAGATCACACAGTAATAAGAAAGCAGACTATTCCACAATCCATAATCATTTTTAAACACAGAAAAAAGCATAGTCCTATTCCTAATTAAAAAACTGACCAAACATCTCCCTATCCTGGCTAATATGAAGGATTGTTACTCTCTTTTTCTTTTTTCTTTTTTTTAACCAATTACAGCCTATTCTCAATCTCGTCTTCCCTTCTTCTATATAAGGCTTATTGAAATATCCAGTCATAAAGTTATTTCTGCTTCCTGACAGTATCCAGTCCAAAGCAACAAGATACTTCCTTAATCATCCCCCAAGTCATCTAATATAAGGCAAATCTTATGTCTTTCTAACAATCTCTTACTGAGATGCCCATGGTTCCTCATTCTTTTTCTCTCACGGCAATGAGAGAAAAAGCCACCTTGTCCAATCACAGGTGTGTTCCTTACAGCCTTTGGCTGGAGGGAATTCACAAATACCAGGGAAAGTTCCAAAATGGGCAGCCATTTTGCCAGAGATTACATTTATAACCATGTTGTCCTAGCCGCCATATGGGCCAAAAATTCCTTAATCGGAGATGGCATATCTCTCAAGTTAAATATCAAACATAGTTAACAGAGGTTATAGTAACTTAATAGCAAGCTTGTTATTTTTCTTAAGCAAAAATATCAGAAGTAGAAATCTATTTCCTTTCCCTTATACCTACATATATGTTTCAAGACCAAAGTAATTGACGTCCCTTTTTATTTTTTATTAACTTAAAGAATTAACAAAATGGGAAAAAGTCAATAATTTTAACCTTCTAAAACAGGAAATTTCCAGTAAAAAATAAAATTGAGAAGTTTTAAAATTATACTAAAGCTATATTTTGAATTCTACTTGAAGGGGAAAGATATATAAGGTTAATTTTTATTTTAGTAATAATTTGATGCACTACAATATTCAATAAATGTGGAAAAATCTACATTTATTGAATCTAACCCATATAAATTATAAAATACAGGCTGTATTGGGCTAACAATTTAATCAGTGAAACAGTAATAATGCCTTACATCAGTTGCATACGGATTATCGGCTAGGCAGTATTCTACATACCAGGCAGTATATAACATCTGTTATCTGAATTCATCTTCAAAACATACCTTTGAATTAAAGTTACCGTTATCTTCACTTTACTGGTGAGGAAACCAGGGTTTTAATAGGATATGAAACTTGTTTGAACTTATATAGTTTGATGGTACAGTTGCAATTCAAAACCATAAAATCCAATTCCACATGTTTAACCTCTAAAATTGCTTCTGAACTCCCAAAGGTTCAGATTTCTTCTAAGAAATTTCATCTCCACAAACAGCAAACTGTATATATAATAGGGGCTTAAAAAAAAAAGCTTAGAGAAACATCCATGTTGCAGCAACTCTAAAACCTCCCTAGCAATCAGAAGTAACTGCTCTGTGAAGTGGGATGACTCAAAGGCCCGTGTCCTTATTTGTGCCTCATTGGACACAACCTCATTAAAAATATTTGCAATAAAGATATGTATAGGGTAGGCAGCACGTTGTTAATAAAAGATCACTGGAATGAGATGTTAAGACATATGAGTTTTAGTCCTGACTCTATTAAAGGCCAAGTTTAGTAATCCACACCTTTTTAGAGGTGAACCAATTAATTGGAGCTTAAATTCCAGAATAGTTAGCAAAAGGTTTAATTTCAAATTTGACGCTAGGAATCAATGTAATGCCCAATACTCTGACATTTTATTTTCAATAATTATGTCATCATAGTGGAGAGTATTTTTTATAGTACAGTAAGTTCTAGACCAGAACAACAAGCTAGAAGTTAAAAAGGAAATTCACTGGAGAATAATACTTATTTTAAACACGTGGCAGCAATGTTGTTTGATTAAAGAGTGGGTCACAATTATGTTTGGGAATGGCCACTGGTTCCCACAATCTACAGCAGATATAATCCCACAAATGTGCCCTTTAAAAGCAGATGGAATTTTCCATTTAATTTAGCAGTTAAAACACATTTATTGACAGATTTTAAAGAGCTGACGCCGTACTAGACACAATGGGTATATTGAAAACAATTCAGTTGGAAAATAGTTTACTAATTATGAGTTAAGATTCACAGAAAGCAAGTGCCAACAAAGCACATTGATTATTATCTCTGACCAAGTATTATTATCTCTGACTTTATGGAACCAAGAAAAGGATATTGTCAAAGTCCGTTTGGTTCTCTATATCTAGCTAACAAGTTTAGTTTTGCAAAAGGTTTGAACCAAAATGGCAGAAAATAATATTGTACTTAAGAACAGTAAATGGCCTGCAGCTTACATTAGCAAATTCTTCATTAAGAGTTTAAAAGTATTTTTAGAATTCTAAGCCTTTACAGCTTTCCTAGATTTTTCACGGACCATGGCTTTTCTCGTAAGTTGAACCAAGAATTTAAAAGAAACTATGTATTACTAGGTTTGTAAAGCTTTAAAAAGGCTCAGTTTAGTTTGATGAAGTAGGCAGAGGTAGTTATATCGACAGATATTCTATGGTTCATTACATTACCCTAGCTAGAAATCAGCTTGTTTTATGGGGTATAGCCTCTCCACTGGAAGGCCATAGACTATTCAGCCTGCTAAAGCTTTGGTGAGTCACTGGGTATGATTTTAGGCCCCTAAATGAAGTGCTTTATGTTCTCTCTCTCTCTCAACCAAATTCTAAACTTACCACTTTTGCGATAATAGTTGAAATGTAATTAAATGCATCTTATAGCATTTTATTCAGAATTAATTGACCAGGAATCGGCTACCACTGGGATGTTTCAGCACATTGAAATAAAAGACAAACGTTTCATTCCTATAATAGCAATTGGAAAATAAAAGGCCATATTTGGGAAAAGCGTTCCTATCTGCGCTACGGATGAAATATGTTTCTTCTGGTTATTGTATAACTCAGGCAGTTCAGCCACCTGGAATCACCAACTCATCAGTCACATCTTTACAGTCAGTCAGGGTAGATCAGACCTCATATGAAGTTTGCCGTGGGCATAATTTCAGAGTGAAAGGTGGACATGGGTAAGGGAATTCTGGCATCTTTGTCAGTCTCTCTAGCACATTAGTGGGCAGGTGTTAGGAACACCATCCAATCATAGACGTCATTAGTTCGCATTTCGACCAGCATATCTGTTGTCATAGACTATTGCTCAGAGATGAAAGACGACAAGAACCATATGGGGTGAAGTTCTTGCTCCCTTTCCGAGCCCCCACACATACTGTGCTACTATTCATTTCTCACCAATTTTGCACTGATTCTCTCTGCCCAGATAAAAATAATGCTATTTCTGAGGCTATCGTATTCTCCCCTCCAACCTCAAAGTTCACATGCTAGATTTACTGCTTTTAAGATCACTCTGTGGGATTTTTTTGAAGAAGAGAAAAGACACACATTTCTTTGGTACTGCTGAGATGTTTATGTTTCAGAAAAATATTATAGGATAGGACTATAAGTTGATTATATAAACGATGGGATTGTAATTACATTACCTTAAGTCACGCTGTGTTTTAATAGAACTGAATAAAATAATTTGATTTTTTAAAAGCAAGTTTTTGTCCAACATAGCAGGAAAAACAAACAAAAAATTACAAGAACAAATGAGCTCTGTGATTGTGATATTCCATTCTGAGTCTCCAAGTAAATTTCAGAATCTTGCAGCAGGAAGATGGGATTGATTACAAACTGGGCACAAATGCCATACTTGCATAATCATTCAATCCTATACAAGTCTCTGCCCTGTTTCCTATGAAACTTGGCTCCGCTGCCAATTAATTCTGGTCACTTACCAATATGATAGCAACTGAAAGAACCTGGAGTTGAAAAATAAAATATAAAAACAGTATGTATATCTACCTTAATATGGCATTTTGTGAACATATTTACGTAATTGAATATATTTATTTTTTCACTGTACAAAATTATTTATTTATTTATTTAACTTGCAACCATTAAAGAAACTGCTGAACAAGTAGACTTAATTAACTAAATTGCACTGTAGTGGACTGGAGGAATATTTAGCACATTTTAATTTCAAATGTTCTCTAAATATTTAGTTTTATTCTCTGGGAACCAGGTTTGCATCCTAATGGTAACATTCTTAGAGTTACTAATTTTTTTGTTTTTTTTTCTATAGGATTAGCCGCACAATCTAAAATTTTATTGAACAACTTTTAAATTTGAAAATTTTTAATTTTGAAAAAATTATTTGAGGTTAAAATATGTTATTTATAGTCAGGCTTTGAGTGGTTAATTGACATATTTTTTAATGTACTTAAAAGTAGGCTGCACTAAAATGATTAAATAAAGGGGAATTTATGATGACTAGTAAAATATGACTGCAAATACTTTGTTGACTTAAAAATTGACAATAGATGGCTTCAGTGTTTCCTCCATAAGTGTTTCCTCCCCTTTATAAAACTCATTATACTTTCAAAGAATGTAAAACAAATCACTCTACCTGTGCAATAAACTAAAACATGCATGGTGTAACCTTAATCTTCTGATCTTTTACTTGTACATATGCAAAATTAAATAATATCGTTGTGTTCCTTTGTTTATAATATTATACAATTATGTGACAATCAGCCCTAGAAGCAAAATAAAAGTATTGGAAGATGTTTTCTATTGATTTTGAAAGGCTATTAGTTATTATTTGAATGATCAAATGATTTACCATTTATTTTAAAAACAAGTAGTCATTTTATAAACGTGTAAATATTTCTGCTTTTTCAAGTGAATTTTAGCTCTCTAATATGACATGGTATTTCTGCAGAAGATATTGGCTTAAAAATTCTTTACTTAAAAAAGAAAAGAAAAAGAAACTTTAATATTTTCTCTGGGAAACAAAATGGCAGGTGAAGAGGATGTGAGAAATGAACATCATACATATTAAAATGGGAGTGTCCTTTTTAAGGCCAATGAACTGAATACTTTGTCTACTGTCTTCCAATTATGAATGAATTTACTATATAATGTGATTCCTTATAATGTGCATGTTTCATTAACTGATATGAGCTAATGATGGACACATTTCTTGCGTGATCACTGCCAACATTTTTGCTAAAGTTCAACTTGAACTTGTGTCTATATAATGAAGTGTACACAAACTCAAAGAAATTTTGAGAAATAAATGTATTTAAATGTATCTGAGAATATGTTCTTCTCATTATGATTAATAGTACTCTAATTCAAGAACAAAATGCAAAAATCTTTATAACCATTCCTAAACTAGTGAGATAACTAAATCCCCATTCAAATCACAGAACCGATATGAAACCAGAACCTTCCTAATGTTTATTCATTCAACATTACTGCATGGTAGGTAGGACAGATATAATCAATGACAATGCAGGAAACCAAGGACAACAGTATAATTTAGTTGGCAAAATTAGAAGTCCTAGTGTTTGGCAGACCCCGATCGTATGTAGCACTCTAGGAAAATTGACTAAAATTAATAGGAAAAGACATACAAGATCTGGGGCACAACATTCAGAACGGGAAGATATTCTCATTTTGAATGTTTCTTTACCAGCTCTAATTTGATGGTAATTCTATATTTACAATAAAATAGCCAAATATTTCAATAAGAATGCTACTAATACTAGCTAATAGAAGCTAGTATTTAAAGAAGGTTTTCTTTCTCTGTAGCAGAATGTCAAAAGGAAATTTTCCTGAGGTCTTGGAGAGAAGACAAAGTTTCAAAGGTGAAAACCTTAAGTATGCCCACATTCTGAAGAGCCTTAAGGAGCTTCTAGATCCATCTTCACAAAACCTGCTAAGTTGGCAGACCTTGTCCAGCTACCATCAGTAGACTATACTCCTCCAGCGTACATAAGCAGAGATATAAGGAGAAAGAAAATTGCAAGTGTTCTCAGGAATGTAATGTTCTTGGTGAGAGATTATTTAGGAATGGAAGTGTTGCTCTCCCAGAGACCAAGCTAAGTGAAGAGGGCACACCAAACACATCACACTGAGGGAACGGGGCTACCAATGAAAGGAATACCGATATCTCCTATAGCCATTGCTAGTTGGCTTAGGCAGTGGACATAGCTATCTTTACACTTTTCCAAGTTGAGAAGGGGAAATAAATCATAGGAAAACAGTTTGGCATGGGAAGAGCAAGTAACCTTTCAGTGGGTTAAATGGACACTGTTGACAGTAATTGGGATGGAGCCATCTTTTCAGCAATCAAACCAAGAGGCTGCTAATCAGAGGAGGGCCTTCACAGGGAGCAGCTAGCTGAACTACAACAATCAGTGAAACCAAAAAATCTGAAGCCAGAGAGCATCTTTCCCATTAGAGAAATGTATGTGAGAAAGACACCCTCCCCCTCCCCCAAACTCACATGTGTGTGCCATGAGAAAGCCAATATTTGATTATCTATCTACTATACAGAGGATAGTAGAGGACAGAAGCCAACAGAGCTAATGGCTTTTTGCCCCTTCCTGTAAGCCCTCTTTCTTGCCCCTACAATGGTGGAACCCATACTGCAGGAGACCGACCGGTAAAGGAATTAGGGAAAGATCCTATCTTCTCCACATTTCAAGCCTCTCAGCCTTAGCATTACAACAAAAGAGAGATCATGAACATTAATTTAGAAGAAACACCAATCAGGTAGATTAGAGGGACCTTGAGTAAAAAGACATAGGATCTGTCTCTGATAATATCAATGCATGAGAAAGGGAGTTTCAAGAGTTTATGTTTGAACTTAGTGACTGCAGAAATAAATCGTCCATGTCTGAATCCCACCCAAATAATTAACTGGTTTTATGGGTAAGCTTTAGACAGTTACTTAATGTTGCTAAATATTATTGCTGGGCTTCAGTTACCTCATTCTAAAAATTGAGAGGGTATTATCCTACGTTTATGCATTTGTTCCACAAACATCTTGTATGCCTGAAATTTCTCTTCAAACAGAAGGCTAATATATATGATCAAAAGACTAGCAGTTTATTATATAGCATTGCAGAAAGTTAGAATCTTTAATCAACTAACAACCTCATAGAAATCAAAGCAAGGTAAGGAATAGTCATCATTTATATCTCATACACTACATGCCAGCAACTGTATTATGCATTTGGGAAAAAATATCCCTGCCCTCAAAATGTTCACCATCTAAAAGTAAAAATATACATTCAAACAATATATTTTAATTACTATAAGTGCAATGATAAAGTTATGTTTTCCAGTTCAGAAGTCACAAAAATCTTAGTGTCCATGTTTTCTATGTTTATGGAGATGTGCATGAGAATAAAAGCATTAGAGAGAAAAGAAGACAGAAAGGGAGGGAAAAAGGAAGGAGGAGGGAAGGAGGAGAAAAAGGGAGAGGAGGGAAGGGGTAGGGAAGGAAGGGAGGGAGCTTTTCTAGCCCTCTAGCCAGACCTAGATTCACAGCATGCAAGAGGAAAAACAGAAACTAGAGAATTCAGCTTCCTAGGTATAGAATTCATTAAGCAAAGATTAATCAGCACCTACCATGTGTCAGGCCTGCACAAAGTGCTCAAATGTGTTAGCCTAAGAAAAAGTACCCTAATTTATGAAAATTCTTACATTCTTATCTGTATTTCCTACAGTCATATAGAACATAGTGCTGTTTAATTATAACTTAATGATAAAGACTGTATCCTGTGATTATGATTCTTGAAGCTCAGAACAAACACTAAATGGCCCTCCAAGACCTGGTTTTGACAATTCCACATTTTTTTTCTCTATGAATCATATGTTTCTTCAGTTTTTACAATATATGACTGCTAATCAAAGATAATTATAATGGAACTTATTTACTTTTTGTATGATTTATGTAATCATATGTATACACACACATACAAATATATATGTACATATGTATGTACGTATACAAAATTTATCTGGATTAAGTGAATTAAGTAAATTTAAATAATTTTAAGTGGATTAAGTAAATTTAAATAATTAGGATTAAAATAATTTAGTTTTTGTCTCTTGAAAGTAAGCCTTAAGTTTTATTTCTAATCATTTAGAGACTCAATCTCTGTAATATGGGCATTCATTATTCATTCTCCAACTCATCCACTCCCTCTTTTTTTTCTTCTCCCTCTCCCTCTCTTTCTTTTTCTTTCTCCTACCTTAATGAATTCTAAAGCTAGGGAAGTTGAATCATTTTTTAAAATCCTATTAATAATAACCTTTTCTGGTTTAATTTCCATGTAATGTTACACAATTAGTTTGTTCCTTAGCTTCCATTATCACTTGGTGTTTCAAATATTTTGTGTCATACAGCCTGTAAAACTAAGCCTAGTAAACATAGCCAACATCCTTAGAATACTATGTTAATGCAAATGTAATTCAATAAACACTCACTGAACACTGTATTACTCTTGTCCTCCTCAAGAAGTTCACAGTATAATAGGGAACAGAAACATGCATAATGTAATTAAACTTTAGAATGAAAACTCTAGCAGTATCATGGGCCAGATATGAAAGCAGACAGTGGAGTGATTCATTCTATGTGGAGGCATTTAGAAAAGCTTCATGAGATAGTTGATTAAAAAACTAAGGTTAAAGTGAAAAAAAGAAATTCACCAGGTAGGGTGACAACAATAAAAATCAAGAATAAGTAGAAAATACTTCTTTCTTGCCTTTATTACAGGACATTTTTCTGAGTTAAAAAAAATTACTTAATTATTGAAAAAAAGTAATGACTAATTTCTTCATTAAGCCAGGTAGTAAGTAGTTTATTTTGTGAGCTACGTTGTCTCTCTCACAACTACTGAACTATGAAGTTGTGGCTTGAGAGCATCCATATCTAATAAGTAAGTGAAGGGACATCTGTGTTCCAATAAAACTTTGTTAAAAAAATAGGTGATAAGTTGGATTTGACCCATGGGTCATAGTTTGCAGTTCCTTGGTATATATTATTACCTATATATAGCACAGAACAAAGAAAACGATCCTCAGTTTCAGCCAAAATTCTATATATTGTACTAGTGATAATCTGGAGAGAAACAAACAAACAAAAAAACCTGTTAAATATTGGAGACTCCTTAGTCATGCTTTTCTTTCTGAGCTCAGAATCTAGGTACATGGTTTATTGTCTTCCTATTTCAGTGTGTCTTTGGGGAGTGGGCAAAAACACTCTGAGAAGCCTCTAATTAGCTTTCCAAAGTGTTCTAATTCCTTTCAAATGGCAACAGTTTGGGGAATTGAGTAAACTTTGTCAAAGAAAAAGTTAAAGAAAGAGAGAGTATTTAAGGGACACTGGGGATAATACTTTGAGAACAGAACAAAAATTATTACTAAATGTGTATTTCCTCTAAAAAGCAACAGTCCAAGCTGCTTTGAAGTTCTGTTATTCTATAAAACATAGCGTTTTCAAGTTCCCTCAGTAACTGCATAGAAAATGAAATTAAAGACATAAAAACAAAAATGAAGGAAATAATAATTTATTTTTTCTTATTTCAAACAAGGGTAAAGAGAAAAAAGATGGAAACCTGAAAAATATTACTGGAAAAAGAATCATACTTTGTGTATACAAGTATACATACTAGATTTTCCTCAAGATAATACAAATTAACTTATTAGACCTTTTTTATTTTTAAAAAAGTAAACAAGAAATACATTGTGGTAATTCTAATTCAAGTGTAGTTCTCCTAACTTGTATTAAGATTTTGTCCCCTAAGTTCCTCCAAATCATAGTATATTATGTAACATTTATAGTTGTATTAACTTATTACTTCTGATTTTTGTGTTTAGATGATTAAATGTGTTAGTAATTATAAAAAGCAAGCAAACAAACAACAACAACAAAAAACTACTAATCCTATGCAACCTGAAAAACTTTTGGGGCCAGTCATTTTATTTTAAGACTGAGGCTTTAAGTCTTTAAATTTGGTTCATTCACTGCTCCTACTTGTGGGCTTTAGGCATGTGCATTTTTAACAGCCCTCCCCCCAATGCATTTCTGATGCAGATTATCACATTTTGAGATAAAATGCTTCAACTTTCTTGTAATTCAACTTGATCTTGATTCTCTAACAATACTACTTGGGCACCTGTCCTATCTATGGAAACTTTCTCCCAGTGGATTTTATATTAGGCAGTAATGAGCTTAGATTAGGCAGAGCTTAAATTATTTTGTTTTCTTAATATAAATTAGTAATATTTTCATTTTAGATATTACATCTTATTTTAAACTGTTAAACAATATAACTTTTGTCACTTAAAAAGTTACACGGTTTGGGATGAAAATGTAGTAAACAAACAAATGTATTATGTTAGCTATAATATATTTAATCTGACATAGAGTCTTAAAAAGGGATTGCAATTCATTTATTCTGAGATAAGTTATGTTTTCTTTTAAATTTATTTTTTTAAATAATTTAGTGAGAAACTGAATGTATCAGTGAACAATGGCTAAGCAATATACAGCAAAGAATCCTGACCCACAATCTGCTGTAACCAGCCAGGGAAGCAAACCATAACCTGTGTTAGCAATCAGTTCAGAATATTCATTATTTTGTCACTGTCTTCAAGCTTTCCTCTTTTTTGCCCTTGACTCTAACTAGGACCAACAAGTGAGTGAAATAAGATCATTAATGAAAGTAACAGCTGATTTTTTTTTTTTTTAAGACACACAAAAATAGAGAAACTTTAGTTGGACTTACCATGAAAAAGGAGGGAAAAATCGAATAAATAAAATTAGAGATGAAAGCAGACATTACAACTGATACCACACAGACATAAGGAAACTTAAGAGGCAACTATGAACAATTATAAGCCAACAAATTTGTAAACCTAGAAAATAAAATGCATAAATTCCTAGAAACATACAACCTACAAAGATTGAATCATGAAGAAATAAAAAAACCTGAACAGACTGATTCTATTAAGAATCTGAATCAATAATGAAAACCTTTCAACAAAGAAAAGTACAGTACAAGATGATTTCACTGGTGGATTCTACCAAATATTCAATGAAGAATATATATCAATCCTTCTCAAACTCTTCCAAAAAATGGAAGAGAAGGGACCATTTTCAAATTCATGTAATGAAGCCAGCATTACTCTGATACCAAAGACAGACACAACAGAAATTTATAGACCAATATCCCCGTAGGTGAACACATTCTTAATAAAGAAATGGCAAATTGAATTCAGTAACACATTAAAAGGATCATACACCATGATCAAGAGGGATTTACCCCCCAAAAAAGGATGGTTCAAATTCTGGAAAACAATAAATGTGATACTCTACATTCACAAATGAAAAATAAACATCATATGATCATCTCAATGGGCAAAGAAAAAGCATTTGACAATACTTAATATCCTTTCATGATTCAAACTCTAAACAAACTGGATATAGAGGGGAAGTATCTGACTATAATTAAAGGCCATATATGACAAGCCTACAGAGCCAATTTCCTACTTAACTGTGAAAAGCTAAAAGTGTTCCCTGGAAGATTAGGAATAAGATGAGGAAGCTCAGTCTCCCCACTGTTATTCAGCAGAGCACTGGGAGTCACAGGCAGAAAAATGAGGCAAAAAACAAAAATAAAAGGCATTCAAATCAGAAAGAAAGAGTAAAATATGCACACAATTTGTCGATTACATATATTTATACATATGTAAAACTCTAAAGATGTCAACAACAACAAAAAATTCTTAGAACTAATAAATGAATTTTGTAAAGTTTCACGATGCAAAATCAATACACAAAATCTGTTACATTTCTATACACCAACAACGAATTATTATCAGAAAGGGAAATGAAGAAAATCCCATTTATAAAGGCATTAAAAGGAATAAAATACTTAGGAGTAAATTTAACCAAGGAACTGAAAGATCTATGCACTGAAAACTATAGCTTTGAAGAAAAAAATTGGGAAGGCACAAATCAGTGAAAAGATATTCCATGTTGATGGATTGGAGGAATTAATATTGCTAAAATTCCCATAGTGTCCAAAGAAATCTCCAGATTCATTGCAATCTCTGTGAAACTTCCAGTGGCATTTTTCACAGCTATAGAACGAACAATTCTAAAATTTTATGAAACCACAAAAAACTTGGAATAGCCAAAGCCGTCTTGAGAAAGAAGGACAAAGCTGGAGATATCACACTTCCTGATTCCAAACTCTATAAGAAAGCTATCAAAACAGTATGGTATTGGCATAAAAACAGATGCATAGATGAGCACAACAGAATAGAGCACCCAGAAATAAACCTATGTACATATGGTCAATTAATTCATAATCAAGGAGTCAAGAATATACAGTGGAAAAGCACAATCTCTTCAACAAATGGTGTTGGGAAAACAGAAGAGTCACATTAAAAAATAAAAATAAATAAATAAATAAATAAATAAATAAATAAATAAAACCAGACCCCCCCCTTCTTAAAGCATACATAAATATTAACTCAAAGTCGATTACAAATTTGAACGTAAGACCTCAAACTATTATAAAATCCCTAGAAGAAAACATAGGGAGTAAACTATCCATCCTGGAGATGCTTTTTTAAACATGATACCAAAAACAAAGGCAACACAAGAAAAAATAAGCAAGTGGGACTACATTAAACTAAAGAGCCCCTGCACAGCAAAGAAAACCATCAACAAAATAGAAAGGCAACCTACAGAATGGGAGAACATATTTGCAAACCACATATATAGGAGATTAATCTCCAAAATATACAAGGGGCTCATGAAACTCAATAGCAAAAAAAGAAAAAAAAATGTAAATTAAGAAAGGGGAAAGGATCTGAAAAATCCAATTAGAATTTTTCCAAAGATATACAAATAGCCAACAAGTACCTGGAAAGATGCTCAACATCACTAATAATCAAGGAAATGTAAATCAGAACCACAGTGAGTTATCACTCCATACCTGTTAATATGACCATTATCAAAAAGACAATAGATAAATGCTGGCAAGGATGTAGAACAAAAGAGAACACGTGTACACTGTTGGGACTATAGGGTGGTATAGCCACTCTGAGAAACAATATGGGGGTTCCTCAAGAAATTAACAACAGAACTACCATATTATCTAGCAATCCCACTTCTGGGTGTACACGCAAAGGAAATGAAACAGATATCTTGAAGATATATCTGTACTCCCATGTTCACTGCAGCATTACTCACAATACCTAAAATATGGAAACAACCTGTGTCTTCAATAGATAGATAAATAAAGAAAATGTGATATATACATACAGAGGGTGCCAAAAAATGTATACACATTTTATGAAAGGAAAACTGTATGAAAATTGTAATACTCGACATTTACCAATAAAAAAGATGAATACAAGTCATGTTTGACTTCTGCAATTACAAGAGGTGCTCAAAGTGATTACCATCAGCCTCCAGACATTTCTGATTATGGTGAACCACTGCTTGAGCAACATTGAGCAAAGTGTTCACTTGTACACATTTTTTTGGTACTCTCAGTATATGTATGATGGATATGTCATACATGTGTGAATATATGTGATACATACATGATACATATAAATAAACATACATTCACAATGGAATTATTCAGTCTTAAAAAATAAGGAAATCCTACCATGTGTGACAACATGGATGAAGCTGAAGAGCATTATGCTACATGAAATAAGTCGGCAAAGAAAGACAAATACTTCATGGTATCATTCACATGTAAGATTAAAAAAAAAAGAAAAGCTAAACTTACACAGAGTAAAAAGGTGGTTTCCAGTGACAGAGACTGGTGGAGAAAATAGGGAGTGTTTGGCAAAAGGGTGCAAACTTTCAACTATAAGATGAATAGGGTCTGAGGATCTAATGCACAGCATGGTGATTACAGTTGATAACACTATTTTATAATTGAAATTTGCTAAGAGAGTAGAACTTAAATGTTCTCATCCCTCCCCCACAAAAAGAAAAAAAAATATAAACTTGTGAGGTGACACATGTGTTAATTAACTGGATGGGAAAAATCCTTCCAAAACAAATACATATATATCAAATCATCATGTTGCACAGTGTAAATATCTTTTTTGTCAATTATACTTCAATAAAGCTGAAAATAAATGCATACATGTATACATACATACAATTGGATTGTAGTGATGGTTGGAAAGCCGTAAATTTATTAAGTCACTGAACTGTACATTTAAGGCTGGTAAATTTTGTGGTATGTAAAGTATCCTCAATAAAGTGCTTTTAAAAAGAAGTTAATCACTAACTCAGACAAAGTTATGATACCTCTTCTGTCCTTAACAGAACCAGATCAGTCTCAACTCATTGGCACAAGTAATAATAATACAATTGCATGGCTCTAGATATGTTTTGGGGGAGGGTGGCTTGTCATAGTGGCATCTGTGCTACTGCTAGCTTTTCTTGATGTAAGTGTATCACTGGAATAGAGGAATAGGTAAAGTAGAACAGGCAGTACATCGGCCTAAGGAAAATGCAACATATAAGGTCAGACAATTAAGTTCCCGAATTCATCCTAGAAAAAGGGCTATATACCTCATTGCTGAATATCACTATGGTCACCTTGGAAGTACTCCCCTTGGGAAGCTATGCACCGATGCCAGCTCCTAGTCCACCTTTCAAAGCAATTTTGGAACTCCTTTTCTGGAATGGCCATCAGAGCTGTCATCGTATTAGCCTTGATGTCCTGAATGTCATCAAAATGTCTTCCTCTCAATATTTCCTTTATCTTCAGGTAAAGAAAGAAATCACTGGGGGCCAGATCAGGGGTGTAGGGAGGATGTTCCAATACAGTGATTTGTTTACTGGCTAAAACTCCCTCATAGACAGTGCCATGTGAGCTGGTGCATTGTCATGATGCAAGAGCCATGAATTGTTGACGAAAAGTTCAGGTTGTCTAACATTTTCATGCAGCCTTTTCAGAAACTCCCAAATAGTAAACTTGGTTAACCGTTTTGGGTCCAGTTGGTACAAATTCATAATGAATAATCCCTCTGATATCAAAAAAGGTTAGCAACATCATTGCAACAAGTTCGCTAATGTAATTGTAAAACATCATGTCTCTAAGGTTGATCCTCATAGTCTATGCATAGTATTTATTCTCTTGGTCTGGATTAATTCTAAAGTGTATCACAAGGACCATTCATTGCTATTATTGTCATAGTGGTCTTGATGCTAGTCCAATGCATTGTATCTAGAGTCTAAGTGATTTTGTGCAGCTGCTCTCTACATGGCAATCTCTACATGGCCATGATACTACAAAAAAGTCAAGAAGATCTTACGATATAGTTAACTATGGAGACACCTGAACAATCTCTGAACAGTGAAAATCTGGATCGCCAGCTGTCCCTGAATTGGGCAACCTCTTGTCAATAAGAGAATGACCAAAAGTGGGTACTGAGAGGCTGAATATACAAACACACCACATATGATATAAGAACCCTGACTCAGAATCTCTGACACAATCAACCCAGAATAATACTGAAATGGCCATCTCTGCTACTTCCCTATATTTGCCCCTACTTTCAAGTCAGGACTAACCAAAGAAAATCAGATATGCTCCCCCAAACCAGTCACATGCCCTGTTCTATTTAGCCCCCCTCCAGCTTCTCCATGGCAATGATCAAGAGCCAGAGTATACTAAAGCTTTGCTCTTTTTTTGCATTATAAAACGTTCTCATTTCTTGACCTACCTTTGAGTCTGTGATGGCAATTGATTCTCTTGCTATGAATGAATAGCCTGTTCCTTCTCATTTATTCATTTTCACGTTAGTAATGTCTTCATTTTACGAAGAAGAAACTCTGTTACATAATTAACAATTTTGATAGCTCTCATAATTAATTTAGACTAGAACGCCAAGGTCTCACAAGCCTGTCTTTTCCTCCTGAAACAATATGCCTTCCATGGGTCTTTATAAATCTTAACGTGAAATTATGAGAAGTCATCAAACGGCTAATAGTGACCTCTCATTAGTAAGCTGCATTACCCACTGAAAATTTCTTCAGCAAATTGTGTAAATAAATCCCTCTGAGACTCAATGTTATAAACCGCATTTCCCATCTAATGTTGTTAGACCTGTCTGGCTGATTCGAACCATATCTCTAGGTAACATAAATCATTACCTTTCTTAACCATTTCCCTCATCTCCTTGTATTTAATCTTCACATAATCACACTTCAAGGTTAATGAATTTTCTTATGCATCTTTTATATTGCTGTCCTTTATTTCTGACTAGTATCTCATTATAAATTGCAAATTCCCAAAGGCAAAGAAGAATTTCTTTAAATTGCACTGTAACTCCCACAGAACACAGCATAATGCTGTGGATAGTCATGTCATGCTGGCAATGGTATGACGGGAAGAAGGAAATAACTAACTGATTGATTAAAAACTAATCGTTCTCTTTCTAGATATTCCTTAACAAAGTTTTTCAGGATTCTGAGATTTCTCGGGATCAATGTTTCTCAAGATGTAGTTCCTGGACCAGTATCAAGTGTCACCTGGAAGTTTGCCAAAAATGCATCTTCTTGACCACCTGCCCATAACATACTGAATCAGAAACTCTGGGACCAAGAAATTTGTTTTATCACTGTCACATAATGGTTCTGATGCATGTTAAAATGTTGGAACCAATGTTGTATCATCTTACTACCCTAAGTGTAGTCCATGGAACCAGAAGTTTTGGCATTCTCTAAGAACCTGTTAAAAAGTGCAGAATCTTAGGCCCCACTTCAATATAGCTGAATAGGAAACTGTGTTTAAATAAGAATCTGCTTGGATGATTTATTTGCCTATTAAATAAAAGTTTGAAAAACATTGGTCTAAAAAATTCCATTGTGAAGAAACTATCAGAAATGTAACCAGAAAATCAACAATTCATTTTATTTTTTGTCCTGGAGGAGGTTTTTCCTGGCTCCACTCATAAGAGAGAGTCAGTTTTATATATCTCTTAAGTAAGAGTTCAGTGTCATCATGTTGACACTTTAAAATCAGTTATGAAAACATTTACATGACAGAAATCAGAAAATACTACAAATCAGAGCCTCTTGCCCCTGCCCTCAACTATGTTACCTGCACTCCAAAAGTAAGAGGGATCTTTTTTATTAAATTTTACTCTATCTAAGCTGTGGTATACTCAGTTAATAAGGAATCAGAACTCATTGAAGAAAGTATTATTCTGTTTTGAACCTTCCACTGGCTTATAGCAGTGTGATTTTTAACTAAGGTTTGAATCTATACCACGGTTTCTTTTTGTTAAAGGAAAGATTGACCAAATTTGATTTTGTAATTATTAAAGGATTAATATAATGAAATCACATCAGAGCTCAAGGTTTTGATACGTTTGTAGAAAAACCGCACTCCAAGGTCAAAGCAATATGCTATAATATTAATGGAATTATTGAATAATTCCAAGAAAATATGAATGGCATTGTAGTAACTACATTCAGCAACATTACACCAATCATATTATTATGAATTATTTATCAGTTCTATAAAACAAGCAATTCTTCCTTCACTGTTCATCAGAGGAAGGGACATTATTATGACTTTGGTCAGTTGTGGGATTTGTCCCTTTTAGAGCAAGATGAAACAAGCTAGACCTGGTTATTATTTTTCTATATTGAAAATTTCATTAGAATAGACTTTTGATGCATAGAATTTCACCTCCATAACCTTCATGCTGTGCTTTAAAAGAATCTTTTTCATGTGATATGCTCAACAGCAGCATATTATCAGAGATATGAATGCCTGTAAGTTAGACAGAAAGAGATTTATAATCACAAGACATGAATAAAGCATCTACCAGAAAAACAGAATAGAAAGACCAAGCTTCTAAGAAGTTTGGGCTCATAGACCCAAGATTCTGTCCTGGGCTTCTCATATGAGGACTTAACAATAACCACAGGGAGTGATGATACAGACTGTTGGTAACTGTCTGCAAGATTTTGTCCGGGGCCGGCCTGCCCGGACCCGCCCAGACATGCCCGGACTTGTTTGCACCTGGTTGCCCCTGGGCCAAGCTTAAAGTTTCGATTCTATTGTTTAAGTTTAAGTTTCGATTTCTCAAACAGCCCGCCATGACGAAGCACCCTCTGATTGGTCGGTCCCCATGTTGGGAGACCAGGTGTTTCTTTGATGTGCCTAAATCTATATATACAAGCTGTTACCTTCAATAAAGAGAGACTTGATCAGATTCCTGTCTTGTCTCCATTTCTCGCGTACCCCTGTCCCCCCGAGCCCCTATTTCTCCCCCAGGTCTTCCGTTGTCGATCCTGCAGGTCGGGACAAGATTTAATGGTTTTAGTGGTTCAGTGGTCAATGGCTAGCATTTCTTTCTACAGAGAGAAGATGACATATAGCTTATGGAGAAGAACTGATATCAATTACAGGGGAATCTCTGACACAATAATAAAAGAAGTGCACAACAGTGTAACAGGGTATTACACATTTTTCTATTTTTACTTTAAAACATTTTACTACTTTTCACTCTAAATTAACATGTGCTTTACTTTAACACATTAAAACTAGAATGGTTTCCAGATATTCATATGTTAATCTAACTGACTGCATTGTCACCTATGCTTGTGAAGCATGCAGAGTTATATTAAGGGATTATTCACACCAAATCGATCGACTTTGCAAATAGGAGCAAGAGAATATACTTAAACAACTGCTTTAGATTTAAAACTAATGTTTCTTTACTATTTACATTGCAACATAAACAATGTAAATATTCCACCTCCAAAATATTTCAGAGTTATAATTAATGCCAGACATAAACCACAAACTTCATGAAAAAGGAGCAGATAATATGTTGTAAAGGTGGAGTTATTTCTTTGCTGTATAACATAATGCAGGCACAAAATTAGTAACTGAAAATGTTCATTGAGTTCACCTAGTTCAGATAGCTCATTTTAACAATAGCTGAAGGGGTCTTTTAAATGAGATTTAATAGCCACAGAATGATTACTTGAGACCAACAATATTTTTTCTTTTTAGGTTGTCTCTCAACACAATTGTCCTCCCTACAAGAAAATCCCTTAAGGTTTGGACAAAAAGATAGCAAGGTTAAGGATGATGGCACTTGGCAGATTAACTCTCATCTCAGATACTTTCAGTAAGGGGCACTGCAAGCCAACAAATGAAAAAAAAGTCCATTCATTTATACTTAGAATATGTCACAATTTAACAGCAGTTACACTTGAAAGAATTCTTACAATTTGGGAGGAAATCACAGATATAGAAAGATAATTTTAAAAGCTAGGTTAGAATTAATACATTTTTTGGAGGGTAGAGACTGTTTTTATTTACTTTTTCTTCAGTATTCATGAAAAACATTTCAGTGTTTCATGTTTTAAAAATTATAGAAATAACTATATCAATGAAGATACACTTTTAGCTATGTTTGTAATCTAGTGTTTCCAAATATTAAAGATTCAGTGTATTAGTTTTCTATTGCTTTTGTAACAAATTACCACAGATTTTGTAGCTGAAAACAAAACCAATTATCATCTCATAGTTTCTGTTGGTCAGAAATCCAGAGAAATCAGCTGGATACTCTCGGTTTTCACAAGGCAAAATGAAGGTATCAACTGGACTGTGTTCTGGAAGCTCTAGGGGAGAACCCCCTTCTTGTTCCTTCAAGTTGTTGGCAGATTTGAGCTCTTTGTGGTTATAGAAATGAGGCACCTGTTTCCTTGCTGGCCATTACCTCAGGGCCATTCCTAGTTTCTAGTGGCCACTCATATTCCTTGGCCCATGGTCCCTCCTCTGTCAATGCTGCAATGGCAGGTTGATCCTGTCTTATTACTTTGAGACTCTCCTGCCTATTCTTCCTTTGCATCTCTCTGCCCCTTACCGTGTTTCCTTGAAAATAAGACCTAGCCGGACCATCAGCTCTAATGCGGCTTTTGGAGGAAAAGTTAATATGAGACCGGGTCTTATAAGACCGGGTCTTATTAATTTTGCTCCAAAAGACGGTCCGGCTAGGTCTTCTTTTCGGAGAAATATGGTACTCCTGCACACTTCTACTTTTATGGGCCGATGTAATTACACTAAGCCCACTGGATAATCCAGAATAATCATTTTATTTTAAGACATAACCCCAATTCCATCTGCAAAACCCTTTTGCTATGTAATGTAGCATACATAAGCCTAACACTAGGGGATAAAAAATATGGGGACCAAAAGTCTACCTATCATATTCACAGTTCATAATTAATGAAGCAAACATCAAAAGACAAGTATACCTTTACCAAAAAAAAAAAAAATGATTTCTGAAATGTAAGTTTTGGTGAATAAGAAAGCAATATGTATTCCCCCCAAAATATTATAAACTAATCTTATAACTAATCTTTACATATTGTAAAATATTAAATATTTTGAGGGGAAATACGCATGATACATACATTCAATGCAATATGTACATAGCTGCCTTCTAAAAATATAAAATACAACTTCCAAATATTTCAGTGTAAATGGGCAATGCTTTTTAAAAATTGTATTTGGAAGTGACTGAGTTAATTTCCTATCTTTTATTTTCCTCTCGACAGAATGTTAGAGGTGATTGGCATGCCAATACCATCTGTTTCTCTGTATCTTCAAATTCTAAAAGCAAATCAAGAATTTCCAGGTTTTAGAGAAAATTAACTAAGTGGAGTTTTCATCCCATCTTAAGGAATCACTACTTTTGCTGACAATAGGTTTCCTTATCCTATCTGACAATAGCTCTGGAGTAATGAGTCCCTGTGCATTTTACAATTCAGAAACTACAGGTCTATAGATCCTTTAATGGAAAATAAATTAAACCGTTGCAGTCAAAGTTCGATAGGTAAACAATGCAGTCCTGCTTAAATTCATGAACCTAAGAACCAGATATTGTCATAATGGACTAGAAGAAAAAGACAGTTTTAATGGCTTTCCCCAAACATATGTCCATGAAGCACTGGTCTTACAGTTATTCCTACACTTCTCATCAAGTTTTTTCACATTCATCTTTGATATGAATTTCTGAGTTTGTGTTACTCAAACTGATTTCTAGTGCTCAGCTAAATTTTCCATATTCAGACATGATGTTTGCAATTATATAAATATGTTCAGTTTTTAAACAGCAATTGGTGACAGCAAGGATCTTAAGTTCTAAGAAAAAATCATCAGCCTTGAAATAATTTGACATAATTCTAATTATATTAATTAATTCAAATAATATTAAATAATTATATTCAATAATTCAAATAATATTAATTTGAAATAATATTTTGATGATTCTGGAGAAGTTATCTGAAGATAGTACCTACTGAGGAAGTCTTAAAAAAGAACCTGCCCGTAAATATTGATAGGACAATGCATAGTTGATCACCATACTACATGGGTTTATTAAACATTTGTTGATTTTCTTTAATAGAAATGTGGAATTAATGTGAAAATATACCATAAAATTTTTTCTGGCCTTTAGCAGAGTACTTATTTTGGTATCTTGTGAAATTACACTCTAAAAATCAATTCTAATTACTACATATAATACAGGCAAAAGATAAGGAAATGAAATATTAATGGTAAGTAATTATGCATTAAACTGCAAGGACTTTTATGATGTGAAGTTCTGAGATTTGGTGTCAACTCTGCTTTTCATTCATTTTTATTGAAGTGAATTAAGTGAATAGTCTAAAATTCATAAAGTAGTTTTCCTGGAATAGTTTGTAGTACTCATATTCACAATTTTATTCAATCAGACTTAGCTTATTGAGTGCACATTCAATTCTATGGTTGGATACCAAAGGGAATATAGCAACAATAAAAGTATTAACAACAGCTCTAAAGATGTAGTGATGATATGACACTTAGGATATTAGAGTCTAATATTTAATGGTCCTATTTTTTGTTTTTATTTTACTTATTGCAATCTTTGTGTGGGCAGAGATAGTACCTGGCTTATTACTACATCACTTCAGGCCTATCCCAATACTTTGCCTAGACACACACCAAAAGGAGTTCTTGATTCAAAAAGTGTATGCCTCGCTTTAGCTAACTCTAATGAGGTGGACACCTGTCTTTCAGAGATACATGAAATGAATACCAAGTGTTTTAAAGTAGTTTGGATTGCAATTCACTCGTAAGTTATTCGACTCATTATTCTCACAAATTTCACAATTCCGACCAATATTTTAAAATGAAACAAATTTTAACATTCGGGATTCTATTTAAATTTTAGAGTTTTGTTCTTGAGGCTAGGAGTACAACATTCAGCTTATTGCTGATAATAAAATGTCTTTCCTTAAGTCACTTGAATGCTTTATTGCTGACCATTCCCACAAGTGTAACTGATTTATTAACTCATGAAACAGTGTTGGAATTCCTTTCAGATGCATTGTCCTCATTCCCAGCACTGAGGAAAACCCAGCATTTGGCCTTTTTTTTTTTTTTAAATTCCAGGTCACAAAGACCCTAGGAAAATTGTTTGTTTGTTTGTTTTGTTTTGTTTTGTTTTTTCTCCCCCCAGTAAATCACCTTACAAATTACGGACAAAATGGAAAAACATGTTTTAAGTCCCCCCCACATTTCCTCATGTCAACTCACTGTAGTTACTCAATTACACAAAGATAAATTTTAAGGTTGAAGTAGAACAAAATAATAATAATTTTCAAAATAGAAAATGGTAATTATCAACTAACTTTGTCATATAAGGAGTACAAAATATCTCTTAAGATATCTCTTAAGACATATTTCTGATATTATGAGAAAGGTAAAAATGTGACAAGAGTTTGGACAAAAGGTCAAATAAAAAAATGCTTTAGCTGTAGAAGATATTGATAAGCATATCCATTAGAATGCAAATTCTCTATAGAGGAGTTTTGTGGCAATAAGCATTTCTATGTAAATAATTCAATGACCTTCTAGAATATCACTCTTGATGAATGCATCATGGTGATTAAAATTACATGTGGTTTGTACGTGGTATTACCCAAATTATTTTCGAAATCATATAAAATATGGAATAGATTAAGTCTCGTGGCTATGAAAACATCACTCTGTTGTTTTAGAAGTAGATAACCAAATGTCACTAACTCTCTGCTTAAAAGTTATCTGATTAATATGGTTTTGCTTTTTTCCATTTTGTATGTGGTTGTTTCTTTGTATGCATTGTTTGTGTAGACTTTGACATATGGCAACAAATTGCATGAATTATTAATATAACAGTCATGTCTGAAATGGGTGTAAAATGATGATCCACTATTGAGAATTGCAAACTTCGATGCTTTGAAGTAAAATAAATCTAGGCAACAATAATGTGAAATTATACCAAGTGAACTGCAAATTAAATATTTTTGCAATATGTCAATTTCCAAATCCTCTACCTTACGTTTCAAATAACAATATTATACTTATTTCTGTGATATGTGCATTAGTCTTGAAGTGCTAATGCCAGTGTCTGAATAATAATGCCATCAGAGATTCAATCAAAAAATGAAATTTGCGTTGATGCCTTGGTGACAATTTCTTTAGGTATAGTGCTGAATGTACTAGATATATGAAATAAAGTAATCCTCTGTCTTTCTCTCTGACAAATATTTAATAGAATAGCAGTAGCTATAAATGCTGGTGGCCTTAACTTGGAATTGAAATGTCAGATATAGCACTCAAATATGAGTATATCTGTTCAGACACCACATTTCAAAAAATGAAACCAGCATTGACCTTATAAAAGGATTCATTCAAGATACAAAGAATTTCAGAAGAAAATCTTAGTGTTGCAATAAAGCTAACTTTAATGTAGCTTGCTATTACTCACGTTTGCCTATGTCAATGAAAGTTATTCATGAGGCATCCATTCTTACAAGGTACTGAGTCACTAATCGAATTTGAAAAAAAAAAAATAAGTAGAAAATTTACTTATCATGGGGAGAAAATGAAGGTGCGAAACAGCAGGACCAGAACTGGAATTCAGAATCATGCTGCTATATACATTATTTAAAAAAATAATAATCAGAAAGCTTTCTTCATTGTCTTTTACAATATGTTTATGTATTTTACTTATATACTTTGTTTTATATCATTATTACTCTGCGGATACATCCTTCAATTGCTTTTTCCTTGTTCTTACAGATTTGACTGGGGAAAACAAAGGGAGGCATTAAAAATAGGAAGACAGTTACAGATCTATTTAGGTTCACTGCTAAATTCTTCATTGGCAAAATAGAAAACATGAAAATATATTTCCCAAATCAATGTCGAAACTCGAGTAAAAATGTATCACAATTTTAAAATCTGAACAGGATGTCCTTTACAACTTACTAAAATCAGGAACATGTTATTTGAAAACCAAGTTCACACCTTGTTATAGTCAGAAATAACTCAAGGCCAGTTTTTGTTTCTGGCATTCCTTCAGGCAACGCTGAATACTTAACGATATGCCTGGTATGGTGTTCCCCATTGGAGAGGAAAAGTTGAGTCTATATGCTGGTAAAACCTATAGAGTATCTTTGCAGTATAACTGCATTCATCTGAATTGCAGTTTTAAAAAGCTGGATTTCCAATGTTCAAGTTTATAAGCTTATTAAATACTTCTCAGCTCCTCTTTTTTAATATCTCCCATTTCTCTCCTAGTCAGGTGCATTTTCCTTTCTTGAACATATGGAGAATAATCATAAGCACTGTTGGCTATTTTTGTCTGCTAGTTCCATCATCTTTTTCAGTTCTGATTCCATTTTTATTTACTTACTTATCTCTTGCATATGGATGACATTTTTTCTGTTCCTTTGTTTACTGAGGTATTTAGCATTGAGTGCTTGACACTGTGTATTTTACAACGTTGCTGGATTTTGATGTGTCTTTTAAAAGAGCATTGACCTTTGTTCTGGTATGCAATTAAGTTACTTGAAATTAGTTGAATGATTCCAAGGCTTGCTTGTAAGTTTCATAAAGGCAAGTACAAAACAGTTTTAGTGTAAGGCTAACTTAACCCCTTTGATAAGACAATGACCTTTTGACAATTCTAAAACTCATGTATTACACGGTTTCAACTCTAGTTGATAGGAACAGAAACTATTCCAGTATTTTTCCCTTTGCTTGGAGTAGTTATGTCTCATGCACATGCAATAAGCACTGAGCCAAAGGCTTCAGGGGACACCCCCTTCAAAGCTTGATCTGTCTGTATTCAACTCCCTCCTTTCTGGTATTTGCTCTAGAAATTCTAGCAATCTTGGCCTCTGTGAACTCTGGTCTTCACTTTCTCTACACAGCGAAAGTTGGAGGCTCTGTTTAGCCTCCCCCTATCCACCATTTATACAATACCTGGGAATTCTAGGCAGTGAGCTGAGACATTTATAGATCTTACCTTGTCTATTTCCTTTCCCTCTGCCTTTTCCCAATGTATACAAACCAATGTTTGGCATATAGCATCCACTTTTCTAGTTGTTTAAGCCAGGAGACTAAGCCTGGTCACTCTTACTCTCTCTTGGGCAGAAGTAGAAGCACCACCCAAATCTTAATAAACAATATGAATTAAAGGAAAATTGATCTAAACCTAATATAATACTCTGCTACTTCTAGCAAACACGGAGCTTTCTTTCTTTTTTCTTTTAAATACAGAGAAATGTAAGAATTGAGCAATGCATTTTAAAGCCTGCAGGAAATATTTCCTGTGAGTTCTCAACATTTTATAGGACTTGCGCTTGGGTATCTGATGATGAGAGAAATCAAAGGACCATCAAAACCCAACCGTCTTCTGGTATGAATTATATACTTGAATTTTCAAAGGCAAAAGCAGAATTTCTAGTGACAGCATTCACAAAAGAAGAATATATAACCTTCTTTTATAACTAAAATTGGTGACTGAAATTGTCTTGGCCAGTTTCTCTCCTAACAGAACTAAATCTCTTTGCCCTAGTTCGTCAAATGTCTTTGAATCCCTTGATAAAAACTGAGAATAGCTAGTAATAGTCCCTTTGTGGTCTCATTTTTAACAAGACCAAAGGTTCCTTTAATTTTTGATCATATGTTTTATTTTTACTGTTTCCATAAATTTGTTTCAAATTCTTCTGACTTCCTTTAGTACAATAATAATATCCACTTTGAACCAACTTCATTGTTTATGGACTGTATGTGGTTTAAAAAGAGTCAGTCCTTACAGTCTAATAAAAAGGAAAGAACAATCACAAATGCTTATACAAATTTACAGTTGCATCTCTAACAGCAATTTAAGTTACAAGGCCGTATAAAACTTTCAGTGGGTAAGAGAGAGAATGAAGGAGTAGGAGAATGTTTAATTCTTCAATATTACCTTTCTGTAAGCTAAAGAGTTAGTAGTAGTACAATAACAATCATTTTATTATCTCAATATCATGGTGAAGGAATCTGTCTATACAAGATAAGAAAGTGCCTAAGGTCTACAGCAAAAAAATGCAAAAATTGAATTTAAACCCAAGTGTTTTATATTAATATTTACATAACACAAATGAATCCATGTAAATCATCACCTTTTCATTCTATCACTCAAATTAAGAATGAAAATGCTAAGCATTACTCTGAGAAATATCACTTTTATTACCACTACCAGCTAATCCACTAACGGAATATTAGATATATTTTTATAATCTGTTGAGGTTTTCTTGAGCCAGACATCTGTCTTCAGTGTGTTATCAGCATCCCCTTTCTCCCCAGCCACTCTCTCCATAACTTAGGCACACTGTTGTGGTTGATTCTCTGAATCCATCTACTAAGCCCTATGCTTCATTCCCATACGATAACTTTTGGGAGCAAAGAAACTGTTTTTATCCTCTCTCATTTCATGTACTGTCATAATCATGACAGCTTTGTTCTGCCATGGGGTGGCTGTCTGTCAAAATATTGATCCATAATCTTAAGGAAACTTAGAGTTCAGAATCTAACTATCCCTTTTTTTGTTTTCCAGAATAAGAGAAAGAATCTGAAACTCAGAGACAAGTTAAATTGTTGGCCTAAGGTAAGCCAGCAGTGTAAGATTCCCTAATGAAACTCAAGTTTCAATCTTCAGACCTTAGAGCTTAATTCAATGTTTCCTTCTATAATCAAATGTTCCAAGGTATGGCATGCAGACTTTTGTGACCAAACACTTTTTTTTTGTTTGCTTGTTTTTCTTTTTTGTGTGTTTATTTTTTTGCTAACTTGAATTAGCAAACATCTTTTTTTTTTTTTTTTTTTTTTTTTTAACTAAGGACATTGCACATAAAATTCAGATTTCCTGCTTCTCTGGAATAAATGGTGGACCCAGTGATAATGTGTACATGACAATAATTTTCTAGAACTAACAGAACATGAGCTCCTCGATCCTCTCCATTTTCTGTTGCCTTCCCAGTACTGAGGGTACGTTTGAATTGTTATTTATTATTTTATGCCAAGTTCACATCACTCATTTATGTGACTGGTCTGTCTCAAAGCATTTATGTTTGAGACCTTTGTAATGCACAGTTTTTACTTGCTTTCTGCAATACATTGCAGATATCCTGGATCAGACTATAAACAATTGCTCCACTTTCTACTTCTGTATAAAGGAGATTTTCAGCTTTCCAGTATTTCTGGCTGAATACCAATGGAGGCATTGTTGACACTGTCTCACACCCACCCATATCCAATCACTATTCACCTCTCCATTTAAAATAGATCCAAAATCCAACAACTTCCCACTATCTACATGAAGAAGGGTCTGGTCTAAGACACTATAATCTCTAACCTGGGATACATCAATAACTTCCTAATCAGTCTCCGTTTCCACTTTTGTTCCCCCTGGAGACAGACACTATGGCAGCACTGCTCAAAATCCACCAAGAGCTCCCATCTCACTCTGGTAGATGTTAAAGAAATTACAGGGCCACTTACTCTCTAACTCCTTCTCCTTCTACTTCATCACCTGTGAACTCATCCCCTAATTCCTTTTCTGCTTCATTCCTATCTAGCCATCATCGTCCCCTTGCTGTTTCGGTCATCTTATATCATAAGTATGTGTATTCTGAAGAAATATTTGTGATATAAATAAATGATTAAAGAATGAATTAAATAAATAATTCATGCACAAGACTGTGCTGGATATTCTGACCAGCTATTCTGACTTTGCAATTTTATTTATCATAAGAGTCACATAGCACCAGTGAGAAGAAAATTAAATTTAAAATAGGGCTGAAGTTTTGACTAATAGGAATGATGAGAGGAAAAAGGATCAAAGGAGGTGGTGTATTCAGAGTAGTTGTCTACAAAGAGACAATGTGAATTTAAACCAAAAAAAAGAGGGACCTAATGGCCAAAGAAAGTGATTTACAGTAAAAAGATGGCCCTGTCAATAAATGAGAGGTCCTGGAGGAACCAAATAATTGTTACAGTGAGGCTCTTAGAGATAGAAGCAGGTCATGGTTTGTGAGTGGGTGTTTGAAATTTGGGGTGTGGGCTCTTATTGATAACGACGAGGTCTACTGCATGGCATGAAGTGGGTGGCTGATGTAAGGACAAGGGATGGAGAAGCCAGGGTGCTCATGTGGATCATCTAAGTGGGTGGTGAACACACAATGGGACATACAGATGGTGTGATACAGAATTGTACACCTGAAACCTACGTAACTTCGCTAACCATTGTCACCCCAAGAAACTTTAATTTAAAAAAAGAAAGGAAGGAAGAAGGAAGGAAGGAAGGAAGGAAGGAAGGAAGGAAGGAAGGAAGGAAGGAAGGAAGGAAGGAAGAAAGGAAGGAAGGAAGGAAGGAAGGAAGGAAGGATAGAAGGAAAGAAAGAAAGAAGGAAAGAAAGAAAGAATCTAGTAAGAAACAGAAATTTTTTTTGGAGATAATAGTAAGGCAGGTGCTAAAATGTTTAACAAATGAAAGAGGAAATGAAGAGGATGGTGTAAGTGTAAAAATGGGAACAAAAGGGATCAATGATCTGTAAACACAAGGAGGGGCACTTCTCCAGGCTGGTGGTAAGGAAGGCCAAGGGCCCTAGCCTACAACAGGCTGCCAGGGAGGCAGTACCCTTAGATTTCAATATCATGGATTCACAGGAAGTTTCCTTAGATTACTTCAAATATAATAAGATTACAGAACTGTTTTATTTTAATTTTATTTATTTAGTTTACTAATGATAAAAATAAACTGAAATATTTTCTTCACTGAATATGGCATTTTGATTTTCCAGTCTTCACAATCCAGTTATGTTTAAAACAAACCACAAAACGTCCAAGAGCCCTTACATTTTCAAGGTGAATAATTTCTCTTCAAATAGAATATATATACACACATATACATATATGCTAATTTAATTAATAGCACATGAATTTTAATACCATTAAACACTATAGAACCAGAGATGTGAATCAGTAATAGTTTTTATAAAACATCTACTTCAATCTGTTAAAGTACCTCTCAAAGAAGTAACTCAAATGTAGGTCATTTAGTCCTACCCTCTTCCTTGCCTACTGAATACCTCTTTCCCTTTTATACACAACATTCTCCATCATCCCAAGATCATTTTCAGCCTAAGATCTCTGCACAGGTGTTACTTATGCCTGGAATTACTGCTCTCCCCTTGATTTCCATATGACTGACTCTTCTTTGTGACTCCAACGTCAGCCTAAATGCTACCTCCTCAGATATAATCATCTGACCACATAGAATAAAACTCCCATTCATTATCATAACTCTTTTAAGTCTTAATAGTATCTAGTTTTATATGTTTGTTTGCTTATTAATTTATTGTCCCACCCGTTAGAAAGAATCACCAGCATCACTGCCTAGAATAGTCTCTGGTACACAGTAAATTCTCTGCAATACTTGAGGAATTAAAAAATAAATTATTAATAATGTTAGTCTGACATTGTGAAAAATGGGTTCTTGTCCCATTTCTACTGTTGCTTAGTCAAATTTGTTATCTAAAGCATCTCTATTTAACCTGCCAGCAACTGAAAAAAAAAAAAAAGAAAAATGGAGCAAAGAAAGCAAATCATAATAAAATGCTTTGAGTTATTTTAAGAAAGAAGTTATGTATATCTTAGCTACATTACTATGGTTGTATCAATAGAATGAGGCAAGTCAGAGAACCCATGATTTAATATGAAATAGCATGATTCCTTAGTGGAAAAATATATCAACAAAATTTATGATCAGAATTACTTGTCAAATTATAGAACAAAAGCTTTACAGGCTACAAGTTCAGGTCATGTGTAACTTTATAATCATCATATTTAGAACTATGTTTTGACAAGGTCAACATAAAATAAATGTTAAAATATGGGTAATGAGTTACTAACAGAATGCATGGGAAGAAAGACAAATGTTTACAAATTGTATTCTTTTGAACATTAGGTATAACAGAGGTTCTAAAAAATATTGTTCCAGATAAGATGTGTATATTTAAAATCAAAACAGCTAAACTTTCTCAGTTGCACATGGTATGTGTATACATTAACCCCTTTATGCTCTGTAGAAATAAATTTCGAGTAATTTCACAATGCTTTAATATATAGGTTTTGGGAATAGAGAATCATTTAGTGTCAGATTTTTAGTGTATTGGGTAACAAAGTCAGTGTTTATCCATATCCCAAAATCATTACGACTATAGTCATTATTTATTTTTGAACTTCAAAAATCAGGCATTGTAATAACCATAGGCTTTGTGCATTATACACATTTGTCACTGATTTATGCATAGCCTGTTATATACTTAGTGATTTACTTAGTAGTTTTAATAATGAATTTTGCACCACAAATCTACCACCTAAAACAAAATTCACAACAAACCAAATGGTTCCTCCTTAATTCCACCCCTCCGCCTTGCAATCTGAGACAACCTGAGTCTTTCCATTCTCTTGCATTTCCTTTCTTTCCTTTCCATTTTATTCAGTTTTACAAGCACATGTACTCTGAATGTAGACCTTAAAAAGTACACTTGCTTATATTTGAGATGTTTCTAACTTTATAGAAAGATCTCATGCTGCGTGAAATCTTTAGGAACATGCTTTTTTTCCCCACTTAATATCATATTTTCAAGTTAAATGCACATTGTATGTATCACTTGTTTGTATTTATTTCATTTGTTTTGACTTTTATATAACATTCATAAGATAAGTGTTTAATGGTTATTTCATTCACTCCTATACTATGATTTTACAAACACTATGGATATTTGATTGAAATGCGGTATTAGGAGGAAGTTATTGAAATACTAATTTTATAAAAAATCATGGCAAAATGGGTTTATTTTAAAAATAGAAGGCATCAATATAAATCAAGACAGTCATATTATTGTGTTTCAATACATGTTTAACTCATATCAAAAGATCTGAGTTTGTCAAAAGCAGAATTTGAGAACTGATGAAGTGAAATAAAGACAAATAAAACAGTAATATAGCATGATTTCAATTCCATTTCAGTGTAATGGAAAGTGCAAGGAGTAGTTTAAGGACAATAATATTAGAACAACCATAAAATCAAACTGAAAGCACGGTACTCTTTCTCATAATAGAGGGCAATTGAATTTCGCTTGGTCTTCCAAACTCTATCACTAATTAGCAATTTCCTGCTCTTCCTGGCTCCTGGGATGTAGGCACAGACATATTGATCTAAATGATGGTGACGTATCACCTTGCAGTAAGTGTGTAAGTGGTGTTGCAACACCCAGTACTTTCTAATAGCCTGTAAGAAGGACACCACCAGATCTCTCATTATCAAGAAATAAGACAAGTATTGGTCCCTTGATAAATGAAACAGAAAACAAATGGTTGTTGTGAACTTCACATCTCACCATGGTACTGTTTCAT
This sequence comes from Rhinolophus hipposideros, assembly GCF_964194185.1. Lineage (NCBI taxonomy): Eukaryota > Metazoa > Chordata > Mammalia > Chiroptera > Rhinolophidae > Rhinolophus > Rhinolophus hipposideros. The sequence goes on from NC_138050.1 coordinate 68,081,555, forward strand.
GTGTTATCTATTTAAAATTTTAATTAAAATATTAAATATGTATTGTGTTCTTGATAGAGAAAGAAAATGTGATACACTAAATAGTGTTGTAATATATGAAAGTGATGTGCAAGAAATGTGTGTAAACCAATGTGAGAAAATAATACTTACAGCTTTAAATAAATCCCCTGAACCTGAAGTTTAAACACCCAAGGCTGACATAATAGATAGTGGTGACGCTGTTTGGATTTTTTTGGCCTTAGAACATTAACTTAAAAGCAACGAAAAAGAATAGAAGTGTTTTCAGCAGGATATTGACATTCACATTTTTAAGGCAGCATTTGTATAATATTTTTCAATTAAAATTTATTGGGGTAACCATTTTTTTGGGGGGGTAACCATTTTAAACAATATTCACCAATAGTGGATTCAAGGAAACTAGTTAGGAGGCTACCACAATAACCCAAGAGAGAAATGGCTAATTGATGAGCAAATGATAGAAACTGAGGATTGATCAGACATGGATGGGAACACCTAGTTATAATATGGAGAATAATCTGAAAATAGAAAATTAGAGCTCAGGGCAATGGACAACATGCCCGAATGAAGGCAGCTGTAGAGGTTATAGTTGAGCAAGAGGATACAAAGCTAAAAGGTCATGACTGATTTAAGAGTCAAATAATTGGAGATGATGAACAGTTCCAGATCATGATAAGAAAAGATAGGTGGAGAAAGATGTCAGGGAATTGAAAAATCAAGATCAAACTAATTATCAAAGGCTAAGAATGGAAAATTTAGGGTAGAGTTACCACATATAAACATGTGGTATGTCCTATATAAGAAAACAGTGATTTCTTGCAGAAATTACCTACCCCAATCTATCTCTTGTTTCGTAAATATCATAATTTCATAAAGTGTCTTTGCATTTTACTTTTTTGTTGGTAAAATTAGTCCCCTCACTAAATGGTACCCTGAAAATTTTATAACCTTTCATTGACTATACACAAAACTTTCTTTAGTTTTTAATTAACACTAAATCATTTTAATAACAGAGACTTGCTTTGGCAAACATTTTTACGCTGTTTGCAATCACTGAAATTTTATTTTTACACATACTTGAACTTACTAAAACAGTACCTCAACCTTTAATTATGTAATCAAGATATTTTAAAAGAAAACCTGAAAAAAAATATTTTTGCTGTAAAAGAAGTCCCTAAATTATTTAGAGCATTACTTTAAAATTATCAACACAAATACTTTCTTTTAATCTTGCAATTTAATCTATATGTTTTCTTCTTTAATATTGATTATAAGAAAAAGTAAGCCTATGGCTTTCACAAATCTCTTATCAAAAATTTTGAAGCTGATATCATCATGTGATTCAGCAGTGTACCATTACAGATTTGGCCCCACATAAATAGACCTGAAGTCTATGTTTATTTCCTCCATAAATACTAAGATAAAATTCATTGTAAAATATCAAGTTAAAGCCCTTAGAAGTTGTTTTTAATGGGGAAAAATTAGAGCAAAGTAATGATGTCTGCACTTTGGTATTTTTTAACAAAATATTTTATCATTTAACCTCTTCTTTGCTTGAAAATGTGGACATATTTCTTTTTATACAAACTTTCTTGAAACCAAAATACAAGTGAATTACTATTTTCATTAAAATATTTGTTATTAAAATACCAACATTTTTAAAAACTAAGAAAGAATAGAGCAAGCAAATATAATTTTAAAAAGCACAATACAAAAAAAAAAGAAAAAAGGAACTTTTTTGTTGCGTTAGTGCTTTAAGACAAAATGGTGTTCATTAAATAATACTTTTATGGTTTACTACATAGTGGCCTATTTGATGACACTAAATGCTGTATAGTAAGAAATACAAGGAAAACCATTTTTTCATTTTTTTCATTACTTGTAGCCATTAAAGCAACATTGAGCTTTTAATACCTGTTGGATAGAAGACAAACATTTGGGCTTTTATAAAAGCCATAGTGATGTGTTTTTATCGTCAATACAGCCATGTGACTAACTTTATAATTCATACCTCAACAGTTTCAAATCAAGCCCTTTCAAAAGTAAAGAAAAAACAATTAAAATAACAATGCTTATGCTTAAAATATTAGAAAACTGTTTAAAATGTTTTTTAATGCACCAGAAAATCTAAGATTATTTTATTTCTTATATAAAACAATTTTGTTTCATAACAATTTTCAAATATTATTTAAAATTTAAATTCAATCAGATTTCAGAAACTGGGCATAGATACTAAAAGTCCTGATTGCATCTACTTGCTTAACATTTAATTTTTGATTTGCTTGTAAATACTATCATTGAATGGAAAGCTTTTTCCCCAATTTTACTTGTTTTCATCATTATGTACTATTATTCCTTCCATAAATGTAAATAACATAAATATAAATTGCATATAATTTTATTATAGAAATGTGTAACATGTTAATAAGTAAAATTTCATCTATTCTCAAATAATATTAAATACTAAGGTAGTATTAATTCTTCTCTAATTTTTGCTGTTTAATTTTTATCCTGAGTATATTTTGGGCAAAATATGTAAAGATGACAAAATGTAGCATTTCACTAATGTATGTCTTCATGTATTTTTGTTCATAGATACTAATACTTTGCATATTTATGGCCTACTATAAAAAAACATTTTTGTAGATATTTGTGTGTATATGCATTTAGCAGAATAAATACATTTAATTCATTACAAAAACATAATTATGAAAAGTTTATTTTTATAAACATAATTATAAATTACTGATTAGAACATACATATTTGTTTTAAACAAAATTGTTATGAGAATACCTTGTTTTAGCTGGCCTTTAATGGCCTCTGAAATTGTCCATATCAGTAGAAATAAGTACCTATTTAAATTAATTTTAAAATAGCACATTTGCAGTAGCTTTGCAAATTCTGTAACTCAAGGGTACAATCCTCGATTTTTATTCACACCCAATCAACATTTTTCTGTGAGTATGAGATAAAATATTCTTAAAAATACTTCCAAGTGCACATTGCTAGCTAATTGGGTAGTTACAATACCATTTAGTTCATTGCTAAGTAGAAAGTAGGAATAAACATGGAAGGTCTAGTTAATGTTATAAAGCTTGAGTCTCTGAATGTGTCTCATATTTTCATGAAATAAGGTGAGTAAATATTACACAAAACACCAACAGGTCCTTAATAATTTTCCGTAATGTTACTGGTTACACAAACACATCTGGCCTTCACATTTGAAATCTATGAAGCAAATATTTGTAAATAGAAATTTATTCCCCAACCTTAGCATATTAAAGGTACAATAACACATTCTTCTTGAAGAACCATCTTTACCACTAGCAAAGCAAACAAAGAAATATTAGAAACAGAAGATGCCATTGACAAATAATCTCTCATATATACATACTCATATATTAACTTCTAGCATCTGTTCTTTCAAGAGAAATAATATTGATATGGTCTAACTAGTGTCAAGCAAGCACTGTCGTTTAATGAGTGTTTTATGGAAATAAAATATCTTCTTCATTGGCCTGCCCTCTTCATTAATGCTGAATCTATTTAAGTGCTCAAAATCAACTTAAGAGGTTGATTGTAAATAGCTATTTTCTTGGCAATAAAATTTTCTCTTATGTTCCTAAATAAAATTTGTGATCTGCTTTCAAATTAAATTGCAATAAATGTAATATGCTGATTGCTTAGTCTATACTGTGCAGTTGCTTCTCACAACATTCCTATGAAGTACTCCCACAGCTCTCATTTTATAATCAAGAAAACCAAGGAGTGAGGCAGTTACATTAGTGAATTGTCTCAAGCCGTTCCAATATTAAATGATAAAGCTGGGATGGGGCAGATATCCTTGAAGTCAAAGCTCATGCTGTTTATACTCTTTATCATATGCCAATCATCTTTACTCTTCACTGTTATAAAAGCCACTTATACATGCAGAACAAAAAACAGTAAAACAGTGCAGAAGCTACCAAACCAATATCTTCAGCTTGTTTATGCTAGTTCCATTAAGAAGTATTATCTTTCAAAAGGCCTAAATAATATTCAGATAAATCCTACCTCACTTAAAATGTAGAGTTTAATATTATAATTTCAATCAAAACTTCTGAAAATATATTGTTGAAAAAGTTGAAGGATTTCAAAGCCATTATAAGAAAAGGAATCATTTGAGAATGTTGGCATGGGGGCAATGGCTGGGGTGGGAGAGTCTGATAATGTTAGCAACAGACTTGCAGGAAATATTTTAAAGATTTTTAATGCTATAAAAAGGAAAATGTGCACACATGCCTTTGATAACACATTTTATATGCCCAGTCGTTTTCATATTGTTAAAACTATAATTACTTCTTACTTTGCTAAGTAATCAAACTTTCATTCAGTGCTCCAATTTTTCTTATTTTTGTAATTGAAATGAAATGATAATAAAGAATCCCATACTGGGTACAACGTCAGTAAGCACTGTCTGGCAAACATCTAAATACACTGGCTTAGATAAGACTTTTTTTTGGGTGAGGGTAAGTTTGGTTTTGCTGATATACAATATGAAATAAAATAAGTGTATAAGTCAGCTCATCATTCAAACAAAAATAAAGTAATATATTTTATTTATTAATCATTTTTGTGAATTATTTTATCTCAAGCTGAATAAGTATTAATATGGACTAAAAGAAGGCAAATAGTATGGGAAGCAATTTGAAATCCTATCAGTTGTCAACACAGCCAGTTTGTTACTGTGCATACATTTCAGCCAGCTATCTAGTCACTGCTATTTTGCTTTAGAATTATGATTATTGAATTAAAAAAATGAGAAAAATTTAATTTTCAATTTAGTCTTCTCTTTAGAAATTTCAAATTCCACCATTCATCAACTTCTCATTATGTGACAAAGGATCCAAAGACAAAGAGGAACCAGATGAGAAGAATCAGCTTCAACTTGCAGACTTTACTCCTTTCAAGAAGATATAAACTGGAGTCATATTGCAAAAATTACGCCTTAAAATATATTTGTACTTTGTTTTCTGCCTAACCGAATTTAGGGTGCCCTTATATGCATTAAAATATTGGGGGGGGAGAAAAAGACTGAATCACTGAAGAAATTATTGACTCAGACTTCACTAAAGAATGAACAGAGATAATATATAAGCAATTAAAGATTTAACGAGTAATATATCCTCCTTATTAGAATGTTTTTAAAAATGGATTTAGAATTATTTTTGTTAAATTGCATGAGATGAATTTAAAATGATGGAAGCAGTACAAATTAATTATAATTTAAATGACCTTAAAGCATATACAAAATAAAAGAACTATCTGCTATTTCTACTTAGAATCAATCAACTTTGAAAACAAAAATCATGTTATTATTGTTTTCAAAGCCTGAGGAGAGGAAGAAGTAAGCCAATTCAGGGATTCTTTGGAGTTTGCTGATGGGTCATTGTTGATCAGTGAATATAACAGAAAATTATACTTCCCTAAAGGCTCAGCCATGCCTCATACCTGAAATAGGTGAAATGAGTTTTATACAAGCATGGCCAAGGTACCTTGTTTCTAGGAGACATGTTCTCTCTAGCTCCAGCTTCTTCTCTGAAAAAAATAGGGAACACTTTTAAGAAATACAAATACTTTTTCAATTAATAGTAATATATAAATATATTGTTAACAAAATCAAACATTTTAGAGGGCTTTTAAATGAAAAATCCTCTGAACAGTCCTCCAACTTCCAATTCTACTCTCACAGGGCCAGGAAAACAATACTAAGAATATTTTTGTATATTTCTCATAATTCTCACATCATTTAAAAAATTTTACATACATCACATTACAATATATATGAAAACTGCTTGTTTGATGGATAGATGAATTAAAGAAATAGTGAATGAAGAATCAATCTTCTGAAGGGAATTATTTCACCTCTAAAATATGCCAAGAGGTGGTTTCAATATATCTCATTAAGAACTGAGGTTAAGGGATTTGGAGAACAGGCACTTCACCACTGGTAGCTTTCCGTAACCAATGAGGTGACAAAATTGGGATTAGGGTCTGAGGATTCTGTGCAACTGTCCTTGGGGCCAGAACCTGAGCCATCTCAGCATACCAACACTTTACATAGCTAAACACAACCTCTCATCTCCAAATGGTGATAGATGTTTTTATTTGTCTGTTTGTTTGCTTTTTTCTGGACTACTAAGTACTCAGTCAGCCTTCCAGCAACTTCATTAGGTCTCCAGCTGACTAATTAGGAACAATTGGCTGGAGGTAAGGATATGCAAGGGAAAGAAAAAAAGGCAACAATTTGTTTTTACAACTTAATAGTCTCACAACTGGGTCTCCTCCATAGAAGGGGAAATTAATAATATCAAGGACTGCTCCAACTCCAGAACAAGTACAAAAGCAATATTTGTCTACTTGAAGTAAAGCAAATCTCATTGAAAGATCTCCACAATTTACGCCCTCCTTTAATCAATGCTTACCACACCAGGAGATGGTGGCTGCCTTATGTTATCTTCCTGGCCACTGTTAATACACTGCTATAGTCATGATCTTTTTACCGCCTTTTCAAAGCCCAGCATTTTTGTTTCAATAGATCCTTCAAGTCAAGGTGAAAAACTAAATACAGCAAAAAAAAATTAGTTATTTCCACTTTTACTTTTATATTGTTTTAACTTTGTTTTCAGAGTGGTGTCAGAAATCTGAACAGAATGCTGCGGTTACTTACCAACCAAATCTTTTATTCATGTTTTGAGGAAGAATATTTATAACCTGCTTGACTCCCTAGAATGTTACATATCTTTAGCCTCTCTGCTCTCTGAAATTTAGGATTGTAGGGCTTGACACAAGGTTAGGGTACAAAATCCTAGAAGGTTGAAACTGGCAAGGGGTATATCAGGAGTTGCCTTGACACCTGAGTACATATGAAGACTGACAATTAAGTTCAAGAACTTGCCACCGTGCACTTACATGGCAGCACTGCACAAACAGCTCGGTAAGGTTTCATAACCTTGGTGTATCAGTGTCTCACAGCTGTGTTTGTGTCGACGTGTGGCAATGTCTTTCTGAATGGCATTCATTATTGTTGTTGCGTGTTTTTGTGTGCCCTCGTGAGAATGTCTGAGCTTGAAATAGAGCAACAGACAAACATTAAATTTCTTGTTAAACTTGGCAAGAGTGGAAGTGAAATCAGGGACATGTTAGTGCAAGTTTATGGGGATAATGCCATGAAGAAAATGGCAGTATGCAAGTGGATTAAATGTTTTTCTGAGGGATGAGGACACGTCACTGATGAAGAGAGGTCAGGGCAGCCAGTAACGAGCAGAACTGATGAAAACATTGCAAAAATTCATCGAATTGTGTGTCAAAATCGTCAGCTGTCTGTAAGAAGTACAGCAGACCAAGTAAACATTGATAGAGAAACAGGAAAATCTTAACTGAAAATCTTGGCATGAGAAAGGTGTGTGCAAAGGAGCTCATCAATCAACAGAAGCAAAGGAGACTCGAAGTTTGCCAAGACCTTTTGGAGAGGCAAGATGGTGTTTTGGGCCATGTCATCACTAGTAATGAAACACGGGTGTACCAATATGATCCTGAAAGAAAGCATCTAAGTGCACACTGGAAGTCAGCCAATTTTGTATAACCAAAAAACTTCTGTCAGTCCAAATCAAGAGTCAAAACAATGCTGCTAACCTTTTTTGATATCTGAGGGACAATTCATTATGAATTTGTACCAGATGGACAGTGAACCAAGTTTACTATTTGGAAGTGCTGAAAAGCATGCATGAAAAAGTTAGACGAAAACAACCTGAACTTTTCTCCATCAATTCATAGCTCTTGAATCATGACAATGAACCAGCTCACATGGCACTGTCTGTGAGGGAGTTCTTAGCCAGTAAACAAATCACTGTATTGGAACACCCTCCCTACTCACCTGATGTGACCCCCAAGACTTCTTTCTTTACCTGAAGATAAAGGAAATAATGAAAAGAAGACATTTTGATGACATTCAGGACATCAAGGGTAATACGATGACAGCTCTGATGGCGATTCCAGAAAAAGAGTTCCAAAATTGCTTTGAAGAGTGGAGTAGGTGCTGGCATTAGTGCATAGCTTTCCAAAAGGAGTAATTTGGAGGTGACCATAGTGATATCAATAAATGAAGTATGTAGCACTTTTTCTAGAATGAACTCGCTAACTGAATTATCAGAACTTGTAAGTTCAAGTAGGACATGAAAAGCAGCATACCAGCAGGGGGAATAATGGGTCATTGATCTGAAGTTCCTAAGTACAGAATCCAGTATGGATTTTGAAAGCACCATCACCAAGTAATAAATAATAGGAAACCCAACCAAGACCAGAGCATTAGAAATAGGTAGGGATGAAGAACCTAAAGAAACTCTTTGAAGTGTAGAAATAAAATGACAAGCCTTTTGATTAGCCCTTCTTTTTCCTTTTTATAAATATGAAGAAATATGAATGAATGTAACCAGACATAGACACCCTGGGATAAAGCTGTTGCTAGCCATGGGTAGTTTAAGGAACATGATATCACTGGTCTCGCATGAGACTAAAATCCTGATTGATTTTACTTGCTCTCTTAAAATGAGGCAAACTGTCTAGTAATCCCAGATCCTACATCTTGATGCCTTTATTTGTATCTGCTTTTTTTCCTTTGGGGAACTTCCTGCCAAGTTGTATGTCTGCATTTTTCAGTCCTCCTGACCATTGTATCGTCATGCTCTTTTTGCCTGCCCAGAAATAGCACCTCACTACATGGCCAGATTTTCACTTGTTTCTTCCATAAATATAAACTGAAGACCTATCATGTGCCAGGCAAATGCACACTCCCAGAAGTCCCAAGAGAAAAAGATATTTCATACCCTTAAGGAGCTCTCATTTTAATAAGGATGACTTATTACCAACTAGATGAATCACAGTGCCTTGCCTATCATAAGACAGAGGAATATACAGAAATCTCCTTCCGCCTGCAGTGAAGGCAGTAACAATTCCAGAAAGCTCCTTGCAAGGAGAGGTCAGAGCTGGCTAGGGATAGCTTCACAGAGGGCTGTGTTAGGCTTTGGATTTGAGCTAAGACTCTACCCAGTGAAGCATTTTCTAGGCATAGGAAACTGCATTATACCTGGCATGGAGAAATTGGAGGACTTACTGTGTGTGGGAAGTGAGGGTATTTGCTTGTAAGAAATAAAGGGTAGGAAATGATGCAAGAAACATGATTTGGGGACAAAATAAGGCGTTCTTCAAAATAAGGTGAAGAGTTTTGATTATGTTCTGTAAGAAATTGAGGCGCCATCTACAGCTTTACAATCAGAGGTAGCATGAAATAACACTGACAGTGATGTTAAATATGACTCTGTCTGCTTGGATCTTCACCAACTCTTGTTAACGGGAGCTGCACCCATACACTAGTGCCCCTGATCTTGTTCTCCTGACCTCCAACCTCGACAACTCTTATTTTCATAGGTTGAATGTTGATAATCAAGGAAATTTTAACTTTCAAAATATATAAAATACATGTTAATTTTCTGAACCAGACAAGTATAATTTCCTCTAATGTATAAAATGGTAACACAAGCATGTGCAATACACAGCAGGAGACAGAAAAGAGTTGAGGGTTTAGAATGAAAAGCATTTTATAAAGAAAAAAAAGGCTTTTCTGAGGGTATAGCAGCAAACTTGAGCACAAACCCTGCAAATTAAACTTGGGTATTTTGTTCTTTGCTATCAGCTGGGAACAAAAGGTAATGAATTGAAGGCTAAGGCAAAAATCATAGTGAAAAGAGTCTAGGTTCTGGAAGTAAATTATTGTTAACAGAACTTTGTAAAGAGACTATTTCTTCCTGCTACAAATGACCAAACAAGGAGGAATATTAATTCTCAGAATGTCATGAACAAAGGAAACATTGAAACAGATTAGCCCAGACTAAAGGCAGGTGAGACAAGATGAAAGTAGTGCATAAGGTGAAGTCACACTGGTTACAGCAGACAGGTCACCAGATAGGAGAGAGAGAAATGTTTCTGACTAGTGAGGAGCATTTCTCCCTCGTCATATAGCTTACTTGCAGACAGCTGTATAACCTAATGTCCTGAACCTGTCCTTACTGAAACAGACCAGAAAAAACAATGGTAGAAAGAAACTAAAGATTAGTCAAGGTAGAAGTGAAGGTCAGAAAAACTGAATCAGAATAAATTAATGTCATTTGCTGCAATAGTTAACATTCAAATACCATGACCAGACTTTAGCCTTAAAGAATTGGGATCAAATCTCGCTTCTATCACTGACTAAGTGCCTGGCCTTTTTACTGAAATACTGCCCCACTCTCTCTCTTTATTTTTCTCATATGGAAAAATAGAGATCCTGATTCATTGGATGATCCTGACTGTAAAGTCATTACATGCAATAAACAGATAAAATGGAATAATATACAAATAGCACTTAACTTAGCACATAGTAAATATTCAATAATTTTTGTTGAGAGAAAAAAAGACACTTATCTTCCCACCAGATCAAGAGAATTATCTTTCTTCCCATAGTATAATGTAATTTATAAATAACATATTTTAAAAATACCAAGAACCAATAACAAATAAATCTCAATATTAGCAACAAGCAAGGTACCCTGCTCATTAGAAGTGGCTTCAACCAGCATTGAAAGTAGAGAAAGCAGAAGACCAGATTTGTGAGGACAAATGTGAAATTTGAGGCTAGAGACCATGATTCAGGACTAGAGCTGTGGTAATAGCCACTGTAATGAGAAAATGACTCCAAATTTGGAAACAGGCAGAGGATTCAAGGTGTCTTCGCAGAGTAACATCCTAGTAGCTGAATTTGCTCGAGGAATTATTTGACTTTCAAGGTGTAGGGATATTTGTCTTCTCATGTACTACCAAGAGATCTAATAACTCTGTAAGAGTTGAAGTTACCGTGCAGAAAACCAATGGGAATGTAAATGATCGTCTGAGAGCAATGCACATCATTTTATCCAATAGAAATAGAAGGAACTTCTGTCCAGGATAAAAGGTAACATCAGATGTAACTGTCTATTGCCTTAAAAGACATTTAAGTTTTGTAATATCTATTAGCACATGATTTCCCCATTCCTTTTACTGAATAATCTATAAATCTCTGGTCCTTGATTCTTTTTCGAGTTAGTCTTAAACATCATATTGATTCTCTCAGTAATTGACAAATGAAATCTTTGGAATATGTTCAAATTTTGTGTATATGGAAGTCTCATTTTTAAGTTTTTGAACATGATACTTTAGCACAAACTTATTCAAATGATAGTACACAGCCCATAAAGAGAAGACTTGATTTACCATGTGCATTTGTTAATATTACATTTCATTATAAACATGCCACAGTTAAGTATTCCTATGCAACTCACTCCAGATGTTACTGTGGTCTTCTGTGATTAATTTCACCATTTTCAAAGTCCTAATGATTCCTATTCAGGTGTTGATAAAAGAGAAACTTTGAATCCATGGAGATTGGATCATGGTTCTGGCGGAACTACACCTCAGTTGAGTCTGCCAAGTTTGCCAGCCATTTACATTAACTTTGCCTACTCAGCTGCTGATCAAAAAAAGATGGCACTAGATTTAAGTGATGACAGGTTACTACATCTCTCACAAAAGTAGTTAAAGTACAAATGCTGGCTATACTATCATTCCATATTTCAATATAAGAAGTGGGGGAGGACAACAGGCTTATCCATCACTTCGGGTTGTGCCAGAGCAGCAATCTCACTGACCTCCTCCTGTTACACACCTACAGTTGTAGTCTCACCACAGGGAATGAATGGAAACACTCCATAATGCAGCATTCTCTGATAACAAAGCACATATTTTTTCATGGGTAAGTGATATTATATGCTTTAATTTCTAAGTATTTGTAAGTTAATATTTCCTTGGTAATAACTTACAAATTATGTACAATTAATAATCTTTTACTATGCACAAAGCATTCTGTAGGTTGTGTGCATTGTGTGTGCTAAAGAAAAAGCATGAGGCATAATTCCTGCAATGGATTGAATGAATGTTTGTGTCCACTTAAAACTCATGTATCAGAATCATATGACCAGTGTCTTAGGAGATGGGGCCTTTGAGAAGTTCTTCTGTCACGAGAGTGATTCCCTCAGGGGAGGGATTAGTGCCCTTATAAAAGTGGCCGAGAAAGTTCCCGTGTTCCTTCCACCACGTGAGGTTACCGTGAGAAAAGCATGGTCTAGGAAACAGGTGTCACCAGATATCAAATCTGCCACTGCTGGATTCTACCCTCCAACACTGTGAGAAATAAATGTTTGTTGTTTAAAAACCACCCAGTTGATGGTATTTTGTTATAGCAGCCCAAAGAGACCAAAACAATTCCTTTAATGAAGGTATTCACCATTTAGAAAAATGTATTTTAAAAAAATCAATAGTAACTAAGTGGCCCTGAAAATGTTTAAATTTTCACAGGCCCAATTTATAAGGGAGAGTTATTTCTATTACGTTAGTAAAGAAGTTTCCTTTACTTGATGTAACCAAGTATTAAACGGGGCGCACACTGTGATTGCTGAGATCACTATCTGAACAAACAGATCTGCTAGGCCAGTAGAAAGAAGTAGGCAAAGAAGACATTATCCTGCTACATTTCACCAACTTGGGAAAACACTGTTTTTCAAACCACTGATGTTCATTAAATTATTTTTCATGGACACTTAAATAGTAACGTGAATTCAACTAGACTCATAAGACATTAAAGAAGGAAATCAATAAACCACCCAAAACAAACAAATATACAAACATGTACATACTGGCTGAAATTCCCATAAAAACATGAGTCACTTGAGGAAAATGTTATAAAGTCTTTTCAGTCCAAATAATACATATGCAAGCTTTTTCTTAAACGTTTTAGGGAGAGGGGAAGAGGAAAAATATGATAACGCATTTCTTCTGTTGTGCAAGTCTGAATTTTTTTTTGTCTGTTTGTTTTATCATAGATAACATAAGGTACTTACTTGTGGAAGGACATCTGAACAAAAACATCAGAAACATTTTTTTTCCCCTTTGTTCTCATTAATAGCTTTGTTCCTCAGAATGGCATCTACATAGCAATCAATGTTTCAAATGATTTGGAAAAAATCTTAAAATAACATCTTCAGACTGACTTCTATTTGGAATCTTTCTTTGTCTTTTCCAAATTACCATGTTTCCCTGAAAATAAGACCTAGCCGGACAATCAGCTCTAATGCATCTTTTGGAACAAAAATTAATATAAGACCCTGTCTTCTTTTACTATAAGACCTGGTATAATATAATATAATATAATATAATATAATATAATATAATATAATATAATATAATATAATATAATATGATATAATACCGGGTCTTATATTAATTTTTGCTCCAAAAGACGTATTAGAACCAATTGTCTGGCTAGGCTTTATTTTCGGGGAAACACGGTATGACATATTTAATAAAATCACTTTTTTCTTTCTACAAGTTAAACTAAATGTGCTCTCAGTCTACAATATTCTTCTTACTTGTTTTGTGGGATACGAAGCATTTTTAGGATGCCTAGGTAAAGATAATTTACTTCAAGAATGACTCGAAAACCATTCTTGATCAAAGTTCATCTTTTTTTGAGATGCAGAAGTCTATGATAACATTCAGCAGATCTCTAAAATCTCTATAGGAAAAGAATGTTGAGAAAATAAAAAATCACACACGTAGTATTATGCAGAATGCTTTTACAGCATTATTATTGACTTAGAGATCATTCTACAACAAACATCCACAGGTGTCATCTTCTCATTATCATTGTAAAAGTCATATTTCTATTTCCAAATCTCTTATTTGGATCTTGCTCTCTAACTTGTGCTAATCTACAACAAAGCACAAAAGAGCTGCCATTTATTTAAGAAAATTTTACTTTCAATCCTTTATTACATCACCCACCCAGGCCTTTAAAATATTTTATCTTTATTGCAGAATGGATACCTTTTGTTTTCTGTGAAGATAACATTAGCCATTAATATTTAGGTATGGAGAATTTTGTTTTAAATTGGCCTACAACAAACATTTTTCTATCTAATCATAAGAATGCAGATGCATTTCCAAATCAAGGTGCTTTATCCCTCATCATCCACACCTCTATGTGCTCTGTGGTTGAACTACTATCATAATTTTGAATCTAGCACTGAAAAAAATCTAGTAATAGAAGCTTTCAAAATGCTATAGTAGTAAATAGATTAGTTTTACAAATATAACCAATTTGCCCAACTGACTGCTTTTGGTGTCATTCATATGTTATCTTCTCTTATTTTGTTTAATTTTAAATTACTATCTTGTGTAAATGCAAACATACGTTGAGGGATATTCATTGTTTTATTATATTGTAAAGTCAAGTATGCGTAAAAGAATACTTTTTCTTCATTGTCTTATTCACAACTCTTTATTAAGTAACTCCAGAAATCTCTACAGGCTACACATTACACTATTTGAACCTTTTGACAAATAAGGATTGCCATATTAGTTTTTATAAACGGTAACCATATCAAAACATTATAGTAAATAAAATATGACAAAAAGACATTATTAAAAATGTACTCTTATGCAATTTTCTTGTAAAATACTACTTTTTAAACAAAGTGAAGCATTGTCAGTTTGAAATTAGATGAACTGATGAATTTCTGTTTTCTAATATTATAAAATACCAACTACATTTACCTCTGAAATAAACTGTATTTTGAGTATATTTTATACTCAGAGAACATGGATATTTGGAGCACAAAGGACTCATTTGATTTATGGCCCTTAAAATTTGATTCTTAAGATCAGGAATTCTGAACATGGACTTATTTGACATTTTTAAAATGTTCAGTCCTTCATATCAGTTTAAAAACTGATTTTAAAGACACATTTTTATTATTAGAGGTGATACATAATTAGATGCGATACACAACTACGTGTAAGTACATAATTGAAAAGTTTTTTGGAAATTTGTTGTTTGGAGGATATATCAGATAGCTTATTTGGAAACATGATTTTATTAACTTAGAAAACAAAAAATTGAATGCCTAATATGTGCCATTTGTAAACATTTTATATCATTTAATCAGTTCAAACAAATATTTTTGCTCTATTTTACCAAAAATATACCTAACATCAAAAATATTAATTACTTTGCTTGGGTACAAATAAATATTAATTAAGAAAGTTGATATTGGAGTCTGATGTATTTGATTTCATAGATTTGTCCTTTTGTTTACACAGTTCCCTTTGGAGCATGGTGACCTTATTAACACAGAGGCACAGAGAGAAGGAAAGAGATGTCACGAAGGGCAATATTTAACCATTAATTTCTTCAAGGTGAATCATATAATAATATCAGAAATTCGTTTTTTTGTAATTCATCCATTTGTTTTTTTGTTTGTTTGTTCGTTTAGTTTTGTCTTCTCTCCTGATAGACACAGAGTTGATGAAAAACTTTCTCAGACTCCCCCTTTTCTGGTGTGAGTTGCAGAAGCTTCTTCGTTAAGGGCACACAATTTTCCTGTTTAGAGAATGCTTGTGGTAGCAAATTAAATAATTGCCTGATGTGGAAAAATTCATTAGAGAGTATCTTCGAATCTTTTTGTCCATGACATAAATTGAGCATGAAACCTTATTTCTTTCAAGATGAAAAGCACAATGGAGTTGAGTCCATGAAATTTGTTTCTACTTAATGATATTCCATTTTGCATACACTGAAATCTTAATAAACTCACAAGTACTTGTTGAATGCCTACTATGTTCATAGAATTAAATTTAGATGATAGAGAATTACAAAGGTATACAATCCAGCAGTAAGACTGTATTAACCAACTACAAAACATGTGCTTGTAGGTGTTCTTGCATTCTGTTTAAAAGAAAGCATTTCCAGTAATTTCTTCTAGT
Organism: Rhinolophus hipposideros; assembly: GCF_964194185.1. Classification (NCBI taxonomy): domain Eukaryota; kingdom Metazoa; phylum Chordata; class Mammalia; order Chiroptera; family Rhinolophidae; genus Rhinolophus; species Rhinolophus hipposideros. Next base: position 68,097,501 of record NC_138050.1, read on the forward strand.
TGCTATAGAAATTAATTTCAAAGCTATACTTTTAACAATTCAGAAAAATGCTGCCTTTTCTTTGTGATACAATTGTTCTCAGATGTTCCATATAATTCTCCTCTTCTTTTTTCTTTTTATTTAAGCCCTAAATTAGGCAAGATCTAGGTTTTGCTCACAGTTTGTGAGCTTCTCTGTATCACTCACCATTTATGTAGTTATTTGGCTACTCATCTCTTTTCTAAGGTCATATCTAAAGTTCCACCACTTCTTATATGTGTAACCCTGCAAAAGATATTTAACCTCTGTGCCTCGGTTCCCTCACTTAACAGAGGCTATGTATTATGTTTGTATTCCTAAGATTAGCTGACATGTCATGCATTCAATAAATATTTGTTACATGGATAAATTCCTTTAATTATTGTTTGGTTATAAATTAATATTGAAAAAGAAAAATTAGATTATAATCACAAAGACTATGTTTGCTGTTATTATCTATGTTTACTGTTGATTGTTGATACAAAACATCATGACAACTAAAACTGTTTGAAAGAAAACGAATCAGCAGCACAACGGACTTTTTCCAACCTATTCCAAAATGAAGACAAGAAATAAATATAATGACCACATAGGTTGAATTACATCAGAAAGTATAATAAAAAAATAGTGGCCAAGTCAGTATAACTACAGTTATGAAAGCATAAATTGTTCCAGGGTGATTTTTTTCCCATCAATAATTTTATTTGATTACTAATTCTATTTTAGACTCTAGTCTTGAAACTTAGCTCTTTTTCAATTTATGTGTTTGGAAGTCTTTACATTGAACTTATCTTACATTTAAATGTAATTTACTTAAAAATGTATTGATGTAAAAATGAGAGTAACTAAATCAATGATATACTTATCTATAAAGAGTTTTAAATTGGCATGCTATCAGGACAAATGCTATTGTCATTTGTTAAAAGATGGGCTAACTATCTCATTCCAGACATATTTTACACAGATTTTTTTAAGGAACCTGATTTCTCATAATACTAGTCTACATTGTACAAATAAGGAAAACAGAAGCAATCTGCTACTATCAAACAGAATAACTCATATCAAAATTCATAAGATACCATGGATTTATTGTCACTGGGTCAAGAATGCAAGAACCATGGTTTGTATATTTTTATGGATCATTATTGATTTGAAAAATCCACATTTTAAAAAAGTCTTCATACACTCTCTCTTTCACAAATCATGTTGTGCTTCAAATCTTTAAAACAGCTTCATGAAGTTCAGGCATTTTGGGGCTTTAATTAATTTTCTGTCTACAGTCTTTCTAGTTGTTAATCAGATTTGGCTTTCTCCTCATGTTTTGAAATGAAGGTTGTAGCTTTGATTAGAAAGAGAGATTTTAGACAAAAGTGTACTTTCCCTTATCGAGAGTCATTAAGAAATAAGGCATCCAGCAAAAGGCAAGCTGGAACTCATTAGTTAGTTTAATAAAACACTTATGAGGTACATCGTGTACTAAAAGAATGACTATATTTATATGGCCTTTTAAATAAACAAAGCAAAGCCAAAAATTACAAGCAAAATGACATAAATAAATTTATTGAAAGGTAAAAGTTGAACAGCTAGGAAAACCACCTGCATGTCATTATCCTATATATCATAGAAACGTTTTTCTTCAAAAGGGTAAACTAGGTCCTCATAAAATGTATTAAATAAAATATGATACAGCAGAAATACAACGGTTGATATTTTGGTTTTGATTTTAACTTTCCCTCAAGTAAAATATTTGAGATGATAAAGAATTTAAGTTTCTTAGATTGTACAACACCAAAATGCATGAAACTTCACATAGTAACATGGCTTTGCAGTTCTTCCATACTTTAGAAACTTTAGACTCAAAGCAAGAGAAGGTGATGCTAAGTTTAGTGTTAATTTATAAGTTACATCCTGCATTCATTCTTCTAATTTTGGCTATGGGGAGACTGTGTGGCACAAAAATAGGTAAATTACCTTGAAATAAAATTATTTATTAATATGTGCTAATAATACTTTAAATAGAAAAATATGTGGAGGTTGAATGAGTAAATGGAATTAAAGTTGTCATTTTGAGTATAGACTCAAGGCAGCAATAAACACAATAACTAATATTTATATTGTTTGATGCTCTAAAGCATTTGTTTTCATAGCCTGTTGATATAAATTGGAATGTGACACAGTGAATAATTTTTAAACTCTTCTAAAGTTCTCTCTAAACACTGGTGGTGATAACAATGTTGATGTATTGTACTTTATAGTATGTACGTTGTATAAATGTAGGCAAATACCCAACATCAGGTAAATAATACTCAGTAAGTACCAGCTACTTTTAACATATTAAAAAAGCAGCTTCCTTTCCTTAAAAGAAATGAAAAAGATAACTATTACTGGAGTAATCATAAAACAATGTCAGCTTCTAGAAGTTCAGTGTTTATGTGAAATACAATAAGTATAGGTGATGTGCCAGACAATCTATGCAGACAACACAGATGGACAATGCTTTACTTATTAGAAGTGTTTCATTACAGGTAGGTGGCCTTCATCAAGAATACATTTCCAATTTAATTCATATTTTTCTAACTAAATTATTCTTTTAATTTTTAGAATTCTAATCTCACGGGGAAAAATATTTTGTCCGCAAATTGTAATAAAGATTACAGTTAAGATCCCTAATGTATTTACAGGAATATTCCACCTTAGTCCATGTAAAACATATGTGTATTTAACTCACTAATATCAATTCTGAAAAAGAGAGTAAGAAAATAGAAAATGTTAATAAATTGCATAAACATTCAAATTATCATTTAATCAAACACAACACGTATTATTTTCACTTTGTTGATAGTTTTTAATCTACTTAAAATAACTTGAATATTTATATTGCTGCCGTTTTAGTTTCCACACTCCTCTCCACCAGCTGAGAGAAAATGAACATAATTTTGCCAATAATGTTTACATTTAAATATGTGAGTCCTTAAATATATGAGCTCTTCTTGAATTAGTTCCTATATCTTCTTCTTTTCATTTAACCAACAAGAAATAAAATATCACTGAAAATATCCTCTGTACCAATTGTTGCATTTGTTCCTGGGGATGTGGAATAAAACAATATTTACCAAAAAAAAAAAAAACAAAAACACACACATCTACTTTTCTTTCAAAGACTTCAAGTATTAATAGGAATACATAAAAACAATATAGTGATAATTTCTACAATAAAATATATATCTGCAATTCTACAGTAAACCAGAAGAGACACTGGTCAACTTTACAACAGTAACTAATGGATAACCTAACTGATTAATGTCTATTAAAATTATATTGAATCATGTGTCCTGCAGTAAATTGGAACAACATATCTGTTCTTAAAAGTTCTTTTAAGAGATATGCTGGCAATTGTCAAGAATTTGGGGAGCTAATGGTTAAATACAGATATTAAAAAATTAAATTATATAAATTTACAATAAATAATTTATAGTAAAATCATAGATAATACTTCAAACCCACAAAATCCTTCATATTTCACTATTGCCTATGTTCCTGAGGATATTTGAGTCTGTATGGTGGAACTACTGCAAAAGATGTGGTACGACACAACTTGCCTCTACTCCACATTCAGTGATGTTGTGTTGGAGATTTGAAATGAGCCATAAGCCAGACTGAAAAAGTCAAGAACCATATGATTTCACTGATATGTGGTATATAAAATTGAAAACAACAAAAAGAACTTGACAAACAAATGAAGAAACAAAAACTCACAGAGTCAGACAATAGTTTAGTGGTTACCAGAGGGTAAGGAAGGAGTGGAATGGTAGATGAGGGTAAAGGGGATCGAATATATGGTGATGGAAGGAGAACTGACTCTGGGTGGTGACCACACAATGTAATATATAGATGATGTATTATACAATTGTACACCTGAAACCTATTTAACTTTTAACAATTGTCACCCCAATAAACTTTGGGGAAAAAATGAGCCATGATAGGAATATTTACAACACAGAAACTGGCAAACTCTGCCATTGTGTGTGTGTGTGTGTGTGTGTGTGTGTGTGTTTCGTAAGCAAGACAATTATTAAACATTATCCAGCCTTCCACTAGAGGCAGCCGAAAGCAAGATATCTGATAACACAACCTTATGAGTAGCAAAAAATAAAACAGAAAATATGCTAAATTAACTTGATTTATATACTTTAAGATGCCTTGAATATAAAAATCAACAATATGAAATCTAAATCCCTCCATAGTAGGTATGATTATATTGTCAATTGTAAAAAGTTTGTATCAGGCAAAGAGTAAGATTTTCTGCACTTACATTTCTCACTTTCAAATAGGAACCTATCAAACCTACATTAATCTCACTAACTTCTGGAATATACTTTATCCAATGAAGTACATTATCCAGAATTAAAGTTTATTACAAGGGTAGGGGGAGGGAGATGAGGGTAAAGGGGATCAAATATATGGTGATGGAAAGAGAGCTGACTCTGGGTGGTGAACACACAATAGGATTTATAGATGATGTAATACAGAATTGTACACCTGAAATCTATGTAATTTCACTAACAACTGTCACCCCAATAAAAATAAAAAAGTTTATTACACTTCAAGTACTTGAAAATCTTGTACTGACAAGATCTTCCGGACTATTGCACCAATTAGAGAAAGAGGTTCCAACTAAAATGTTAACTGGCACCTCTTTCAAACATATAAAGGGCTAAAAACAACAACACTGGGAGAGTAAATTCTATTAAAATCCTATGTTTTCCTTTTATTTTCAAGCATCCTGAAATTCCCAGGAATTTCCAAAAGAACTTTGTCTCTTGCCCATTAACTTGGGTCCTTTTCTTCACCGCAGCCTCCGCTCTTCCACCAAGAGCATTCCAGACTGATCGCACACACCCTCCCTCGCTGCACACAGGCCCTGACCGGTCTGTTCTGCTGTCTAAGAGGCACTATCTATCACTATGATGGCTTTTATCTCAAGAATCCTGCCCTTTGGGCAACCTCCCAAATACACTCTTGGGGGCTGGGGAAGGCTCTGGACAACTGCACATTAATAATTTTTGGCAATCTAAACTTTGACATATTAAACATTTAGAAATATGAGAGCTTATAAATATAATTTCTTGAGCTATGGATTGACATGGTATTTCCTGTGTCTTACTTTTAATATAAAATAAGTAAGAAAGACCACCTCCAAAGGAAGGATAGCAATTTATTTATTCCTATGTTAAGGAGAATACAATGTAACATAATTGGCATTTAGAAATACAAATAATTCATGAGTGATAAAGAGAAAAACATCTTATATGACAAATGAGATAACTGGAGGTAAACTTAACCAAAAAATATGAAAATAACTCTGCAGGATAAGTAGTGTAGCATCAAAATTTGATCGCAGACCCCTTTCTTCATCCAGAATATCCCTTTCAAAACTGAGTTAATACAGATATATATACATATATATATATGTATATATATATACATACATATGTATATATATATACACATACATATGTATATATACATACATATGTGTATATATATATACATTCATATGTATATATATATGTAATTTTTTCTGCAAAAACTCTTTTATTTACTTTATCAAATGCAATTCTATTCTTGTAAAATATGTAATATTTTAAATTCCTTGTGTATTTGATATACTATATCAAATGAGTCTATTAAACAGGGTCTCAATGCTCACTCAGTGAAATTGATATTCAGAACTCATATCGTATCTTTAATTACACTTTCAATTAACAGAAAACTATTTAGTAAAACTATTTACATGTAAACATTGAAGAAGCTACCTGTCCACATCTAAACACTCATTTTACTGAACGCAAATAAATATGTGATGTACAAAATATGAATCTGATTAATGCTAAAAGCTAAAAGAAATGTTACATTAAGGAAAGCATAATAATTATCCATGTGTTCCCCATTCTTGAGTATTACACCTTTTCTCCTACTTTTTGAGAAGAAAATCAATAGTTTTCTATATAATTAGCCTGCAGATATTTAAAAATAAAACCCCATGAACTAGATGGAAAGAAGGTGTTCATCAGTATTCATTTTTCTAAGTTCATACTGTTATCATTCTGATTTTTATTTTCCATGATTGCCTGCTTAAATCTCTTATGGATCATTTGCAGAAATATTTTAAATACAATAAAAATCTTTTATTTCAGTGCTACCTGAACTCTAATTAATTAATTGAAAAGTCAAAGTGGGGAATTATTTAAATATTATAACCAACATTCTTTTCAATTTTATTTTAACCACTAAGAGTTATGTTTATACACCAGTTTTACAAAGTAGGCCAGGCCTTTTTCTCTAAGAATATGTTTACTGAATAACTGTGTTATCTCTCTATAAACTTTATCCATAATGTCATCTATTTTTTCTAATTTTATTTTCTTTAAAGTACAGTACAAATTAAAACACTTAAAAATATCTTGAATGGGAGTCATCCTTAGATGTTTACTAATTGTTTTTCCAATTCATATCTCATCCAACAAAATTCTTTTAGCAGTTTACCTTCATTAAATTGTTCCAAAACTCGAGTTTTCATTCTATGGGGAAATCTCTCTTAAATCCGTCTTCTTCGTTCCTTATGTTTTCATATTCCACCGAACTAGACACTTTAATATAAATACATATGACCAACAAAATTAGAAGTAACCAATCAACCTTGGAAAGTATAGTGTTCAAGAAGTGGATAGGCAGAAATGAGTTGGAAGAACCCCACTCATTTCTGCCTATCCACTTCTTGAACACTATACTTTCCAAGGTTGATTGGTTACTTCCAACTTTGTTGCTCCTATGTATTTATATTAAATTACTGTGGGCATGAGTCAGAATGCTTTTACATTGAATGGGAGACTGGTAAACTCAGTTTTAGTTAAGTGAAGATCAATAAAGAGAGTTGCTGAGAAGCTAAAATTGAAACTTGAAAATAAATTATTTTCCAATTACCTATACCTGGAAACATTCATAAGTCTTTCCAATTTAGCATACCCCCATCTCCTCAAAACTTTATTATTTCATTTCACTCTTTCCTACTCTCGTTTCCATTACTGAAGTCCAAGTAAGTAATGTCTTGCTCCTGGACTATTTTAGAACCTTCTATAAAAGAATTCTGTTTCTATTCATGCCTTTTGCAACATATCCTAGCGCAGAAGTTAATGCCCTTTTACTAAATCATATCTGATTATGTCACTCTTAAATAAAACCTAACATAGTGTTCTACTGTCTTTGGATAAAAACCAAAATCCAAAATATATTTTTAAAAATGACATTTTATAATTTCCTCTTTGCATCGATGTCTCTCTCATTAGCTTTCTATATCTTCATCATTTTATTGTAATTTTATTCCTCTGTTGTCATATGTTTCTATTTTTTTCCCTATTATGATGTCTTCAAACATAATTTATTTCACTTTGGAACACTTTTCTGAACACTTCTGCATTTTTTTCTCTGGTCTTAAACTAGACTTTTTTTTTTTTACTTATTTACCAAGTGTCAGCTTACAGTTATTTTCCTTAGATGCTGGAGTGGGTTGGTTGAGTATTTTTTGTGTTGCTTTAGAAACCTGTTTTGCTTCACTACTCTCCTGGAATTGCACTTTTCCTAGTTTTTGCCCTAGCTATGAACACATAGAATGCCTAAAAATGTGTTTTATAAAATAAAATACAAAGTGGTAAATAAAATAAATAAATGCTTTTGAAAATTCATAGTTACTGTTCAGTAAGTGCCATATATAAGTGTATTTAACATGGCATTTCACATCTAGCAAAATATTAGTCACCTAGATGTCTTTCACTCTAATTCTTAGAGGTGCAGCTAATGGCAAAACACTTATTTTGTTGCAGCTATTTCGGTAGGTCTGGATTTTCCTCTGCAGAATAGCATACAAAACTTGAGGATATCTTGCCAGTCTGGAAGGTGAAAGAAATTGACACAGAAGCTGTGACGAAAGGGATTAAGAGAGAGAAATGAAAGATACAGGATACTTGACAATTGCCTAACTGCCCTAGCTTCCAAGAAAATTTAGGAAAGAGCTGTTATTAGTGAAAAGAAACATTAGGAGTATTACAGTCTGTCATGTGATGCAATTCTTTTCTCCCTTTGCCTCAGAAATTTTCATTTAAAAATCACTGAAATTCTGATTTCAGAGTTCATATGCTATTTTTTAAGGAATTATGGGTATGAGCTATTTTACTTCAAATTGATGGAAGTACTCATGATATAAGACTGTTCTAAAGGTGGGGCCAGGCAACAGATGCTCATTTATCCAGATTAGCATTACCTCTGGATGTGAGGAAATATCTCATTTTCTTCACTCTTGCACGAAAAGAGCATTCTGTTATAAAGGACAAAATGGAACAAAAGGCTGAGGGTTAGGAGATAAGGGAAAGATGACCATACAGAACTCATTCTGTCTGGCTCTGAATTAGACTTTCAGACGTCTAGAAAGTGGATATGGTCTGTGGTAGGCATAGTCCTTGATCCCAATTAGCTCAATGTGGATAAGAATAGGCCAGAGATTTCGGACTTAAGTCCAATTATTTAATTGGACTTATTTAATTGGATTTAATTAAGTCCAGTATTTAATTGGACTTTAGTCCAACACAGACTGAAGCATCCTCTATGTACCAGTGTTCAGGCCAAGCAGAAATTGACTGTCTGAAATCTTTAGTCCAAGGCAAAGAAAACCTTAACTTGTGGCACAATCAGAAAAAAAAAAAGAAAAAAGATCACAACTTCTAGAAACAGCAGACTTTAGATATATCATATGCTGCTTTTGTTTTTAATCATTGCCTCCTTTATTTTTTCTGAGTTGCTTTGTCACAAATTACTTGTAAATGTCTGAAGCAGAGAAAGGTTCTTTTCTTTGGGTGATTCTTTGGGAGTATGTGATTTTTAGGTATAAAGGGTACTGAGTAGATCGAGATAAAAATCTGTTACTCTTCTCAGCATGGCTCCCAGGAACTGATATTGGTGTGTTATTCTTTGGGGAGTGGAGAACTGGGATGAAGTTCCACTTCAATGACCTCATTGGCTAGAAAAAATATTCGTGTATATCAGCAGCTGTGTTGCAATTCTATTCCCTTACCCATATTCGTTTTCTTTTTCTAGTTTCTTTGGCCAAAAACATTGAGAATTTCCATTTCAGGGACAGAGGGGCAACGTGCCCCGTTATTTAAAAAACTTACTGAAACAAGTAGATTATCCACATCATTAACTCAACATTAAAAGGTCTTCTGGAGTTACTACATGGAGCTGGTTTCCTCCAAAAACAGGCATTTTGAAGTTAATGAATGGTATTGAAATTTGTTACTATTGAATAAGAATAACTAATAAAATTTTATGCCACAGACACATTTTAGAAATTACTTAGGATTTGGACATTATAACCAAGAACTGGAAAAATATTCCAAACATTTAATTTGAGATTAAAGTCATTACACAAAAATGTTACTTGTTAAGAATAATTGAAGACAAAATTGTATACTAGTCACAGATTTTTTTTTTCCTAATTTGACATGAAGATTAACTATGTTCATGTCACTTTAAAACTATGTCAATAATGGCAATTTTATCTTAAATTTCAAAGAGGATTTTGAAAAGGAGAAGAAGAATCTATGGGTTTTTTTCCTATTAGTAATGAATATTCAGTGCAAAATATCAGGCGATTATTTAACTTATGAAGATAATATATGTAGATGAGGAGAATTCTTGTAGTGTTGGAGGAAATGTAAATTGGTACAGCACGGTGAGAAACAGTGTGGAGTTTCCTCAAAAAATTAAAAATAGAACTACCATATACTCTAGCAACCCCACTTCTGGGTATATAGCCAAAGGTAGTAAAACCATTATCTCCAAGATATACCTGTACTGCCAGGTTCATTGCAGCATTATTCACAATAGCAAATACATGGAAATAACTCAACTTTCCAATGACAGATGAAGAAAATGTTGTGTGTGTGCGTGTGCAATGCAATATTATCCTACCACGAAAGAGAAGAAAATCGGACACTTGCAAAAAAAAACACAAAAGAACCATGGATGAACCTGAAGGACATCATGCAAAGTGAAATGAGCCAGATACAGAAGGACAAATACTGTATGATATCATTTATGGGTGGAATTTTTAAGAGTCAAACTCATAGAACCATAGAGTAGGATAGTGGTTGCCATGTGTTGGGGGCGGGAGAAGGTGAGGGGTCAAAGGACACGAGGAGATGTTGGTCAAAGAGTACAAATTTTCAGTTATATGATGAATAAGTTCTGGGGATCTAAAGCACAGCATAGTGATTATAGTTAATAATACCGATTGTATACTTGAAATTTGCTAAGTGGGAACATTTCTCAAGGTATTATTTGCTTAGAGTAACCATTGCTAAGAGTTTGCTTTGCTTTCAGAATATTATGGTAATGCACACAAGGTCTTAGTTATGCAGCAATTGCTTTATTTTGATGTACTCTCCTACAACTTAACAGTATGGTATATATCATTTAGTGTTTCCCACCAGCACACGTATCTTAAATCTCTCTTAAAGTGGAAAGTGAAAAGAAACTAGTGATATCCAAGAAAGAGGAGTAGGAGACAGGCTTTGAAATTTATATCCTTTGCGGACAGAAACTGCATGGTCTCTCTGAAAACTGTCATCCAGACCCCTCAGCCCCTCGCATTTAAATCTACACTCCCAAATTCACTCTGGGCACCAGGTGACTAGCGATGCCTGCACACTAGGCAGGGAACTCTTTGGCACAGCGGAGGACAACCTGGAGATCACCTGGTGGGCTTAAGCCAAGTCTGGTGCTGCTTTCTGTTTTGCTTTGCTTGGTGGTCTTTATTTTTATTTATTTTTTTATTTTTATTTTTTATTTTTTATTTTTTATTTTTTTTTATTTTATTATTTTTTTTTCTTTCTTTCTCTTCTTTTTTTTTTTCTTTTTTCTGCTTGTTGTGATTTGCTTTGTTCTGTCTTTATTTCTTTGATATCTTTGCCTATGTAGAGTGGGGATTGTCGGTTGTATTTTATTTGTGAATGTACTTGATTTGTTTTCTTTGTTGTTGTTGTTGTTGTTGTACTTGCTAACTTTATTTGTGCTGAAACTGCCCTACCAGGGCCCAGCTTAAGAGGCACAAGATTCAACATATCCAGAAGCCAACTCTGGACCAAACCAGAGTACTACCGGGTTTGACCTACAAGTCACCCACGGAAGGAGGGCCCTAAGACTCAGGAGTACTGGGCACAGGGCTGGTGGAGCTACTCTCAGTGTGCATTTGTGCAGGAAAGAACAGAAACTGCATGGTCTCTCTGAAAACTGTCATCCAGATCCCTCAGCCCCTCGCATTTAAATCTACACTCCCAAATTCACTCTGGGCACCAGGTGACTAGCGCTGCCTGTGCACTACGCAGGGAACTCTTTGGCACAGCGGAGGACAACCTGGAGATTACCTGGTGGGCTTAAGCCAAGACTGGTGCTGCTTTCTGTTTTGCTTTGCTTGGTGATTTTTGTTTGTTTGTTTGTTTGTTTGTTTTGTTTTGCTTTTTTGTTTTTTTGCTTTTGTTTTTGTTTTGTTTTGTGTTGTTTTGCTTTGTTCTTCTCTTTTTTCCTTTCTTTTCTTTTTCTTTTTTTTTCTTTCTTTCTCTTCTTTTTTTTTCTTTTCCTTGCTTGTTGTGATTTGCTTTGTTCTGTCTTTATTTCTTTGATATCTTTGCCTATGTTGAGTGGGGATTGTCGGTTGTATTTTACATGCGAATGTACTTGATTTGTTTTCCTTGTTGTTGTTGTTGTTGTTGTTGTACTTGGTAACTTTATTTGTGCTGAAACTGCCCTACCAGGGCCCAGATTAAGAGGCACAAGATTCAACATATCCAGAAGCCAACTCTGGACCAAACCAGAGTACTACCGGATTTGACCTACAAGTCACCCATGGAAGGAGGGCCCTAAGACTCAGGAATACTGACCACAGGGCTGGTGGAGCTACTCTCAGCGTGCATTTGTGCAGGAAAGGACAGAAACTGCATGGTCTCTCTGAAAACTGTCATCCAGACCCCTTAGCCCCTCGCATTTAAATCTACACTCCCAAATTCACTCTGGGCACCAGGTGACCAGCGCTGCCTCTTTGGGAACTCTTTGGCACAGCAGAGGACAACCTGGAGATTACCTGGTGGGCTTAAGCCAAGACTGGTTCTGCTTTCTGTTTTGCTTTGCTTGGTACTTCCTTTTTTTTTTTTTTTTTTTTTTTTTTTTTTTCTGCTTGTAGTGATTTGCTTTGTTCTGTCATTATTGCTTTGATATCTTTGCCTATGTTGAGGGGGGATTGTCGGTTGTATTTTATTTGTGAATGTACTTGATTTGTTTTCTTTGTTGTTGTTGTTGTTGTACTTGGTAACTTGATTTGTGCTGAAACTGCCCTACCAGGGCCCAGCTTAAGAGGCACAAGATTCAACATTTTCCAGAAGCCAACTCTGGACCAAACCAGAGTACTACCGAGTTTGACCTACAAGTCACACACCCAGAGGGAATTCTCTGAAGGCACAAGAGCCCATAGAGGCCAAACCTCATTTAAGTGGCCAACCCTCACCCAGCAGAACACCCTGTGGTGAGCAGAGCCAAGTTTCACAACTAGACGGCCTAGGAGTTAAGCCCACCTACTCACAAGCAAAAAGCAATCAAAGTTCTTCTTGAACAGGACGATATACTAAACACACGAGCCTCCTGTGGAGCACATGCAGAGAAGAACGAAGTAGTCCAAGTCAAATATAAAAGACACATACTACATAAGATAACCCAGCAAGAACTAAGAGCTCTAGGGGATCTTCCTAATACATCAAAGCAAACACAGAGAGTCAGTCAGAATGGGGAGACAAAGAAACATGTCCCAAATAAAAGAACAGAAGAAACCTCCACAACTGGAACCAAATGAAGCAGAGGTAACCAACATGTCAGAGACAGAGTTCAGAACACTGGTGATAAGAATGTTTAAGGAGCTTAGAGAAGACATAAAGAAGGATATAGAAATCATAAAGAACAACCAGTTAGAGCTAAAAAAGGATGTAGAAATCTTAACGAACAACCAGCTAGAACTAAAAAACACAATTACCGAAATTAAGAACTCACTTGAAGGAATGACCAGCAGGTTAGATGAAGCAGAGGATCGAATCAGCGACTTAGAAGACAAGTTAGCAGAGATCACTCAAACTGAACAACAGAAAGAAAAAAGAATAAAAAACAATGAAGATGGGTTAAGAGACCTCTGGGATAACATCAAGCGCAACAACATGCGCATCATAGGAATACCAGAAGGCGAAGAGAAGAAGCAAGGGATTGAGAACATATTTGAGGTAATAATGTTAGAAAACTTCCCTAACCTGATGAAGGAAACCAACATACAAGCCCAGGAAGTGCAGAGAGTTCCAACCAGGATAAACCCAAACAGGCCCACACCAAGACACATTATAGTTAAAATGGCAAAGCTTAAAGACAAAGAGAGAATCTTGAAAGCAGCAAGAGAAAGGCAGAAGGTTACATACAAGGGAACTCCCATAAGACTATCAAATGACTTTTCTACAGAAACATTGAAGGCAAGGAGGGAGTGGCAGGAGATACTCAAAGTGATGGAACACAAAGGCCTACAACCTAGATTGCTTTATCCAGCAAGGCTATCATTTAAAGTTGATGGAGAGATAAAGAGCTTCCCAGAAAAGAACAAACTGAAAGAATTTATGACAACCAAGCCAGCATTGCAAGAAATACTAAAAGGACTTCTGTAAATAGAAGAAAGATGAAAACAATTTACTACAAATCTAAAAATGGCAATAACTATGTACCTATCAATAATCACTTTAAATGTAAATGGATTAAATGCTCCAATCAAGAGACATAGGGTGGCTGAGTGGATAAGGAAACAAGACCCTTGTATATGCTGTATACAAGAGACTCATTTCAGATCAAAAGACACACACAGGCTGAAAGTGAAGGGTTGGAGTAACATATTTCATGCAAATGGAAGCAAAAAAAAAGCTGGAGTTGCAATACTTATATCTGACAAAATAGACTTTAAAATGAAAAAAATATTAAAAGACAAAGATGGGCACTATATAATAATAAAGGGATCAATCCGACAAGAGGACATAACCCTAGTAAACATCTATGCACCTAACATAGGAGCACCTAAATATATAAAACAGGTACTGATGGACATAAAGACAGAGATCAACAGCAACACTATCATAGTAGGGGACTTCAACACACCTCTGACAACAAGGGACAGGTCCTCCAGACAGAAAATCAATATGGAAACAACAGCCTTAAATGATACTTTGGAGCAGTTGGACTTAATTGATATTTTCAGAGCATTTCACCCCAATGCTGCAGAATACACGTTCTTCTCAAGTGCTCATGGAACATTTTCTAAAATAGATCATATGTTAGGACACAAGACAAGCCTCGATAAATTTAAGAAAATTGAAATCATACCAACTGTCTTCTCTGACCACAGTGCTATGAAATTAGAAATGAACTACAGGGGAAAAAAACCAGGAAGATACACCAATTCATGGAGGCTGAATAACATGTTGCTAAATAATGAATGGGTCAAGCAGCAGATCAAAGAAGAAATCAAAAGATATCTTGAGACAAATGAGAATGAGAACACGACGACCCAAAATCTATGGGATGCTGCGAAAGCAGTCCTAAGAGGGAAGTTCATAGCACTGCAGGCCTACCTAAAGAAACAAGAAACATCACTAACTGACAGTTTATCTTCACACTTAAGGGATCTGGAAAAAGAACAGCAAAATAAACCCAAAGGGAGCACAAGGAAGGAGATAATAAGGATCAGAGCAGAAATAAATGAAATAGAAACCAGAAAAACAATACAAAAGATCAATGAATCCAAGAGTTGGTTCTTAGAGAAGATAAACAAAATTGACAAACCTTTAGCCAGACTCATTAAAAAAAGGAGAGAGAGGACCCAAATTAATAAAATCAGAAATGAAAGAGGAGAAGTGACAACAGACACCACAGAAATACAAAAAATTGTAAGAAATTACTATGAGCAACTATATGCCAACAAATTTGACAACCTTGAAGAAATGGACAATTTTCTAGAGGCGCACAACCTTCCAAAGCTAACTCAAGAAGAAACAGAAAGCCTGAACAGTCTGATTACCACCAGGGAAATTGAATCAGTAATCAATAATCTCCCAACAAACAAAAGCCCTGGACCAGATGGCTTTACAGGTGAATTTTTCAAAACGTTCAAAAAAGAATTATCACCTATTCTCCTCAAGCTCTTCCAAAAAATCCAGAAGGAAGGAAGACTCCCAAACACTTTTTACGAAGCCACTATCACCCTGATCCCAAAAGCAGACAAAGACACCACAAAGAAAGAAAACTACAGGCCGATATCTCTAATGAACATAGATGCAAAAATTCTCAACAAATTATTAGCAAACAGAATTCAGCAATACATTAAAAAGATCATACACCATGATCAAGTGGGATTCATCCCTGGTATGCAGGGGTGGTTCAACATCCGCAAATCAATTAATGTGATACACCACATTAACAAAATGAAAAATAAAAATCACATGATCATATCAATAGATGCAGAAAAAGCATTTGATAAAATACAGCAACCTTTTATGATAAAAACCCTTAAGAAAGTGGGAATAGAGGGATCATATCTTAACATAATAAAGGCCATATATGACAAACCCACAGCTAACATCATACTCAATGGGGAAAAGCTAAAACCATTCCCCCTAAGATCAGGAACAAGACAAGGTTGCCCACTTTCTCCACTTCTATTCAACATAGTGCTGGAAGTTCTAGCCACAGCAATCAGACAAGAGAAAGAAATAAAAGGCATCCAAATTGGTAAGGAGGAAGTAAAATTATCATTATATGCAGATGATATGATACTATATATAGAGAACCCTAAAGACTCCACCAAGAAACTATTAGAACTGATAGATGAATTTAGTAAAGTAGCAGGATATAAAATTAATATTCGGAAATCAGTTGCATTTGTATATACCAATGATAAAATAGCAGAAGGAGAAATTAAAAAAACAATTCCATTTACAATTGCTCCAAAGACTATAAAATATCTGGGAATAAATCTAACCAAAGATGTAAAGGATCTGTACTCAGAAAATTATACAACACTGAAGAAAGAAATGAAAGAAGACATAAATAGATGGAAACACATTCCATGTTCATGGATAGGAAGAATTAATATAATTAAAATGTCCATACTGCCTAAGGCAATATACATATTCAACGCAATTCCTATCAAACTACCAACGACGTTTTTCACAGAAATAGAACATATAATCCTAAAATTTATATGGGACCATAAAAGACCCCGGATAGCCTCAGCAATCTTGAGAAATAAGAACAAAGTGGGAGGTATAACGATACCTGATTTCAAACTATACTACAAGGCTACAGTAATCAAAACAACATGGTACTGGCATAAAAATAGATACATAGATCAATGGAACAGAATAGAGAGTCCAGACATAAATCCATGCCTATATGCCCATCTAATCTACGACAATGGAAGCAAGAATGTACGATGGGGTAAAGATAGTCTGTTCAATAAGTGGTGTTGGGAAACCTGGACGGACACATGCAAGAAAATGAAGCTGGACCACCTCCTCACACCATATACAAAAACAAATTCAAAATGGCTTAAAGACTTAAATGTAAGATCTGAAACCATAAAATATCTAGAAGAAAATATAGGAAGAAACTTCATGGACATTACTCGGAGTAAGATTTTCACTGATATATCCCCTCGCGCGAGTGAAGTAAGAGAAAAAATAAACATGTGGGATTACATCAAACTAAAAAGTTTTTTCACAGCAAAGGAAACCATCAATAAAACAAAAAGGGATCCTACTGTATGGGAAAAGATATTTGCCAATGATATATCTGATAAGGGATTAATATCACAAATCTATAAAAAACTTACTCAACTCAACTCCAAAAAAACAAACAACCCAATTAAAAAATGGGCAGAGGACTTGGGGAGACATTTCTCTAAGAAGGACATACAGAAGGCAAGAAGACATATGAAGAAATGCTCAACCTCACTAACCATCAGAGAAATGCAAATAAAAACCACAATGAGATACCACCTCACTCCAGTCAAAATGGCTATTATCAATAAATCAACAAACAACAAATGCTGGCGCGGATGTGGAGAAAAGGGAACGCTAGTGCACTGTTGGTGGGACTGCAGATTAGTGCAGCCACTATGGAAAACAGTATGGAGGTATCTCAGGAATCTGAAAATGGAACTACCCTATGATCCAGTAATTCCACTCCTAGGCATCTACCCGGAGAAATCCAAAACTCCAATTCAAAAATCTGTATGCACTCCTATGTTTATTGCAGCACTTTACACAATAGCCAAGATATGGAAACAACCAAAATGCCCATCGGTAGATGACTGGATTAAGAAGCTGTGGTACATTTATACAATGGAGTATTACGCAGCCATAAAGAAGAAAGAAATCTTATCATTTGCAGCAACATGGATGGATCTAGAGAACATTATGTTAAGTGAAATAAGTCAGAAAGAGAAAGACAAGTACCATATGATCTCACTTATATATGGAATCTAAAGAAAAGACTATGAATGAACTAATCAGAGTCAGTTTTGGGGACGCAGAGAAAAAACCGAGAGTGGTTAGATGGGTGTGTGGGAGGGGGTTGGGGATAAGGGGAAAGGTGAAGGGATTTGGAAGCAGCTGGTAACCACAAGATGGCCTCAGGGTTTTTCTTTTGAAAATTAATTTGGGGAAGGTATTCTATAATGTTGTAAAGATTTTGTTGGGTATCCGATGGACATGCGTCCTATTTGGGAGACCACCTCAGGGATACTGTGGATACCTGATCATGGCATTGTACATCAGAAGCTAAACATTAATGAATGCCAACTATAATTTTATATATATAATGTGATGGTTCAGTGTGAGGTCGGAGGGATAGTGGATGGGGGGAGGGGGGTTCACAGTATGAGGGATATAAATGATGAACGTCTAAGTATTACCTTGTTTTGTACACCTGAAACTAATAAATAAATTAATTAATAAAAAAAAAAATGAAAAAAAAAAAAAAAAAAAGAAATTTATATCCTTTGCAAACTTCAAATGTTTTTAACCTAATCTAGTGTCAGAGATCCAAGTGATCTCTTTAAAAAGCAAATCTAATCTTGCCACTGTTGTGATCAAAATCCTTTAATGACTTCCCATTGTTCTTGCAATGAAGACCACAGTAGCTTCAGATGGTCACAGTGTGTGACTGGGTGTCACTACACTATGTGATTTATTGTACTCTGGTACTTGTTTTCTTAGCTCTGGCCACCAGAGCTCTGGCTTTTTCTAAGTACCAGGGCGCCCCCTGCTCTTTCTTTCCAAAGGCCTTCACACTAGCTCTCTCCTCAGCTTCCATTTGCCCATCCACATCCCACACTGTTTCCACCCATCAGAGCTTAGCCAAAGGTCTTTTTTCCTCAAGGAACAATTCACTAACATGGAGACTAAATCAAACTCTTCTTCACCTTCAGGTTTATAGCACTTACTATGAGTAATAAGTACTTTTTAATGTCCAATTCTAATAGAAGGTAAATTCAATGAGGGCAGGAGACAGAGATGTCTTATTCACTGCCTTATCCTCAGTGAGTAAGATAGTTCCAATGCATGCTGACTCCTCTACAAATATATTAAATAATAGCCTTTTTTCACTTTTTTTTTTTTACTAAGTGTCTGTTTTGTGCTCCATCTCCGTAAGCGTGTGTGAGAAGAACAGAATGAAGTTTACTTTTCTATCAGAAAAGATATTTTACATCTATAAATGTGGTCCTGGAATTCCAATCAAATGGGTTGTTATACACTGTCGTGTTTTCTGGAGATTCAGTATATTTTTTAAAGAAATCTCCCATGAAAATATTATTTGGCAAAGCTCTCATTTTTGCAGGGCAGCCGGGTGGCTCAGTTGGTTAGAGCGCGATCATTTAGGCTTGCCTCAGTTACTCTCTTATATGGATCCCTCTATGTGTACATTATGTTTTTGAATTTATAACTATTTCTGTTTATTTCTTTATTTTTCCATAAAAAAATAACAAGTGGACCTTTCCTCTGTGAATCTTTTAATTTCTTTTCTCTCTCTTTTCATTTTTCAATTTTATACTAACATTTGAAGCCTAAAATTTGCTACTAAGCACAAGAGATATTCATATAAAAATACAATATATTCAACTGGGATAATCATCCAGCATTTATTCACTCAAACTTTCCTCTAAAAATATTAATACTATCTCTATGAGTTAGCAAATATTCATTTATCATCTGTTCCCTATAATGTGGTTATTACTTGTACACAAGTGCAAATATTTTTCCATATTTATATAAAGAAGTGAGATTGAAATCTTAGAAAAGGGCACCAAAGAGAATAGAAAAAATATACTCTTCAAAGCTGTAAAATTAAAAAATGAGAGAAAGTAAATAACTTTATAAAACAATTGGAAAACATATACCCCTTTCTATGAAATAGCCAATCTTCAGATAAAGTATAGGCTTGAATTTCCTATTGGTTTCCTTTCGTGTGACTTTACATAAATGGTTTTATGAAGGCCTGCAGCTTTCATGGAATGGCTTACAACCATTAAAAGCATGTTTCTGTTTTCTAGAAACGTAGAGTTATAGTTACAGACTAAATTATTGGCAAAAATAGATGTTTCTGTGGTGCTATAGATACATATAAATACACAACTGAGGAATATGATGACATGCTCACTATTAAAATATTCAGCTATTTTGCTCTCAAGACTTCAGTCTATTAGTATATAGTATAGCAGAAAATTTTCCT
Source organism: Rhinolophus hipposideros (assembly GCF_964194185.1). NCBI lineage: Eukaryota > Metazoa > Chordata > Mammalia > Chiroptera > Rhinolophidae > Rhinolophus > Rhinolophus hipposideros. The sequence continues at coordinate 68,117,430 of NC_138050.1, forward strand.
CATTTACATGTGTAAAAACTTAAAAACGAAAATGGAGAAATAACATATTGATATTTACAGGGGATTTAAAATGTTGTTAAAATAATTATTTTAAAAGGGATGTTTATTTCTTACTTATTAACCAATAAGCTAAATGAATAAAATAAAATCAACTGGTGGCCTGACTCAATATAGTGTGATAAACAAATTTAACTTGGTATGTCTATGTGCAAATGCATGTCAACTGTTCTATACCTATAATAATAGGAATAAGAATCCAAATATTTTAATATAAACATTGTCATGAATTATTAGATATCAGAAATAAGCCTTGAGGGATTATATAATTATACTTTCAGGATTGAGTTAATCTTGTGCCTGTAGATTTGCAGTGAAGTATATATATATATATATATATATATATATATATACACACACACATAGTTTCCTCAGTCATTGCAAAGTAGTGCAGCTCTAACAATTTGAAAAAAAAAATTGCACATTTTACCTTCAATTACCTTTTCCTATTATCTAAAGAAAATATACGGATACAACGTGCCGAGTTGGGTCTGTATTTACTCCATTCTACTATGGGGGCTATCTTTTTCTCAACAGCTATTGAAAAGCCAGTTGTTCTGTTTGTTTGTGTCATGAATGTGTTCAATATTTGCATAATGAGTCCTCTCAAAAGATGAGAGAATGAATGAGAAATAAATAAATTGCAACCTCCCTGCATAATGACTCTGCCTTTAAAGATGGATCACGCCTGGCCATGCTCGAATGCATCCAATATATCAATATTTATTAAGCAGACAGAAAATCAATTGAACCATAACTTGCTTTGTGCTAAGAAAGAAGAAATGCAGAAAAGGATACGGGAGGATTGTTAAAAAGAAATTTAAGGACCCTACCAAAGTCAATATCAGAAGCTCCAACTGAATCTTTTTCCAAATCTTTATGAAATTGAATAAACCATCTACACAGAGAATTAGAAAAGATAACTAAATATGAAATCACCATGCCCTGTCAAAAACCTTATTTAGTTCTTAAAATAAGGATCTTCAGTCTCTATTTGTAAAGATATTCTGTACCATTCACATACATTGTGCAAGAATTTTTATTTATTGTAGATATACAGTATTTTATTTCCTCAACAGGAATGCATTCCTTGAGAACACTACTCTCATACATATTCCATGGTCACTACTCTCATGTATTTTGAGTTCTACAGAAACATGTTTAATAAATGTAAACTAGCAGATGGTGAAGACCTAGTTCAGCATATTTGAAACTTAGCATTCATCTACCAAAACAAAAATAAAATGCCACTCCTAAGCATGAACTTACCCCTTTCCATGATTATATTAACTGTAATATTTTTTGAACATTCTGAGTACCAGACACACTACAAGCACTTTCCCTATGATAACTAATTCTGACAAATTCTGAGTTTCATAATATTTTCTGTATATACAAGGAAAAATAGTTTGAAATGTTATGTTAGTATGACCTAGTTTTAAAAAGTAATAATTAGAAACCAAAGGCATTGATCACAACCTTTTTCTAATTTCACAGACAGTGCATTTAGCCACCTCACTATGCTTTTTGGACCACCAACTGATTACCTTGAAAAATATCTATGTGATCGACATGTTTGATTGAAAAAGGGGATTTAATAACATAAATCCTCATTTGTCACTCTTTGCCTGAAAATTAAAAATGTAGTCCCACACACTGAGGACACACTTGATGAAATATTTATCCCTAGATGGGAACAAAGTGGGGTAAGTCATTTAATCTTTTACTGTCCTATTTCACTATCTGTAATATAAATATATATTGTTTGGGATCTTTAGGTTTCCTGTATATGTATCCTTTCTATGTTACCTATTTTCACCTCCTTCATCCTAATACCTATCTGGCTAAGTTTTTAGGGGAGGGTTGTGATTTTTGTTTTACACAAGTTTGTGCCTAAGTAAAAGATGTCCTGCCTAAGACCAAAATGTCTAAACCTCAGAGAAGAATAGTAAATTTTAGGATGAAAGGAAAAAATAAATAAAATAAATGAATATATATATATATATATATATATATATATGCATAACACCAGATTCTGAGTATAATCAAAAAGAGATATGTGTTTAAAAAAAAGAACAAAAATTTCTTAAACTTACTTGCCAGCATGTATCTCATTTTATGGGAATAATCTAAGGATCTGAGAATACATGCAACATTTCACCTTCCTATGAAAAGTTAAATTTTAAAATGAGGCAGTATGGCTAAATAGCAGACATTTTCAATATCCTACAATTCCTCTTTCATTGACTTTGGCTCTTGTTCTCTACTATAAAATCTTTGTCCAAAACAGAAAACTATGTTATGTATGCACCTCTCAATTGGTCCCAGATACTGAACAATTGAACTCAATGTAGAATGATAATGCAGCAAGTTGAAGGTGACATGGAAAAAAAAGAAAAAAAATAAAGCTTTGATGCCAAGGGTAAGGCCTATGGGGCCATCATTCACTATACCCTTTCTGTTTAGATCAAGAATTGAGATTATTTCTGTTTCTCATTTGTTTGTCTTGTTTTTGGTTTATATACCACATATCAGTGAAATCATAGGGTTCTCTGCTATTTCTTTAGTACAGTTTAGTGGTTACCAGAGGGTAAGGGGGGTGGGGGGAGGGAGATGAGGGTAAGGGGGATCAAATATATGGTGATGGAAGGAGAACTGACTCTGGGTGGTGAACACACAATGGGATTTATAGTTGATGTAATACAGAATTGTACACCTGAAATTATGTAATTTCATTAACAATTGTCACCTCAATAAATAAATTTAAATTAAAAAAAAAAAGAATTGAGATTAGAGACTGGGCAGAATTAGCTTTAAGACAAGTGAGGAGGAAACATCTGGCTTCAGTAGAGTCTCCATTTAAGCCGTCTCCCACACAAAGCCTTCTCTTGACTTTCTCATCTCTGAAGATCCTTCAAGCTCTTCCACTATTTCCAGTTCAACAGTTTACTGTACACCTCCTTTCTGCTCCTTTCTCTACCATTTCTCTCCTTTCTTACCCAGTTAATTAAATATCGCAAAGGAATGGTATGCCTTTAGTAGGCAAAATATTTGCACTGAGTCAGACACCCAGGGAGAAGGAGGGGATGGGTTAAATTTCTACTTCTTACCAGTTTCAGGGTTTCACACAGATTTCCCTTAAAAAATGGACTTCTATGTCTCTGATTTTTTGTTTTTTTGTCTTATTCCTTTGTTGCTTTCAGTTTTATATCCTATATATGAGTGAAATCATATGGTTCTCAACTTTCTGTCTGACTTACTGTGCTTAGCATGATAAGACACAGACACCAGTTTAGTGGTTACCAGAAGGTAAGGGGGAAGGGAGGATGGTAGAAGAGGGTAAAGGGGGGCAAATATATCGTGATGGACAGAACTGACTCTGGGTGATGAACACATAATGCAATATAGATATGTATTAAAGAATTGTACGCTTGAAACCTATATAATTTTGCTGACCAATGTCAACCAAATAAGTTTAATAACATTTTTTAAGTAAAAAAATAAAAATAAAAATGGATTTCTACTTTCGAAAATAAAAAAATCTAAAGCTTTGGAAACTTTGGTCTATTCACACTTCATTTAAATTCTTACTGCTCATTTACTCTATTTTGTCTTGCAATCTAGTTTCCAATCTCACTACTCAATTGAAACAATCTTAAAAGTCAAGCTAGACTTAATGGATAAGGCCAATTCATTTGCTCTCTGCAGTCTACATACTTTCCCATCTCTCTGTATCACTTGAAACAAGTGTAGTACTCTCCTTTAAAACACCTTACTTTGCCATTATTGGGCAACATTCCCACCCAGTTACCCTCTAGCTGCCCTAGATGCTTCTTTCTTGAACCCTTCACTGACTCTATGGGCAAGACAATATATTACAGGGCTAGAAATAGTGGACTTGCAATTTGAAGACTTCTGACCAAATTTAAGGGCTTTTTGGATTTCTATCAAGTAAAGTCAAATACATCAGAGTCCTAAACACAAAGGTGCTTAAGAACTAATTACAAAGAATGTAATAAATGTATTAGAAAAAGTGGGCATACATTTCAAATGACAAATTTGATATATCTGCTTTGGAATGATATTCTTTCATGAATTTCTTTGAAGTGAAATGCAGCTAGTTTAAACATTTTGACATTCCACTTTCTGAACCCATGATATTTCCATGATAATGTGTAAAGGGAAGAATATTGAAATAACCAGTTGATACATTCAACGCCATGTGCTGAAGGTAAGGTCTGAAGGATCAATATATTTTTTTTCAATGTATACTAAAACACACAGTTTTGCTCTCTGTCTAAAGGTCACGTTGGGTATCAGATTCTAAATATTTTTATCTACTTTTTAAAATATGTAAAATGGACCCATTTGATCCATGAATTTCAATAATCATCACCTCTCTTTTAAACATATTTTTAGACTTAAATGACTTCTATATTTTGAAAGAATGATGTACATGCTTGCCCTGCATTTAACTGAATGTAGCTTTGATGGCTGGTACAGATGACAATGGTACTTCTTTGATATGAATATTTGTGTACTGGCAATATAAAGTTATTCTAATAATTGCAGTTATATCACTTAGCAAAATATTTTTTTAAGATTTTCCAAAATAAGTTCTGTTTAGATATAGTACTTGAGATAATGATTATGGCTATATGCATTTCACATTCTTTTTAGGTGCATTAAACTAATTTAAGAGATCTCAACTGTGGGAAATGAATTTCTGAGGACTAACAATCAATTTTGTTTCACTCATTTCAGTATAAGTTCACACTGAAAAATTTATCAAAATCTAAGGAGAGAGAAACAAATGTTACAATTACACATGGTTACAACAGAATTACAATCTTTCTAAATAATGTAAAGAAATATCATTAACAAGTTTGAAAAATTACAAACTTAATTATGCATGTTTAATATACATATTTGAAAGATTATTTAAAACAGTTTTATCTGGCCACTCAAAGAAAGGATGTATAGGGGATAATTCCTGTCACAATACACAATAAGTAGAATTAACATAAAGATGGCAAAATAATCAACTTATTTATTACTTTTCAAAAATTAGGTTTCAAGAAACAGTATAAGTTGAAAGTAAATGGTCATATCAACCCTTTGCATTACATTTTTGAAGAGCTTTGTATCTGGGACAGGAGTGAATCCTATAAAATATGGGGTTCAAGGTCTACAGACACCATGAGGCCAGAAAAGTTACTCTTAATTGCCATTTATTCACCATAACACAAAAGTAAATAATAGAACGGAACATACATAGAAGATAAAAACAGGTGCATTGCACACAGAAGTTACTTTAGCATGTTAAGAGTCTTCTGTTAGCATTTTTTCACTGTTGTAAAGTTGTATATTTATGCTCTCACCCCCACTAGTCTGGATATCACTGAGACTGAGAAACCTGCTCTCACTCACTGTGTGGGCCTAGGAACTACCACAGGGCCTACCACAAAATAAATAAATATTTGCTGTATCAATGAATGGAATGATGTATCAAGCAGTATGTGCATATCTACCTAATAATTTGTACCTAATAATAATATCTACCTAATAATTTGTTTCCTGGGTTCTGATTCTTTGTGCATAGTGGCTCCTGGCTATTCTTGACTTGTGTTATGACATTGTTGTCTGGTCAGTACGGAATCTTTGATCGCCACCATGTGATCTACCACGTGACCTAACCCTTGGTCCCTATCCTCCTCCTTCATTAATTGTCTCTGATGGTCTGTCTTTCTGATGGAAAATCTACCTGGTGAATTAGATTCATGTTTCTTAAATTTTCAATGTTCATTTCAACTTTCAGCAAGTGCTGAGCTCTCTTTGGAATCCTAATATCTGCTAATTGCCACCCTGAACCTTTGACTTCTCAGACTTTGAGTCTGAACTATGTCTGAGCTAGATAGTCTGCACCTGCTTTTTAACTTCTGAACATCACAGCTTATTGGTTATAGTGACTTCTTAACTTCTCCAACAAACGTAATGTTCAGGCAACCTTTATATTATCACTGACACTCTCGCATGGTGTTTCTGCCTTCCTTGACAAGAAGGTCCAAACATGATCCCAACCGCTGTTGTCTCCCAACCCCCACAGCTCTGTACTGGATTGCCTCATTCCATCTCTCCCTGAGACTAGTTTAGTATCTGTATGCTTCAAAACTGTAGTAACGGAAACAAAGGAAATAAAAGTACTACTGTTGGGGGGTGGATGGGAAGAGCAAATAGAGAAATTAGTTGCAAAGGAAAAAGATGAAAATATATTTTAGATCATAAATGGAAGAGTAATTCTGGATAACAGGAATAATGATTTTGAAATCAAGATGCCCTGAATTAAAAAATACATTAAAAAGTAACAGTCCAGGTGATGTTATATAGCATAACTATGAAGTTGGCCAAATAGCGCCATAAAATGCTAACAAGGTAATGTACTCACTATTCTTACCTATCAAAAAAGTTACAAATGTTATTATAATCAAGATAAAATTGAATAGATTTTCTCATATACTAAATGTAATCATTTCTAAAGAAATGGATAGTCCTACAGAGAAGTTAACTAATAAAAAGATAGAATGAAAATAAATGTAATACTCAGTTTAAAAAGTGATTATTTTGATTTTCGGTTTACTACCTTCTTTCCTTCAAAGCAAACTACTGTAACAAAATGAGGTTTGGAATTGGGTTATGTCCAAGGTCACTAATCAATTTCACAATTTCCCCTTTAGTAACTATATTAAGAACATTTAATTTGTGTACATAGAAGAACTCAAAGATTTGTCAACAATCATGATACTTTACTCTTTTCTTTATGGGCGTTTTCTTGCTTAACTATCCTCAAACAACATCATGTGATAAAACAAAAATTAAATGCAACATTAATTACAGTGAAGAAAATTAGTATCAGTATTATACTTGCAATAATTTGAATGAAGATCAATATATGGGATACTATTTTCCAGGGGCTGAAATTCCTACCTATTCATATGTATCTAAAATGAGATGTGATCAAAAAGTACGGTGAATGCTGCTGCCTAGTGCCATCCAATGGAAAGGCAGGGATCTTCAACATGTGAAGCAGCACGTTGAAACTTAGTAACAGAGTGTGACCAGTTTCAACTGGTTCTGTACAGTCAGTCAGGTGTGAGCTATGGTTGAGAGAAGGTGTGTTTTAAAGTGTGCCATAAATCATCCTGCATCATGACAATGTTCCATGTCACACTTCGCTTCTGGAAAGGCAATTTCTGTCAAGTGAAAACATTACAGTGTGTTCTCATCCACTTTATTCACCAGATCTGGCACCTTGTGACTTCTGGCTCTTCCCTAAAGTCAAAATGACCATGAAAGGTAAACATTTTGAATCGATTCAGGACATCGAGGCAGCCACTACAGCACAACTAAAGACACTCAACGAAAGAGAACTTCCACAACTGCTTCAAAAAGTGGCAAAAATGATGGGATAAGTGTGTTTGAAATGAGGGGGACTATTCTGAGGAAGTTAATGGCAATGTGTCTTTCACTATAATATATAATTTTTTAGTTTAAACATCCACCATAGCTTTTATCATACCTCACTTATAGATATATACTACAATGTATCTATAATATAGATATAAATATATTACATAAATATATTACTTATAGATATATACTACATTGTATCTATAATATAGATATAAATATATTACATATTTATATTTACATAATCATATTAACATAAAACTATATCTATATATTCACATATAAATTCATATATATCCACATGATAGATCAGTTCTACCACTATGCTATAAGTTCAACTGTCCTGAGTCAGTTAAAATGAATAAATTTAAACTACAATTTCATAATTAATAAAAGTAACAACATCTTAGATTGATACATAAATCTTTATAAAACCCTTCAGATTTGTGGCCATTTTAGACATATAATCCTTAAAACAATTTAATGGAATAACAAATGCATTATGTTCACTTTGGAAGTGAATAAACTAAGTTACCTATAGAGAAAACTAGTAGGTAAAGAATCAGTATTTTACAAGAAACCAAGTTCTCCAATTTTCACACAATTTTCTTGGTACTATATTTAATATGTTTTAGTGCCTATCTACACATCAATATAATCTACACATTTGACAAGACTCTCAGAAACATTTTCACATGTTTTGGCACAGGTCATTCTCCCATTTTCAACAATAGGGATTCCAAAGTATTCATCTTTCTAAGACTTTAGCCCACCCTTGACTTCTGTCTAGAAGATGATTACCTGATCTACCACTTTGAGGAGACTGAACTTATAAGGAATACTCATCTTGGCATCTACAAAATAAACCACATTTTCCTGAGATTCAATATTTCCTCTAGACTAAGAATAAAAGTGGGGTTTTATTTCCAGACGAACTGATTCCATTAAGTGGCATGTTTTTAGTGCACTCTCTCTCCCTTTTATTAAACTATGCACTACTAGATCACTCTGTAGAATAGAGGACTCTGTCTTTCTTGCTGTTGAAACTGTAATGGCAACCCTATTAGCCAAGAATCCATCTTTTAACAGTTCCAGTGAAAGGGGACCAATATCTTTATATTAGGACCTTATTCCCTTGGCTGATGCTTAAATGAGCAAATCTGACAATAGCAAATCTTCCAGGTAATTCTATTGTAGCTAAAGTTTGAGAAACACTACTTTAGGTGTTAAACAGTGAGGTGGAATAGAGAGTACAGCATCCAGCCTCTCTAGAGGACTTTAAGAAAATAGGATATTGGTGAAACGTGTTTTGGGCATAGGTGTCTTCTCACATTGCTCTTTGTATGTGCTCTAATTTTCCCACTGTTGTCTTGTATCTCCTCAAAACAACATTCTAGGGTGATACTCATTGCTCTGTTGCACTCTGCAAGTAAGAAGTCTGCTTCTACAATAACTCCCTTCAGGAGAGAATAAGGAGTTTCAGTTTTTGGTGGTTTCAAACGCAACTGAATTGTAGTTTCATCCCTTTGTATGGGATTGAAACTGAGGATCCTTATGACTTTATTAAATTTAGTTTTAAATTTCAGCTCTAGAAATCATATCTCTCTCTTTATGTCCTTCAGAGACATAGCCTTTCCCCTGGATAATCAGCAACCCCCAAGGTGCAGGGACAGTAGCCTGGACCTGACTAGTGGTCACAGGCTCTGGACCTCTGGCAGGACAAAGCACCTTGAGCTAAGTTAGGTTCCAGCTCCTGAACCCTAAGGTAGAACAACCTCTTGGCTACTTTCCCATGAGACTGGACAGAGGGACTCCAGAAAAGACCTCAGAACTGTCCTCAAGACCTGAAGAAATGGTTCATTACCCTTACCTCACCTCTGACCAATCACCTCCCGACACAACCCCAACCCCCTAACCCACGGTGTCTTGTGATTTTGCTCTATATAATCTGTAACCTTCATGCCATGGAGGAGCCAGGTCTTAGAGCAACAGCTTCCCTGTGTCTCCAGGCTTGGTGCAATTTCCTTAAGCAAACCTCTACTTTCTTTGTTGCAGATTCCTATTTGGGTCGCCTTTGGCTTTGATGCACATAGGCAAAGGAACCCCTTGAGTTCAGTAAAATGATTAATCAATTGTTTTTAGAAAGTGTTTCATTTAAAAAGGACAACCTTTCCGAGTATTGTTACAAATATATTACACACTATAAAATCTGGTTCCAGGGTGGGCAAAACTCGTGAGGAGCACTCCTAACAGAATGTCAATTTCACAAATCTTTTTCACAAGCCTCAGGCTGACTATATAATTTGCATATCATAAAAATGATACAACATAATCATACACTAACAGTTTAGAAGCTTCTACTACTTATGTAATGCTTAGGTTAAAGACCCATATTCTCCAATAAAAAACCCACCTTAAAAACCATCATTATTAATGATTTCTTAGTAATTTAAATGTGCACACAATTTTAGATACAAATCATTATTTGAATTTTTATACTAGAGTAGTACTTTTCACTTTTTTCAGGCTTTGAAAATAATCATTTGTAATTGTAGATATGAAAAAAGACAAAATATCCACCTTATATAAGTTTAGGCTGTTCATTAAATATTTTATTGTTTTTTCACCCCATCTATACAAAAAGTACTTTTGTTATAATAGGAATATGCTACAATTGGCAAGATTAGTCTCAGAGATTTTAGTACTTTTATTTAAAAGGAATTGTTAGCATTGGAAACTGACATTTATAAATTTGAATGTTAATTACTGTCATTATTCATAGTCACTCCTCTTTGAGAAGTCTAGATAATCACCCTAGTGTCTCACCTTTCTTTGAATATATAATGAACCACCAAAGGCTTGCTCCTCAGTATATCACCTGCTGTCAAGAGATTTTCTTTACTTCAGAAATTGATTAAGATAACCCATGCTTTGAAGTTTTGAACTATTGCCTTTAAAATAGATATGCATCAAGATCTTTGTCGTAAATTATGGGACAAAGAAAAAAAAATACTGTAGGGCATTTTAAAAGTTGGAGTGACACACATTACTCATACTTATATTCCAAACTTGTATCTTCATTAAAAATACTCTTTACAATTCTGTAACTTGATGTAAAACACTGGAAGACAAAATCATATGAAATTGTCTCCAACTCTGGATTAAATTAAGAGTTTTCCCATTTCAGACTCACAGTTTATTTAATCTAGAGTCAAAAAAATTGCTGAAATTTGTTTTAATCAGTAAGTATGCAAAGTAAAGGGATTTCTCACATTAATCATGATTTACATTCATTGAAAAGTGCTATAAAAAAAAGAAAAGTGCTGTAAGTCAAAAATAATGTAAGTCAAATCCATTTTCTCATTAAAATTAGGTTATAATATGGGTTTAGATTGAGTATCAACTGTATTCATTGCCTACATTTTTGTAGCAATGGCCAAACATATGGTACATAACCAATCTCCAATTCCTACACACACACACACACACACACACACACACACACACACACACACACATAGACTTGACTTTATGAAAGTTTCACATAAACAGTTCAAAATTAATATTACCTTAAAGTTGTATAATAGTTTCTATATTTCATAATACTGTCACACACATATCACCTAATTGCCACTTTAAGAACTATTTAGTATAATTCTATATCATACCAGATGTGTGTACAAAGCTGTACGTGTATTTTTTATTTTTATCTAATTTCCACTTCCTGCTAAATTTCTCCAGCAACAATTTAAAAGACATGTAAAGCTCAGGGTAAATCAAGTTCAAAATAATTTTTTTAGAGTAGATAATTAATAGGTAACTTTGAGAAGTCTTTTAGGAACTCTTTAGGCAGCTCATGAGCTCTCTGAAAATAACATGCAGAAGAGTCTATCAACACTGCTTCTTTTTTTCTATTAGAACTATGGGAAACAAAGGAGGATGCTTTTGATATCAGCATATCTACCTTGTTATTAAGTTGATAAAATTTAGAATAAGAAAAACTAATGGTTAAGCACACTAATCCTCATCGATTTACTATGATTACGATCTGAAATAATCTAAGAAAGGTAATTAACATAGTTTCTGGTATATAGTAAGAGGTTATTGTTGGTTGATATTAATAATTATTAATAAACATATTGTAGTATACATGGTAAAGAAATAAAATGTTTTCATAGGGCTTATGAAAGGGCACTGTGACCTTGGTTTCTATGTTACTTAAAATATACGTATATATATATACGTGTATATATATATACGTATATATGAAGTCATAATGGCTGAAAACTTCCCAAATGTGATGAAAGGTGTGAATCAACCATTATCGAAGCTCAACATGCTACAAGCAGGATAACGTCGAAGAAATCCACACTGAAACATACTATTTTTTTTTTCTTTTTTTTTTTCACAATTATCATCGTTGCTTTATCTTCAAGTTCTCATCTCTTACAGGCCACATGTGGGCAATGAAAATTGTTCAAGTCTTCCATCCAAATGAAAGGGAGGGAGGGAGGAAAATAGTTCTGGACAAAATTATTCTGGAGGAGGGAGAAAGAAGGGGACAGGAGAAGGAAGGGGGAAGAAAGAAACGTCTTAAGCATATTCTCCATTCTTAACATTCTTAAAGAAATATGCTAGCTTGACTATAATAAAAACATAATAATGAAAGCAGTATAAAAGCAAGACTGAAATTAATTTATTTATTTGCAGGAAATCACCCCTAAAAATTTACTGGGAACTTCAGATTTGTGGTTTCAAAATTTCTCTTTAGTGGTATACAGATATTCCCATGTGTCCGCTCCTGGATTTGATTGTCTTTGGCTACTGATTCTAACTTACCTAAACCAATCCTGCCTTCCCCTGGATGCTGATGCTGTCACTGAAACATATTATAATCAGACTGTCAAAAGCTAAATACAAAGAGAAAATTTTGAAAGCAGTAAGAGTGACTCACCACGTACAAAGGATCTTTAATAATATTAACAGCCAACTTATCATCAGAAACTATGCAGGCCAGAAGGCAGGGGGATGTTATATTTAAATTGTTGATTCAACAAGAAGATTAAAATTGTAAACACATATGCAACAAATAACAGAGCCTTAATCTATATGAGGCAAGTATTCACAAAAGTGAAAGAAACAGACAGTTCTACAATAATTGGAGACTTCAACACTTCATTTTGAATAATAGATAAAAACTAGACAGAGCAATAAAGAAGAGCAATAAAGAAATAAAGGACTTGAAAAGCACTGTAAACAAGCTAAACATAACTGCCACATACAGCATATCTATACAGTCATAACAGAATACACGTTCTTCTCAAGTGTACATGGAACATTCTCTAAGATAGACCATATCTTAGACCCTACAATTCTCCACAAATTTCAAAAGGATTGAAATGATACCAAGTATCCTCTCTGATCACAATGAACTAAAGCAATAACTGAAAGAAAACTGGACAAGTCACGTATATGTGGAAATTAAACATATAATAGGTCTGTATTATGAGGGCTGCCATAACAAAGTATCTAAGACTGGGTGACTTAAACAATAAATTTATTTTTTTTACGTTTCTGGAGGCTAGAAATCCAAGCTCTAGATGACAACAGGATTGATATCTTCAGAGGGTCTCTTTGCCTCTTTGCCATGTGATGGCCATCTTTTGTTTTCATACGTCCTTTCCTGTGTTTGTCAGTGTCCTAATCTCTTCTTCTTATAAGGACAGCAGTCATATAAGAATAGAACTATACAAATGACCTCATTTTACCTTAATTACCTTAAAGGCCCTATCTCCAAACACAGTAACATTCTAAGGTACTGGAGTTTGGGAGTTCAACAAATGAATATGGAGGGGAGCGCATCTCAGCCCATAAGAAGATCAAAGAAGACACTAGGAAAACTAGAAAATACATTGAGATTAATGAAAACAGAAACACAATAAACCAAAACTTATGGATGTAACAAAAGCCGTGCTCAAAGGGAAATCCACGTCTGTAAATTCCTGTGTTAAAAAAGAAGGCTTCTCTATGTAATTTCACTAACAATTGTCATCCCAATAAATTTTTTAAAAAAATTAAAAAAGAAGGCTTCATGGGTAGCTGGTTAGTTCAGTTGGTTACAGTGCAGTGCCGATAACACCATGGTTTCTGGTTTGATCCCCTCCTGAGCCACTGTGCACTGCAGTCTACTTAAAATAAAAATAAAAACTAATAATAAAAAAATAATTTAAAAAAGAAGGCTGAAATCAACAACCTAACTTTACACCTTAAAGAAATAGAAAAAGAACAGCAAACTAACTCAAAGTGAACAGCAAGAAGCAAATGAAACTTTTAAAAGAGATAAATGAAAGATAGAAAAATGGAGAATATATTTAAAAAAAAAACACAATAATGGTTCTTTGAAAAGACAAAAAAAATATTTACAAACTTTTAGACTAAGAAAAATAAGTGAAGACAACTAACTAAAATCAGAAATGAAAGTGGGGACATTACTAAAAACTCAGAGAAATTATAAAGATTATAAGAGAATAGTATGAACATTTATACTGACAACAAATTAGATGCTATCAAACTTACAGAAATTGTAAGAATTATAAGGGAATACTATGAACAATTGTATTGACAACAAATTAGATAATCCAGACAAAAATGGATGAATTAGAAACACACAAATCACCAACAGTCCATCCAGAACAATAATAGATAATATTAGTAGACCCATAAAAAAAAACAAAACTGAATCAATAATTCAAAGACTAAGAACAAGAGAAGTCCAGAACAAGATGGTTTTACTAGTGAAACCACCAAATTTATAAATTAAACCAATTCTATTCAAACTCTTCCAAAAACAAAGGAGAGAGGAAATACCTCCTAAGATATTCTATAAGGTCAGAATTACACTTATACCAAAGTCAGACAAAGGTAGTACAAGAAAACTACAGCCCAATATGTTTTATGAATACAGACACAAAAAATTCTCAACAATATACTAGACAACCAAATTCAAAAGCACATTAATGGATTATACACTATGACCAAGCAGGTTTTATCCTAGGAATGCAAGGATATTTCAATGTAGGAAAATAAATGAATGCAATTATAGTGTAAGCACTTTTTGTTTGTTTTTTAATTATGCACGTGTCTAACTTAAGCTTTGAATGCTGAAACTTCCATTTCAAAGATGGCTGTCTCAAATTGCCAGACACATGACTCGATATAGAACCAAGCTGCCTCCCCCACTGATGCTCCTGTGTTTTAGATTTTGGTTGATTTCAATAACTGACCATTTGGACTATTCTTCCCATGGTTTAAACTGACACTCTTATATTTTAAATTCACCAATAAAGAGTGAGCCCTTGAAAGCTTAGGTCTCCGCCCTCAACCCAATAAAAACAGAATCCAAGGATCAAGTGAAGTTTCTCTTTTTACCCATGACGGTGCTATGTGTTGCCAGGTGTGCTGCGTAGTTTCCAGATTTCTTAAGTAATAAACCTGTAGCTTCTCAAAGTTTCCTGATGGTTATCACTGAAGGGTGTCTTGCTAGCATAATAAAATCCACAAGGTCTGGTCCAGCCACAACATTGGTTACTGAGAGGTTGAGACAAGTACAAAACAGTAATATACCATATTTACAGAAGTTAAAAAAAAGATCATCTTAATACAGAAAGGACAACTGACAAAATTCAGTACTTTTCATGATAAAAACACACTTTATATAAGGACTAAAAGCTTTTCTTCTAAGATCAGACAAGATGAAGATTCCCACTTTCATCACAGGTATTTAATATTGTACTAAATATCCTATGTAAAGTAATTAGACAAGAAAAAGAAAACACACCCAACTTGGAAGAGAAGTAGTAAAACCATTTCTGTTTGCAGATGGCCTGATTCCTCATATAGAAATTCTCAATCCACTAAAAAACATTTATGTTTTAAAAATCAAGAGTGTAATATTTGCATTTGTCAATGTTGTTGAGAGCATTTTCATAATTTTTATTTGGCATCCATTTGTTTACATGTTCTTAGTTTCAATCAAAGAGTATTTCGACACCATACTGAAAACAAAGATATGACTTTTATCTAGTGTTTAAATTCCATCAAAACCAAGAGTCGGATCTTATTCTCCACATATCCCTATACTTCATTTAACAGATATTCATGGAGTACCTATTAATTATTTCTTTATATATTATAAAAATAGCAACAGGGTGTCTGCAATGCCATTTTTTGCAACAAAATTTGAACAACCTATTTTCAAACATAAAAATCCTTGACCATTTTAATTTTACCATAGCCACCATAAACTACAAAAATTAAAAAAAAAAAATCTGAGCAATAAATTTTAATGTATTCTCAAAGTCTTCTATTGGGCATTTCATTAGCAACAGGAGAGAGTCAAATCATTAATTTATATGTGTTCTGGAACTTGGGGAGGTGTTTCCAACATCACGTATAAAATAATACGTGATGTATAATTTTGCCCTTTAAGTGACCATATGTCACTCTAATCTTTGACCAACCTTGAAAATAACCCATAGCTGTAATTATGCAATAAACAGAAATACAATTATATTCAAAAAATAATTCTAAGTAATTTATTTTACTTTAAAATATATATGAAATGATTGATTTGAATTGTGGCATTTTAAAATTAATTTCTGTATTTCCCCCAGTGAAATCTCAGGGCAATCATTGACTTTGCCTTCTTTCTCATGCCCAAGGACACTCAAGCTGCTAAGTGTTTCCAGATCCATGGTGCATGTCCACTCTCTACATTCATGACAAAAACTTTATAGAGTTGTGAAAAATATGAAACGGAGACTGTTTCTATCTTACACAATAACAATAAGGAAAATGGGAAAATTGAAACATTGAACCAACCAGGCATAATTGGGACTAATCCCAAGGTTGTAAGCACCAAAATGTTGCGTTAGCATTTCTAGTAGATTTAGTGTAAAGTGAAAAAAAAGTGTCACTTTAAATTGTCTTGTAGACTTAGTGTAAAGTGAAAAAAGTAATGTTTACACTTAATATTTTGCACTAAAGTATCATATAAATATACTATACTGAAGTATAGTACTTCAGTACTATACTATACTGAAGTCTGGATGAGTAAACTTCTACTTGCTTTTAATTTATAATTATTTTCTGTGAACGTCATTCTAAAATTTTAACATGTAATGCTTTTAATTCTACCGAGAAAAGATGTTAATTTATGGTAATGTTAATAAATATAACATATAGTGAGTCATTAAAAGTGTATTGGAAAACTGCATCTAAGGATATTTTTAGAGTGATATAAAGCCATTAATTCTGATGAAATAACTCATAGAGCAAAATACAGTGTAAATATTCTTTGTAACGTGTTTTGAAAACTGGAAAGTAGTTGAAATAATCAATAACAAAGACAAAGAACTGGCACCCAAGAGTTATGTTTTTTGTTGTTGTTTTTTCCAGGAGCTCAGGAAAATGTAATGTTTAGCTTACTGCTGAGTTATTTTTAGCTGTGATTTTAAATATGAATATATTTTTAAATCTGTTAAGTTTAATAATAATAATAATATAATGACCTCGAAGGAAGACTTTTCTTGTCAAAGAATACATTAGCTTTCAAAGGAAAAACTGAGAAAGTATATGAAAAATTAGAAATTTAGATGGTAAGACCAAAGCATAATGGCAAAAACAAAACAGTCTGAAAATTCAGGATGATTAGGTGTACTGTGGATCATATATTACTGCATTTCAATTTTCAAATGATCTTACACATCTGTGAAATTTAAACCCAGGACCAATGATTTGTGTGACAGTTGTTACAAAAGAAACAAAGTTTTGACATGCAAATTTCAGCTTTATGTTGCATCAGCCCAGGTAACCTTGCAAACAACCTTCACACACACACTGGAAGCTGAGTGATGTCTCCCATATGGATCCACTCTTCCTTTCCCCTTCCCAGTCAAGTTGACAGCAATTCTCAGTTCATTTTCTAAAGGATTGATAAAGGCTATGCTAGGCTTGTACCTATTATTAACCTCCGTTGTAGTATTATTACTCAGTTGTTGTTGTTTTTTTTTTCTCCTTTGAGATAAGCAGCTAAATGCAGAAGCTGATCTTTGCATACGGTAGGCTATTAGCCCCCCAAAAGAATTGCAAATGTCAACCTATTATTGGGTCATTAAAGTCAGGTCATGGTATTTCAGAATTTGATGTTTTTAACCTTTGCAGACACTAACCCATTTACAACACAGGTTTAAAAGAGTTTATTTATCCTTGAAAACACTGAATTCATGCTCCAAGAATGTTGTCTTGTATTATTAAGTACTGTATATATGGCAAGGATCATTAAATATATTTATGATCTTCATCTTAGTTTGGTCCTTCATCTATTATTTTAGAAGAATCCAAACTCATGGATGAAAGAAATGTTCAGATGTCTGATAGGGGAATTAGGGAGGGAGGGAAACAATTTAATAGTGTTCTCTTTTAGTATCGAATTACTCCCCAATTCTGTCTTTCTGTTTAGACAAAATTTGCAGGGATGATATTATCTTATTTCATTTATTTTTTCATTGGAAATCAAAATTGTTTCTGTTATAAAATAATTCAATGCAGTCAATTTCACTACATGAAATAGTTTCAGTGTGAACCATTAAAGTCATAATTCAGTAGGCTGAAGAAAATCCATGATGAAATGATTTAAATAGGAAATTCTGTACACAGCTATAGCAATGCATACATTGTTCTGGATATTTGTTCTATTTGCAATGTGGATTCAAGATATTAGAAAAACACTTAGACTGCATATGTATTTTACATAATTAAATTACACATGCAATTACATGTGTAATTACATTACTGAATTATATATATTTATATACTGATATATATGTGTGTGTGTATATTTCATTTATGAAATGAATCAATCATTTGACAGCTATTATTTCAGTACATACTATGCAATGGCACAGTGCCAGGCCCTACTGTGGTGGGCAGACTCTAAGATGGCTGCAATGATTCACACATTGTGCATAATTTCTCCCCTTGAGTGTAGATGGACCTGTTAATTGCTTCTAACCAAGAGAATATGACAAAGGTGATGAGATGTCACTATCATGATTATGTTATATAAGATTGTAACTCCCATCTTGTTAACAAACTATTCTCTTCTCAGTTTGAGCACACTGATGAAGCAAGCAGCCATGTTGGACAAACTCACAAGGCAAGAATCTGAGAGTGGCCTCTCGGCAATAGAAAGTCAATAACTGAATTTTGCCAAGAATTATGTGAGCTTGGACACTGACCCTTCCCTACTTTAGCCTATAATGAGACTCCAACCCTGACTGACACCTTCATGGCAACCTTGTGAGAGACTGAATAGAGGACTCATATAACCTGTGCCCAGACTTGCCCCACAGAAACTGTGAGGTAATAACTGTATTTTTTTAAGCTGCTAAATTTATGGTAATTTGTTATGCAACAATAGGTAACTAATAAACCTAGGGATGACATAATGAATAAAACCAATACTGGCTAATTTTCAGGGAGTGTATATAGTCCATTAAACATTATAATACAGCATGGTGAATGCTATGAAGAGAAATGTGACTATGGCTAACCTATAGGGATGCAAACTCAGAGAACAAAACCAAGGCCTGAGGAATGAGGAAAAGCTCCCAGAGAAGTAGGAGCTGAGACCTGAGGGATGAATATAAGTTACACAGGAGAAGAAAGGTATGTTTGTATGATGGGTGGATGGTGTTGGTTTGGCTGAGTGGACAACGTTGGCATATGAAAATTGAGGTAAGAAATTGAGAGTATTTTCTGTTCAACAAGTCTGGGATGCTGGAAACAAGGTAAGGAATAGTAACAGATGAAGATAAAGAATTAAGCCAAGACTAGACCATGAAAAGCCACGTGACTTATGTTTGTGATAGAAGTCATGATAACAATACAAGTCTAAGGGCAATAAGAAATCATAAGACTTTGTAGGATTACTATATGCAAGAAGCATGTTCTTCAAAATATTTCAAATTGCTTTGAGAAAGTATAAGTTTCAAAAAATTAATAATTTGGCTTTAGCACAAACATAAAGAAATATGCAGTCAAAGATTAATTGATAAGGGATACACGCCAAAGCTTATCTAATAAAAGAACCAGTAAGATTAAAGTTGGTTCAAATAAAAATTTGAGTTAGAGATTTATTTCCATGACTGGGGGAAAAAAGTGCCTTTGTGTGGACAAGAATCATTTGCTTTGCTATCCATTTTCTACAGGGTGATCCATATTCCTACTGAGTCGTAAAAGAACCAGGTCAGTTAAATGAGCACTCCTGTATAATTCCTTAATCAGGTAATTCCAGGAGTGCCCACTAGACTATGTTCACCAATCTACTGAACAGTCACAGTGATTATTAGGCCTATTTGCAAGTAGTGGATCATTTTTCTCATTGTATTGCATATCACAGAACACCTTCCTCTTACTTTCACCTATGACTGCGTATCTTCCTAGAGACTACTGGGCTCACAACCATTTCCCCAGAACCTTGGATTTATTGACCCTTTTTCCTCCTGGCATTTAAATTCACAGAGGAGAAATTGTACTTCTTTCCCAAATCATTGCATCTTTCCTGAAAACTTTTCTTGCTGTGTTTTTTGGGTTTTTTTGCTACCTTCTATTGTTATTTTGGTTTTCTAAATCCACGTAATTAAACATCTTACCAGAACCTGTCTAGGGAGGTGAAACACCTTTTATTATTTTTATTGGAACACCAAATCATAGTTATTTTTACATCTGGTTTTCTTTTATGGTTGTTTTAATATAATGCCATTTGCTAACATTTATTCTGCAAATATCTATACTAGGTGTTGGAATAAACACCTTATATGCCTTCTCCCTGTAAAAACCTTGTAACATACTTTGTAAAACAGGGATTATAACACTATTTTCTATCAAGAAATCTGATGCACAAAGAGGTTATGTGGTCAAGGCCACATAGTTAATAAGCACTGGAGTTAGAGGTGAACTTGGGCTGACCAATCCCACTTCATTTAGTGTAAAATCATCATCTACTCATTAATTCAACAGATAGTTATAGGACACCTACAATATCCAGGCATGATCATGGGCACTGGGAATGCTGTTCTAAGCAAGATAAATCCTATAGCCTAGGAGACTTTTTAATGTTATGTTGAATTGAAAGCAAATACTGTGACTAAAAAGAAATCTAAGCAGGAAGACAAAGTCCTGATTGTTTTCAATTGAACTAGCACCATCCAATTCCCACAGAATTCCCAGAGAGTACTGACACTTTCCCCAGGATCCCCACTACCGCATTTCCCCAAAAATAAGACCTAACTGGAAAAGAAGCCCTAGTATGATTTTTTAGGATGGCATCCCCTGAACATAAGCCCTAATGTGTCTTTTGGAACAAAAATTAATATGAGGCCTGGTCTTATTTTTGGGGAGCATGGTATACAGTTGAGCCCTTTACTTCTGCTATCATGATGTTAACTTTGCTTTAGTCAAGCACCTTTTGTTTCATATCTATATTTTTGCCACAGTCTGGCTTCCTGTTCTCCATTTGAGGCCACGTTGTCTGCAACATACTATCAAGAATATCAAATTGCTTTCTAAAACGTTCTCTGGGCTCTGTAGGAAATCATTTATAGAAGCGTATCCCTTTGAGGCTCACAGATTTGACTTCCTCCAATTTGCTTGGCAATATATTCTTTGAGCCCCACAATATTGGGTATCATTACTTTTCTCATCCTCAGCAAGGAGGGGACTATGCCACACTGGTATTTGCCCTTGGCTTGGATCAGTGGCCACATGTATCCCAGACCCAGGCGAATGCCCTTAATTGTAGAATGGTGGAGCAATAGATGTGTGTACTTCCCAAGGACATTTCTCCAGGGAGCCTCGGTTGTGCAGGGATCGCAACTTCTGTCCCAGTCTGGTCCTCTGACAAGTTAGTAAGATACTCAGTGGCTGGGAGGAGGATAGAGGTCACAATCTATTGTATTTCAAACAGGCAGACCAGCTCTATTTCATGAACGAAACGAAACCATTGTTAGACGGTCCGATCCTAGGCAGTGTTCACAATGTATCCCCAGGTGCCTCATGGCTGGTAGATATTACTCTCAAAAATGGACAGCGCGCTGGGGTTTTCAGCCTTTGTGCTTTATGGTGAGGTCAGTTCCCTTTTCTAGCTGTGTTCCTATCTTCTATCTTCCCTTCTTTCTTTGGATTCTCATAAATATTTTGGTAAAGTTTGTGGGAAGGGTATATTAGGATCAACCAGTCAAACTGCATTTTACATGCAAAGTCCTTTATTAAAATGTTAACCCTGACCAGTTTCCAGCTTCCTAATTAGTAGAGTGTCTCGGATGCATTTAGGGATGTAAGATTCAAGTACCCCACTCCTGTCTTCACTGACTGATCAGTGAACAAAGGTGCAACCAGAACAGAGAGGATGTAGGGAGCCACTACACAATCAGATGTAGGGTTTCCAGGTTGAAATTCCCACCCGTTCTCAGGAATTTGTTTCGCTTTCCCGTTCCTGAATCCTGAGATACACACTGTTTTCTGTTCTCCACGATGAACCCTTTCCACAAGGTGATGGCCGATACTACCAACCATCTGGGTTCAAGGAGCCAATTTTCCCGATTTCCTGACCAACTTTTCTTGGGATTCGGGAACGGGAAAGCAAAAAAAAAATCCTGAGAAGGGGTGGGAATTCCCACCTGGAAACCCTAATCAGATGATTGTCTCCTGCCTTGTAATTCTGCGTGGTGTTGCTAATTCTAGACTTTATTTATGCATAATCTTGTCAATAATGTTTATTTTTAGTATATTCACAGTCATTATATTACTACCAGAGGAACATTACCCAGACCATATGTGTCTATACTAAAGAAGAGACCGTGTCTTCAGTTTCATCACTTCTTTAACTACTTACATAATCTTATATAGTAACACTTGCTGAACTGCTGCTCATTATTTTCGTTTATCTCTAGATATCTGCCTTCTGCCTTTCTGTGCTCTCCTGCATTGCTCCTTCATAAACACACCCTGGATTTCTTTACCTTGGGAATATTACTATGCCTTACATTTTTACTAAATGCTTTTAGAGGATGACAGCTTATGATGTTCTCTTTATGTCACTTATGACTTGTTGCCTGACATTCCTAAAGCATTCCATCTTTGCCTGACAGTATCTTTCTCTTTCTCAAAAGTATGATTTTACCAGCTAATTTTATAGACAAGAATGTATATTACCACGCTGTATATTATTCAAGATTGTTCTCTTTGAGTCATGGAAAACATATGTCCTAGGGAGTTAACAAGTAAGGTACAAGTCATAAAAGAGTAGTGTTAGAAACAGATTGCCCATCTATCATGATCTCTAGGAAAACTATTTTTGCTGGAAGTGACAGGTTGCTCTCATTCTAAGCTTAGTTTAAATATGAAGTCGAACATGCCCAAACGACAGGTTGTATTTTCCCCCAAAATGTCACCTTTGGCAAAGCACAGTAGATACACTCTCCCTGGACTCACTCTGTATGGAACAATAGTTTGACATTGTTCAGGGACAAAGCAAAGGTCACACATTTGTCTCATCACTGGGGCTCCAGGGAATGGGTCTAAATTGTTTCTGTGCGTGCACTGGAAACTACAGTGTACATCAAATAATAGGTCCGCTTCCAAGTTGCCAGGGTAGACCTCAGACAGTGTGTTTACTTTTTGAAGGGAAAAATAAATATTTTTAAAAGGCAGTGTGCTTGAGCACACAGCAGTGATACACACAAACCATACATAAGCCAGTGGAGGTAAAACAGCTCTTTCATAATCAAATAGGAAACAAGCCCATGAATTATATGCAAGCAAGTATAGATCCAGGACTAAGTTAGTTATGAAAATGTTGCATTTCATAAAAATATATATATTCTGTACTTTTTTAAAAAAAGACTTCAGTTTTATAATGTGCTCAAAACAGGATTTAAATGAAAGAACTTAGTTCAGAATTTTCATGTGAGGATTTTTCTGTTAGGAAAAATCAACTACAAGACCAAAGATATTTTCACATCCTCTTCCTATTATGTACAATTTACATTGTTACCACCTAATGAGGAATAGTTGACAAATGTCCACATTTCCTAGATATATAATGAAAAGATCCATTACAACTTAACAAGTATTACAATAGAATCTCTTATGATATGCACAACATACTTCCGTCACTGTAATCAGCAGGTTTCAACACTTTTCCATCATGGTCCCTACTTTTTTCCTACTGCTGTCACATGAGACTGAGGACATGGAAGAGCTGCCTCCTTCCCCACCTCACCCCTCATCCTTGTCTGAGCCAACTGTTACCATGTGAGTTTGTCACGGGGTCAGAGGAGTAGAAGTGTCCCCAAGTGGCAAACAGAATCATTCCGAGGATGTAACTACAGGTTACTTGTGTTAAACTAGGTTTTGGTAGGAACACTTACTAATTAGAAAGATAAACGAGAAATGTAGAGAACTGGACAGTATTAAAATCACCTGTACAAACCATGAGCTCTCTTGGAAAGCAATTAGACAGGACAAACAAAATATAATCCAACAGTATACCCTAACTTGGGCAGACGTCTGTGTCCCAGAGGACACAAAGATTCAGAAGATCTCTGTAGGGATTAGGATTTCAGTCAAGGGGATTCTTCAGAGGATTTATCTACATTTCTTCATTTTGTATTCATTTATGTAGATAGTCAGACAAAGTGACAATATAAACTATTTATATCTTATATTAAAAAAAACTTTTTTCAGCAATCAAGAGGAACAATTTCACTATAGTTTATCCCTTTCATACATGTTAAGCTTCTTTCAGATCACTACACATGTTGTCACATGTCACACTTATGTTTTTTTATTTACGTGAATTTACGCTCACCATGCTAGCATGGAAGTTCTTTAAGGACAGATTCTTTTCTACATTCTCTACAGTTCTTAATACAGACTCATATATAACATACATTCAATTGTTATGGTATTGAATATACTTTTGAAGTATTTAGCCAATATGAAACAGCACAGAACTCATAGAACAACAGAGTTTCACGTCTATAAAATTAGACAATAATTTAGATATAACATCTATATGTCAGCACTATGATAAGCTAGGACCAAAGAGATGAGAAAGATGAGTGCTTCCTTGTAAGAATTTAAATCTATATCTAATAAGAATTGCATATAAATACAGATGTATAAACAAATAAAGATAATGTAATTAAAACAGTTTGATATGGGAACATGGTTGACAAATAGAAAATTTTAACAGAATACAGAAATAAATTCCGATTTGTAGCATAAGAAGTATTTTAATTCAGAGAGAAAACGATAATGAATGAGACTTAGCAATTTACTATATGATTTGAATAAATAAAATGTTCCTACAAACTACTGCTTACATTTTAAAAAATCAAATGTCTAAGAGATTTGATATTAATACTTATAAATTAAAAAAAAATTTACATTCTTTGAGGAGAGATCTTGAAAAAACAACCAAAAAACATAGCATCCCCAAAGAGAATAATTGGTAGACTTTATTAAAAAAAACAAAGAAAACTGAGTAGAACGAAAAGTAATATTTAATGATAAATTATGGAGTGGGAAAATAGTTGAAGACTGTAAACAGATCACATGGTAATTTCTCTACTAAATCAAGAATTTTCACACATAAATTTGAATAGGACATACAACCAAACAGAAACATGGATAGTTAACAGAAACTTGCAATTAATGGAACTATCTATACAAATCTCTTAAAAATGTTAAAAAGGTTTGATAAAATAAATAATAAAATTACAACTTTGAAAAGTTAGTTGTATCCACTATTGACAATGATATAAGAAACAGGTACTCACAAACATACATTTTACTCTGGACTGAAAGTTACTCTGATGCTGTTCAGAAACAAAGCAGAGGGGTCACATATTTTTCTTACTGTGCGAAAGCTGTGAGACAAGTATCAGAGAATAAATCTTGTAGAATCATTCTGGAATTTCATTTAAAAAAATACAGCAATAGAAATATTAAGAGAAATGGATAGAGACAAATAAACAAGGTTGTTTATGTGCAATAACAAAAAAAAAAGAAAAATAAAGGATACTATCTATATGTCCATCATATGGAATAGGTCAAATAATTTATAGTGTATGTCCATACCAGAAAATACAATGCAGCTATTTTCAAAATGAAGTTGATCTGTATATGTACTGACATTGAGAGCAGTTACCAAAAAGAAGGTCTTTTTCTTAAATTGAGGTATAACTGACACATTATATTAACTTCAGGTATACAACATGATTCAATATTTGTATATATTGTGAAATTATTACCACAATCAGTTAATATTTGTCACCATACAGTTACAGAATAGTTTTTCTTATGATGAAAGCTTTCAAGATTTACTATTAGCAACTTTCAAATATGCACTACAGTATTATTAAGTATAGTGTCCAGATAGTACCTTACATCCCTGTAACTTATTTTCTAACTTGAAGTCTGTACCTTTTGACTCCGTTCACCCATTTTGCCCACCTCTTATCCCCTGCTTCTGGCAACCACCAATCTATTCTCTGTATCCATCAGTTTTTTGCTGTTGTTGTTAGGTTCTATATATGAGTGAGAAGCAGATCTCTTTTTAATCTGAGGGGAAAAAAATCCTCTTTATGATATCATTCTTTTTTGCTAAATATCTGTTCCTATTTTTATTATTTATTTTTCCATGAACATAAATTATAGAAAGAGATACATATGAAACTAATAGCAGTGAAGGGCAGACCGTTAGCTCAGTTGGTTAGAGTGTGGTGCTCTTAACAACAAAGTTGCTGGTTTGATCCCTATGTGGGCCACTGTGAGCTACACCCTCCAGAACTAGATTGAAACAATTACTTGACTTGGAGCTGATGGGTCCTGTAAAAACACATTTAAAATAAATACAAGTTTAAAAGAAAAAAAAGAGAAACTAATAACAGTGGTAATCTCTAGGGATTACCACTCTAAGAATCTCTAAGGATTTTCAATAGCATGGGATGAGAACACACACACAATTTTATTCTATTATGAATATATAGGATGAGAGAATCTAATATTTTACTGCATTATCTTCAAAAGAAATCATAAGACTATTATATATGTTAAAAGAAAAAGGTGAACTGGTTGGTACTAGACCTCACATAAATAAACTGAGTAAAACTTTCATCAAGCATACTTCCACTTCTTTATTCACTGACTTCTCAATTCTGGTTCTAAATTATGCAACATGACACCCAATATTCGTATTTTAGAGTGTTTTTCACTGTTTTGTTTAACAAATAAATAATATATACATATATTTGATATATATTATATATCAAGTACTGTGCCAAGTTAGGAAAATAAAAACCCACACAACTAAAAATAGTGTTTGACCTCACAAAACTACCAGTTTAATGGGGCAGAAAAATAAATGGGTTGTGAAACGTGATAGAATGAAATAAGTGCTCTGATGGTTAAAATACTGAGTGCTACAAGAGTACATAGAAAAGGAAACCTATTGTACCTCTTGAAGGAAAAGATGTCAAAGAGTATTATGCTGCCCATTAGTGTATATTAGACATGGATATAATGAGAGAAGAAAAATTCTGTGAAAATAAAGATAACATAGTTGTGAAATAGAGTAGCAACAATATTCATTTTGGCAGGGTGATTATCATAGAAAATGGAAAGCTATACATGAGAAGCCAGAATATTAAGAATTTTAGGTATAAAACTTTACAAGTCTTGTTAAAATTTTGGACTTTATCCTAAGGGAAATGGTATTAATTCTAAATCTGATGTAAATCACAGCTTTAACATATTATTCCAAATAGCAGGCAAAACTTCCCGGTTTTTAAAAAGCATGCAAAGTTTATATACATATTGACAAAAAAGGACAGGTTCAAGTCACATGTTAGTGATCTTAGTGAAAGCTAGTCGGTAACTCAATGAAACAGAAACATAGCCTAGCTTTCAAAAGAGAAAGTACCCCAGGTCATTTGAATGCAGGAGAACAGTTTATGGTTTTATTTTCAATGGTGTGCTTAGAATAGATAGCAATTTACTGTAACTATACTTCATAATGAGGATAATAATTTATTATACAAACATAACAAAAGATAAAAAAATATTGACTTGTTTCTAAAATAATAAATTTGTTTCACAAGAGTGTTGTTTTCTTAGCTATTTCTTAAAGTTGACAAAGAATCTTAAGTGTATAGTTCCAGCTGAGCTAAAGAAAATACAGCTATTATTTAGATCTTTTTCAGTGAACAACACAATATTACATATTTAATTTTGAAATGGAACTCAAATTTAGTAAATATTTAATGGCTATGAACATATTCAGAATAAATTATGGCTGAATACAGAATGTATGAGTTCTTTTTTAAACACAGGGCACTGTTCCGTGAAGCTATTTTGACAAGAAAAAAAATAAAAAGAAAGAAAAATCTCATCTCAACCATAAAAAATAGTTTACAGAATTGTAGTAAGTTTTTATTACTTTCACTATGGATATGTTCTTAAAATAGAGGTAATCACTGCATATGTTCTTAAAATAGAGGCAATCAGTGTATGGGAAACACTTTCTGTTGTAATAAACATTGGCACCCCAATTCTAGAATGACTATCCTGAACACTGCAGTGCCATTGCTTAGATCTTCATACATAAATCCTATGGAATAACTAGTTTTATTAGCTTGTCTGAAAATAATACTAATTTTTAGTTAAATTATCTTTTTCATGTTGTTAAGTGAGAACATGAATGTATTATCATTGTGTTATGAAATTAAGGCCTTTTTAGAGTAACCTTCGCTTGACTATATCTAAAAGAATTAACAGAATACGCCAAATGGAGTCCTTCTCCTTCTGCTGGTCCTTCGTGGTCAAATTAATTGGAAGTACTTGGTAAGTTCTTCATAAATATTTGTTAAGCATTAGAATGAATGCAAAAAAATGCCTTCCTCTGTATTAGTCTACAGTTAATTTTTGTTATTTACAACAGTTATGCTCTCTTAAGTCACAGAAAACACTGAATTAGCAGACATTGGGCCACTGCTCCTAGGGGAAATACAGAATAAGTTTCCTGTAAGTCTCTGATCACAACATTTTCATCAAATAATCAACATAGAACTTGTTTTATATGTGGTTGCTTATAAACATTGTATTAAATATGTATTGTTAATTCATTAACATTGAATTCATGGCCAATTGCACCGTAACTCAAGCATGAATGAAGTTTATTTAACATATTCATTTTTCTCCATTAGGTATACAAAAGCCTTCTTGAACTTAGGAACACTAGGCAGTACTTCAGCATTAAAGTTGGGGGCAATTTTAAACCACAAAATTGCCAACAAAAGGCATCAAAAATTTTAAACTGAAAGCTATAAAAACATTGCTGAAATTCTTTTTAGGTTTGAAACAAAAGGAGAGATATACCATTTTCATGGAATATATGATTCAATGTTGTTAAGATGTCAATTCTCCCAGAGTTAGTCTATAGAGTCAATGCATCCTTGTAAGCTTTCTTTTGTAGAAATTTAGATGATTCTAAGATTTACATGGCAGTGCAAAGGACCTAGCCACACTCAAAGTCTTGGGGGAATAAAACTCAAAAGACCAAAGTTGGTGGAGTCCGTTTTCTGATTTCAGACTTTCAATAAAACTACAGTAATAAAGAGAGGGTGCTACTCATGAAAGTTTATATAAATCAATGAAATAGACTCACACATGTATGACCAAATGTTATTTGGCAGATGAATATAGATCAGTCAATAAGGAAAGGAATGCTATTATTTTATGTGTGATTAGTGATAGGAAAAAGGATGATTCTGTAACATATAAGATATTGGAAAAGTAACATTAAATGTAATTTTCAAATAGGTAGTGATAAGATAATTTCCAGTTATATGCAGCAAAATTATAACTGGACACGTGCATTGTTTCTCTTAATGTAGCACATAGAATCTCCTAGTGTATTTCTGAGAGTCTTGCATCAGAGCTAGATTACTTCACTTTAGAGCACAGCTTGTATATTTATCAAACCCAGAGATAATTTGAATGAACACAAGAGTCAGAGATCTACTAGTCTTGAAGTAAAACTTTCTGTGGGTTGAAAACACACATTGGGAGACATTTGAAATTTTGTGCTGTGACAGATATAGGCTAAGTATAGATCTTGATGGTTGGTACACATGTAGGATTATCTCTGCTTTATGTTTGTTGATACTGGGTATTTTTGTAAAACTCTTTCCAAGTCACTTGTAAGTTTAAAATGGTTGCTCTTTATAGCTATTTGTGTCCAGTTTATAGGTTCTCAGAGTTATAATCATGATTTTCAAATGTAGTGAGGTACAAGTTACTTAATTCTAGTCCAATTTATCATCTATATAACAATATAAAAAACCTACAGTTTAAACAAGACTTCCCCTACGTTCTTTCATTTAGTTCTACCTTTTGATATAATATGACTTTTAATATTACTCTATGAAATAGTACTCATATCTAGATTGAAAAGGGGGCAATATGAAAAAACAAGAGTTTATTCCGTTTATATGACTACTCATTAACACGTCTATTACTGAAAGCATTGGATGAATGACAAAAACAAGGTTTAATAAACATGTATCTTGAAGAAAATTTCCTAGTATTTCTTGCTTTTATTGTTAAACACATATTTCCCCTAACCACAATAAAGACTTAAAACAGTCCTTAGTCTCAACTTCTAATTTTTGCTATTTATCTAAAAGCAGTGCACATGGAATGGCTGATTCCTAGGTGCATAGGTGAGGACAAATGTCATGTTAACAAAATACTACTAGTAAAATATTGATCAACCAATTAAAATAATCCTAAAGTGGTCAGATCCTCTGTCAAGGCACAATTGTTTCAAAATAATCATCCCAATCATTTCTTCAGAATTGGTCTTTCTGACCCAGGTGTGTGTGTGTGTGTGTGTGTGTGTGTGCGCGTGCGCGCGCACGCGTGTGTGTTGTATACTTGTGTTATCAGAAAATATAGAAATGTTTTGAAACTAAGAAATAAAATGAAGAAGTGAATAGGAAATGGATAAATATGCAGTAACCACTGAAGAACAAATAAATCTGGGTTATGTGAAGATCTTGTCTCTCTAGTAAAAGAGTTATATAAAGGATAAAAGGCATTTTACTTTGTATGCTTTTTAAAGAATTACAAGTAAGAAATATAGATAACAAATTGGTTCACTCCCAAAAAGAAAAGAAAAATCATTTTCTAGAAATAGAAATTCAATTGCCATTAAAATATCCATCAGATAGAATAAACTGAAAAAGTTTCCCACATAGATTATCGAGTGATAAGAATGGCCCTGTGAGGTAAAACTAAGGCAAAATGAATTCAATCAAAAATTCCCTTTGTTTTCCCATCCCACCCTTATCACAGTTTTTATATTTTACTTTGAGAAGAGTAGGATAGAAATAGAATTCATGACAAATTGCAGTGGCTTGGCAATCTAAGAACTCTTAGATGAAATGAATAACAAAGTAATTATGTCTGTACCATTACAATAAACAGCAGATATGTTGTTATCATGTATCTATTTGATAGAGAAAAATATGTTTATCTTTTAGAAACAATATATATTATATTTTCATATGTTTCAAATGTTCATACAATGATGTTCAAAGTATATATGCTTTCTGCCAGCAAGAATGGAAAAAAACACATCTGCAAATATGTGCATGGTAGCCCCCAACTCCTTCGGGGCAAGTTATCCCTCATTAGACTATATAACATCAGTTACTTATAAGAGTTAAAGTGATTTAAATGTTGTGCCCAAAATAAAATGTGAGAAGAACCAAAGCATTGCACTTTATTTTTCTTCTCCCCCACATAATGTCTACTAATTCTGTCTTAAGGAAAGGAATTTTGGTAGACAGGGACTGCAAAGATAAAAGTGACATGGACCATATTTTTAACTTTTAAAATCAAAGTACATACAGGAAAGTGTATGAATTTTGAATCTGTACATAACTATGTTGCCAGCATTGAGATCAAAGATGAGATGGTAAGCTGCCTTGGTTTGTTCCCAATTTCATTAGAAAACTTCATAATTTTAACTATTATGTAAGATGTTAACTTCTGGTGTCAAGTTTATGTTATCTTTTTTTTTTTTAAAGTTGGAAATTTCCCTCTTTTGTTCTATCTCCCTGAAGAATCTGTCTTAGGTTGTTGTTATTTCTTCCCTATTTGGAAGAATTCATTATTAAAACCACTAAGCCTGGAGTCTTCTCAGTGGGAAGATTTCTTTTTTAACTAAAGATTCAATTTCAGAAACAGAGTATAAATTATTCAAATGTACCATTTCAAGTTCTCTATGTTAAATTTTTCTAGGAATGTGCTCATGTCATCATTGACAAAAAGTGTGGTTATGTTATTCTTATGAGCAATTAAATGATATAAAATATACAATAATGTTCCCACTTTTGTTCATGGTATGACTTATACCTTTTCTGTCTCTCATTAATTTTTGTCAGGGGCTCATCAGGTTTATCTTAATCTTTCCTCAAAGAAACATTTTTCTTTCAATTGAACATGTTTCTATTTTATAAATTGCTGATTTTGTCAATGTTTTGATTGTTTCTTTCAGTTTAATTTGCAGTTATTTTAAATTTTTTCTCTACATACAGATTCTTAGCCTCTCCTCTTTTTTTGTATTCGCATTAAAAGGTACACATTTTCCCTTGAACACAGCTATAGCTGCATCTCATAATTTTTTACACCATGTTTCCATTGTCATTTTATTCCAAATATTGTCTAATTTTATTTGATTTCTCCTTTAGCCTACAGGATATTTAGAAGTACATATAATAATGTACTATATTCCAAAAACATTGATTTTTCCTACAGTTTTTGTTACTAATTTCTAGCTTCAATTACACCATGTTCATATCATTACACCATGTTCATATAACATTCTATCCTTTAGAATTTACTGAAATGATTTTATGGTCTTGTACGCTTCGGTTCTCTCTCTCTCTCTCTCTCTCTCTCTCTCTCTGTGTGTGTGCATAGCAACTCAATAATAAACCCAAAGAACTATGAACATTTACATTAAAATTAGGTATGAAGACATTCTACCTCACAAAACAAACAAGAAGTGGGATAGGGATAAACAAGGGCAATCACATAACTGTGAGCTATCTTCATCTGTATGGGAGAAAACAGAAGAAAGCAACAGGGCACCTGAAGGACTTGGGCACTGGCAAACTAAGAGGCTGCACTTAACGCTTAAAGGTCACCTGCAATTTCTAGCCAACATTGACACTTTCGTCATGAAGTGAACAAGGAGACACTTGGAGTAGGTCTGCTGTCAAGATGGATTCTTGTACAACAACACAATCATAGGTATGACATCCCATCATCTTTTCCATTTTCTATTACTAAGAAGCAAATCACAGGTCCTGTATGCCCTCAAACAGAGAGGATTACACAGACACGTGAACACCAGGGAGAGAGCTCCGACTGTGTTGACCACAGACAGTTTGGGGCAATTTTTACTCCAATCTGTCATTATGGTGAAGTAAGATGGGTCTTTAGTTTATAAAAGCGGGTCTTTCTGGATAATCCTGTTAGCTACATCCAGGGTATAACACGTTACAGATCTCAAAATTACTATCTAATTTGTATCCTTCCCATTCATTAAAATTTAAAGCTCTGCTTAGGTTCTCCATGTTTTGGCTCCCAGTTACTATTTTTATTCTATTCTGCTTGGCTTCTGTTCTGATAGACAGCAGTTCAGTCATTGGCAAAGACCTGGAGGTAAAGTATTGTATGGAATGCTGAGCTAATTTCTATAATTTGCCTAATTCAGGGGTCTATTTTGTTGCCTCAGGTTTATCTTTTACACGATAGTTCATAACTGTCCTTAGTAATTTTTAAAAATTGATTCTGTAGCCATTTTTCTATATCCAACATTTTACTTAATTTATTTTATTCCTTTTCTTATTAGTATATTTATTCTCTACTGGGCTGATAATTTAAAGGTCATAGTATTGTAAAAAAGAATACAATAGAAATAATACATATTTCTTTAAGAAATTTAGAAGACTTACATTAATTATTTATATTACGTTAATTATTAAATGATAGAAAAATATATGTATGTTGATAGTGCATTTGAATTGAAGTTGTATGATTGCTCCCCATGAATTAATGGTTATTTTCAATTTTCAGAGATAAATTCAGGTGCTACTCATTTAACTGTATGACTGGCCTGTCCCCTTTAACATTTTTTATAAGTGATCTGGTAGGAAATATATGGAAAACGTTTTCAGGTTGGATGATCCTAAGCTAGAATGGATCCTGTAAGATACAAGGTAAAGATTTAGTACTATGTGGCAAGATCTTTGTCTTCACTTGGAAATGAGATTCCTTAACATCCCTATATAACACAACTAGGATTTGAAGTATTATCTGACTCCAAAAATCAATTCCCCACTCTCCATCCCCTAAATGTTATACTTTGTTGAAAACAGAAACCAAATAAACACGTGACTTAAGAAAAGAATAACTGTGGAAACCAAAATCTTTTTCTCAAGTAGAAAACAAGAGAGCAAAACTGTTACAAGAAAATATTATGCTGGAGAAGAGGAAGGAAACCAACAAACAACAACCAAACGAAAAAC
Organism: Rhinolophus hipposideros; assembly: GCF_964194185.1. Lineage (NCBI taxonomy): Eukaryota > Metazoa > Chordata > Mammalia > Chiroptera > Rhinolophidae > Rhinolophus > Rhinolophus hipposideros. The sequence continues at coordinate 68,151,680 of NC_138050.1, forward strand.
ACATATGTCCTATGATGCTGAGTTGACCTTTTTAGCTGAATGAGAAGCAAGGCTGCACTGTGCATATGAGGTGTGTTGGTGTAACTTGAGGACAATTCCTCTGTGCCACAGATAGTATTTCTACTTTAGTATGTAAATATCTTTAAAATATCCAAACAATAACTTTTATTTCACCTGACTTATAATGCAAGTTTGTTTCCTTTAATTCTGTGTGACTTCTCTTACATTATCTCTGGCTTTCATTTTTCTGTACAATAGGGGAAGACTTTGAACTCTTTCATAATAAATTAAAATGGCTATTCACTCAGATATAAAAATTCAAACCTAAAGGCCATATACGACAAGCCCTCAGCTAATCTCATAATTAATGGTGAAAAGCTGAAGCCCTTTGCTCTACGTTCAGGAACACGACAAGGTTGTCCCCTATCACCTCTGCTTCTCAACATAGTGTTGGAAGTCCTCGCCAGAGCAATCAGGCAAGAGAAAGAAATGAAAGGCATCCAAATTGGGAATGAAGAAGTTAAATTGTCACTCTTTGTTGATGGTGTGATGCTATATATAGAAAACCCTAAAGACTCCACCAAAAAGCTATTAGAAACAATCAATGAATACAGTAAAGTTGCTGGCTACAAAATCAACATACAAAAGTCCATTGCTTTCCTATATACCAACAATGAAATCTCAGAAAAAGAAATAGAGAAAAACAATTCCTTTTGCAATTGCAGCAAAAAGAATAAAATACCTAGGAATAAACTTAACCAAGGATGTGAAGGATTTATATTTTGAAAACTATAAGACATTTTTGAAAGAAATTGAAGAAGACACAAAGAAATGGAAAGACATTCCGTGCTCATGGATTGGAAGAATCAACATAGTTAAAATGGCCATATTACCTAAAGCCATATACAGATTTAATGCAATCCCCATCAAAATCCCAATGGCATTTTTTAAAGAAATAGAACAAAAAATCATCAGATTGTTTGGAACCACAAAAGACCCCGAATAGCCAAAGCAATATTTAAAAAAAAGAACAATACTGGAGGTATCACACTCCCTGATTTTTGCTTGTACTACAGGGCTACAATAATCAAAACAGCTTGGTATTGGCGAAAAAACAGACACATAGACCAATGGAATAGAATTGAGAACCCAGAAATAAAACCACATAAATATGGACAGATAATTTTTGACAAAGAAGCTAAACACATACAATGGAGGAAAAACAGCCTCTTCAATAAATGGTGCTGGCAGAATTGGATAGCCACGTGCAAAAGAATGAAACTGGACTGCTATCTGTCACCATGTACCAAAATTAATTCAAAATGGATCAAAGACTTAAGCATAAGACCTGACAATAAAATGCATAGAAGAAAACATAGGTACTTAACTTATGGACCTTGGGTTCAAAGAGCATTTTATGAACTTGACTCCAAAGGCAATGGAAGTAAAAACTAAAATAAACGAATGGGATTATATGAAACTGAAAAGCTTCTGCACAGCAAAAGAAACTATTGACAAAATAATGAGGCAACCAACTGAATGGGAGAAGATTTTTGCAAACAGTGCCTCTGATAAGGGGCTAATATCCAAAATATACAAGGAACTCATGAAACTCAACAACAAAAAAACAAACAACCCAATTGAAAAATGGACAGAGGACCTGAAGAGACATTTCTCCAAAGAGGATATACAAATGGCAAATAGACATATGAAAAAATGCTCAACATCGCTAATCATCAGAGAAATTCAAATGAAAACCACAATGAGATATCACCTCACCCCAGTCAGAATGGCTTTCATCAACAAGACAAATAGTAACAAGTGTTGGAGAGGCTGTGGAGAAAAAGGAACCCTCATACACTGTTGGTGGGAATGCAGATTGGTGCAGCTGCTATGGAAGGCAGTGTGGAGGTTCCTCAAGAAATTACAAATAGAATTACCATATGACCCAGCAATCCCTCTCCTGGGCATCTACCCAAAAAATCTGAAAACATTTCTCTATAAGGACACGTGTACTCCAATGTTCATTGCAGCTTTGTTTACGGTGGCCAAGACATGGAAACAACCAAAATGTCCTTCAATAGATGAATGGATAAAGAAGTTGTGGTATATATACACAATGGAATACTATTCGGCGTTAAGGAAAGATGATATAAGAGCATTTGTGACAACATGGATGGATCTTGAGAGTATATTGCTGGGTGAAATGAGTCAGACAGAAAAGGCAGAGAACCCTGTGATTTCACTGATATGTGGTATATAAACCAAAAACAACAAAGGAACAAGACAAACAAATGAGAAAGAAAAACTCATAGACACAGACAATAATTTAGTGGTTACCAGAGGGTAAGGGGGTGGGGGGTGGGTGATGACGGTAAGGGGGATCACATATATGGTGATGGAAGGAGAATTGACTCTGGGTGGTGAACACACAATGGGATTTATAGATGATGTAATACAGTATTGTACGCCTGAAATCTATGTAAATTTACTAACAATTGTCACCCCAATAAATTTAATAAGAAAAAAATTCAAACCATCTTATTACATCTTTAATAGGGTATTAAATATTGGCTCTCCAATGCTAGCTAAAGAACATGGAAGTAGTAGGACAGAGAAACACTTCGGATAAGAAGAGGACAACAGCTTTATTCAGGTCTTAGTATACTCAGTAGGATATAGTAATGAGGCGGATGAGAAAGTGATTAACAACAGCTAATTCTCAATCTTTTACCTTTTTTTGTTCCTCAATTTTTTGCAGGAAGCATATTTACATTATTCTGTTAAATTATATACTATGTGAAATGTATTTGAATAAAACAATATACATTATGATCATTTGCAAGGTGATGGGTTCCAGTTCCCCTGCATTAGGATACTTTTTTCCCAACCCATGACTTGGTACTGCCTAAGCTGTATTTGAGTGGTATTTGTCAATCATTCTTTTCAAATGAACATATTAGGTATACTCTGAAAATAAATGGCCTAAATAGATGGCCATGCCTTTAATGTCTCTAAAACACATGACATTAATGCTAAATAAAAGCTCCTTTCAAACTTTGTTGGCCTCCTTGCCCAAACTCCTTCACTCTGAAAAAAAAGAATGACACATCTATTTTCTTTATTATACCAGGTCTTAACCCAACATTAATATCAATTGAATAAAATCAATTGCAAACCTTCTCCCAAATGTCACATTATTCAAATAGACCATGTTGTCACAAAATGTACTATCTATTAAAGCAATATGAGTAATACACAAATGCCCCATGTTGACATTTCACTGCATAGCATCTCCTCTAATAAGATTCTGGCTCCAGTTCTAGTTATAATGTACTTGTGAAATACTAGAAACCAAATATAAATCAGATGTTATAAAGCAGCTCCAAGCTCCATGACAGCCCAAGAACCTGTACAGAAAGAAGCACTGGAGAGAAAAGGGCAGAGATATTTTGATTCTCTTTCCCTCAAAGATAGACAAGTAATTTTCTTTTCTTCCTCCTTTTTATGTTTATTACATTAAAGTTGTAAGTTTGGAAAAGGAAATACCTGACTATAAATACTGTATAAACAGTAGGTATTGTTAGTTGGATACCTGTCTCATAACATTTACAATACTACATGTCACATGAGTGTATGTACTTGCACATACACAAATTATGGTATTTAAGATATATACATCATTTTATCTTGTATTTTATGTAATATTTGATCACGTGCTGGTCTCCATTTCTAATGGTGTTTTCATAAATGCATTTAATGGTTTAGACAAATTTCCCATTTAACCATCATTATTTACTTTCCAAATTCCTCATCTGAATCATTAATACTAGCTTTACAACAATCTACAGAAGGGGTAATAAAGGGACCTGTCTTTGATTTGCCTTATACCTTTGATCTTTCTTTATGAATGAATACATTTTCTGCTTTTAGAAATTTTCCATTTTGATTGTAATATTTTCTGCATGTCTATTTTTAAACTACTGAAACTATTTCTTGAAAACTCCATATATTAATACAGTGGTTTCCTTATAAGCTTATTAGCAATCATTTCGTTATTGATACATTGATTCATTCATTTAAAAAAATTTCCTTCCATACTTTCTTTCACATTTCCCAGTTATTTAAAATTGGCCATTTTATGCTTTCATTAAATTGCATTAACATTTCCATATGCTCTTTTATAGAAATTTGCTCAGAAGATAGTAAGTTAAATAGCTTCAGAAAGAAGCCAATATTTGAACAACTTATACACTAAAAAATGCTGTATTAGAAAAATTTTGGATTTTTTTTCTCTCTCTGGAAATTATTTAGCCTTACATAAATATGGGTGTATGGAGTTCCAAAGTTTCCTTCTGCGCAATGATTTTATATATAAAAAATTAGACATTAATATTCACCAATGGAAAGCCACAGGACACAATTTTATGTTGAATTATATTATTTCACTGCTAACTCAAATAAATAGCCAAGTTCTATTTTTCAAAGGAATACATGATAACTTTTCTGAGAAATCCTGGGGGAATTTGTTTCACCTCTTTATCTGATGAGTGATTTCCCATTAATTCTGGGGAATGAAGTCCTACAAAAGGGTAGAAGTTATATATCAGCTTCCTTTCATTGTCCAAACCTTTATTAAAACTTAACAAATGAACCTTTCTTTTCAATATTTATATAAAGCACTTTATTATTAAATGCAAAATGTGTCATGAATTAATGTCTTTTTAATATGAAAGTAGTAGAGTTCTGTTGACCTGTATACATCATCCAGCACACTGGTATAATTAGTGGTAATTAAACATTATCTCTCTTAATCAACTCTTTAAAGCTGGCAGGAATCATCAATTCTACATCCTTCTCATTTAGATGAGTAATGTACAATCTGTAGATATGTTTTTGGTCCCATTTACATGAAAATATATTCCCTTTTTAGAGACAATGACCCGTTCACTATACCAATGAGTAGCCAATAATCACTCTACAATATTAAATTTCTTATTACAATGTAGAAATTTCTTTTCAGAGTCTGACCTTAAAGCAGTATTAAGCTTTCAATTACCTGTGCAGTATGTGAGATACTGATTGGAAAGGTTATATAATTTTAAATCATTTTTGAGTCTCATATCTCATAAGGCTATGTTAACAAATATGGAAAATAACAAAGACTAAACAAGAATAAAAAATAAAATCCAATTCTTTGATAGAAAACCAGTATTCATTAGCCAATTGTCTACTTTTTATTTAATAACGTATCATAAAAATTTTTTCATATCATTTTTAATACTATTTAATGACCGTAAATGTTAATTGTAAAGATGCTTATAATGTTGATGTAATGTTCTGATGGTCATTTTGGTACACAAATGTTATTTAAGAACTGAGATCAGAGTTTTAGAAAATGTATACGATATGTGATTCTCAGTAATTCTTTCAACTACTGTAACAGCTAAAATGTGAGGTCCTAAGGATTAAACATTTAGTTTTTAATTCAACCAAATGTAGATGTCTTTAATAGAACACCTAACTTCAAGAGAGTTGGTTTTGAATTCTCATGTTAATTAAATCAAGGAGTAATATAGTAACGAAGACTGATGTTATATAATAGGTTCTCTACCAAGAAAATATAAGAATGCTATGAGCAGAAAAGAACAGAGAAAAAAAGGACTAAATCATGGTTTGTCCTAATGGCCCAAATTATCCCCCTAATTTCCTATGGCTTGTGTAGCTATTTTAAAATTTTTAAAACTTCAGTAGTAAGTAGCAGATATGGCAAGAGGAAGGGTGAAGAGCACAGGCCCTCAGGACATAGTGGATGTAAAGAACAGAATGCAAGGCAGGGAGCACAGACAGGGGCAGCGGGTGCTCCAGTAGGCTAAGCTTGGATGAGCAGGGCTGGCTGAAGACTGACAGAACACACAGAACAGTGTCCTTTCTCTGTGCTGTCATGGTAGTCCATTAGAGTTACAGAGTCTTAAAATAGGAGTCTTTCTGTCTCGTCTTTAACCGAAGAATGAAGACAACAGAGGCTACATTCCACAGAGAGTTAGATAAACCACATTACACAGTCTCCAGACAGGGCTTAGAAGTGATTTAGAAAACTCATTCACATTAAATTGTTAGCATTTGGGGAGAGTCTCTGAAGAGAGCTGGTATGTTTTCGCACCCTCCCTATTCCCAAAGTAGAGGAGTGGCCAAGAGCTATCTCTTACTTACAGTTTCAGTTACACAGACTTCAACCGCATATTCCAAAGAACTTGACTTGAAGCCTTAGTGGGTAGAAGGGAATGACTCATGTATGGAAATCCAGAAGGAGAGGAACAAGCAGTTTAGCTGCACTGGTTGCATCCTAGAGGGAAGTTGCTGTTGAAATGGGTTTGGCTATTTTCCATAGTTTGTTGAGTCAAGGATTGCATGATTGTCTCTAATCCAAAAGATTTGGGTCCCACAAATAAGACAGCCAGCATGAGGATTACCTTGGAAACTTCTGAAATGGGCTACTTAGAGGGGTGATGAAACCTGAGAAATTAGAAAATGCAGGTAGATTGAATTGCAGGTTTGCAGAGGATGTGATTCACCAAGCCAGTGAGGAATGCTTTGCCCAAGCTAAGGGAAGTCCCCAAAACTGATAAAATCTGATGAGACCACAAGTTCCTCTTCAGAGGAAAAACTCAAGCTCTGAGAGAGTGCCAGGCCCAGCTATGTTAGAATAAGTCAGGAAAAACATTCAGCGAACTATATCTTCATCACTCTCATGTTTCAATCTTTATCAGATACCAGTGGACAGTAAAATGGGAAACTGGAGTCAAAGTAGAATGCAAGGAAGAAAGGGAAAAAGTAGGGAGTACTATCCTAAGTACTGATTTGAGTCTGTTTTCTATTTAACTTCACCGAAGGACTTTTATTATCCTACGTATAGTGTAAAAGATGGCTATTGGAATTTTCAACCAGAGTTAGGGAGAAACTTCTTCCATAAAATACATTTTAAATGGACAGCGATGACAAAAAAGTAACTCTCCTTTATTATATCCCTTGCACTCTGCTTATCAAAGTATCACATGAAACTTCTACTTGACTTTGAAGGCCACCCAGACAAAAAACAAACAAACAAACAAACACAAACAAAAATACAGAAAGGAGAAGTGAGAAGAAAAACAAATATGATTAAATGTTTACTCCAAAGATGATAACCCATAAACCTGAAGTGAGGGAACTTCAAGTGACAATGGTGTTTCCTACCAAAAAACAAAAATGGGAGATGGAAATCAAACTGAATTCAGCTTTAGATAAAAATGTCACATGTTCTATATAGCCACGAGGGATTCTGCAAACACAGTTGCTGAGTATATACTGCCAAATTATCTTGAAACTGATTTGTAATTCGTACCCCCTTGAGTGGTATGTGAAAACGCAACCTCAGCATTCCGTCTTACAAGGCCCTTACGTCTTCACCAATTCAATGAGCAAAACACCGAATCTCAGTATTAGTCACCAGCACGTCACAGAAGTGATTTTATCTGTATCTGTGCAAGTGTACATTTAGTGTGAAGTCTGTTTTAGAGTTTACTGATAACTATGAAACAGGTTTAAGATTAAATCCAGAATATGAATTTTATTTCCTTCCCAGTCTAACATATTTGGGGCTATCTTATAAAAGTCCCAAAAGTGTCTTCCCTTTACACTAGTTATAACTGAAAAAAACCCTTCAAATTCTCGACTTTATTTTTTATTAATATTAAAGCACTGATTAGAAGACAATTATACATACTTTTCAATAAGTTTGATAATTGGAATGTATCAATGATCATAAAGCATCTCAAGGGCCACACAAAGGCTACCCTGAATAAGGTAATTATAGCAAGTATTATAGTTGTGCATTCACAAGTGCAGAGAGGAACTGGATCTTAAGCCAAGATTTAGGATTCATTTCTGCACAGGTTAGAAAGTGCCTCATAGACTTAGCCTAACCAACACTGGAATTAGTATATTCTTGCAGTATGAAGGGATACAGACTTATTTTTTAAATTGATTTGTATTAGAATTTCCCTATAAATAAATTTTATCTTCTCACTGAAAAATTATTCTAAAAATAAGAAAAGCCGAGGCATTTAGGTATCAGAAATTACCATGTTTATTTCTTTTTCTTTCTTCCTCCCTTCCTTCCTTCCTTTTTTTCTTTTTTTTTTTGGGGGGGGGGGTTTAGATCTATAATTTTTTTTTTATATTATCATTCAAAGATTTGATAAGCAAGGCAACCATAATAAATTGATTACATAAAAACAACCAAAACAGATAACATTTTATTATGCCTCTTAAATAAAACCTTTTATTACTTCTGTATAATTACTTTTAAAAGGTAAGTTCACTTAGCTCATATGCTCCACAACTCAAATGATTCTTACCAAAAATGTCCTTGCTTTAGAAGTTTCTCCTGCTAGCTTAAAAGCTAGGACTACATGACTATATACTGGGTGCAGACATTTATCTGGAATCTTGCAAACAGTAGGAACTTCATGTATTTTTGATATTTCAATTAAGAAGTGATAACTGAAAACATTCAAAATTTCTCTCAATATTATTTTTTCATAATATCATAACTATTGTGGCTCATGATAGTCAAGTGGCTGTTTCTATACACAGCAAAAGAGCTCCAGGTAGCATAAATATGCAAAATGTTAGGCAGTTCCCATCATGTCCTTACAAATAGTGGGATATATTCACAGCATTTAAAGATTGTACTTTCGTTTGATTTGATATAAAATCAAATTTCAATTATATTGAAATTTTAAACAATTGCCAGATATTCCCTGGCAGTTTGTTCATTTCAAATAATTTTGGCTTTGTTTTGAACATTTTCAAGTAATTACCTAAAGTTAAATATCCCGCCCCAGCTGAGCAAATTTATTTTCTGCTGTATGTTTTTACTTTCTCAAGGATATTCAGCAACCATTTTCTTTCTAATAGGATTTTAAATGAAACATTAGTAATACAAAAGATCGAAAGACAAATTTGGTTCTATATTGTCAAAATAATGAGGAAAAATAATGCAGAGATATGTCCTTTTTAAATAGAAGAAATAGTATATAATTTTGTCCCAAGAACCATCAATTAGGGGATTTATTTTCATTGGCAGGAATTCATAATGAGCTAGGTAAATACTTTAATAGTACATCTCTTCTTTGTCAATGGACAACAAATAGATTATAATTAGGTACATGTTAAGCTTTGAAAGTGTAGAGTAAAATCCTACCTTGAAAATCATGAGTAAAAAATAGAAAAATCATGCTGCAAAGTAAATAGTGGAACTACATCCCACCCATAGCTGCAGCAAGTACCAGCGACTCTCTCTCAAATATTGCTAACTCTAGATAACCTCTGACAATATTCTGGATTGAAAAATACTTAAACCATTGTGGGATTTGGCTATATAACTCAGTTTAGCTGGGTTTCATTTTCTTCTTTTTTGTTATATAAAAGTGGGTCTATCCTACGGAAGACTAATGAATATTTGAGATAATATGCTATATGCAATAAATTTTATAGTCACATATGTGTGGACATATGACATTCAATAGAACACACCATCTTTGAGTGACTACCAATTGCCAGAAGTTGCATTACAAAACTAGCTATATACTTATATCTACCTATACTTTAAATCAACAGGTTCTAGAAATAAATTAAGCCCCTTTTTAAGAATATACAAATAATTATAGGCATGGAAATTATAGCAACTTAGAAAAAGTAAAATGTGAATTAGTTTCAGCAATGTTGTTTGACCTGCCTTAGAAAATCATTGATTCAGAAAACTAAGTCTTAGTGGTTTTCATCCTAAATGATTTTGGAAGGACCTCGTTGCATAAGAGTATGCAAAGAAAATTATATAGAATTCCCCCCTTCTTTCTAAACACTGTGTACTCATTTCCTTTCCTTTCTTTCTTTCTTTTTTTTTGATATTCATAAAGCTATGAAAATCCTTGGAATAAAACTAGAAATGACATAGAGAGACAATAAATGAATAAGGGATATAATGACAATACAGAAAGAAACCAAATATTGTCAGAGTTCCAAATGCCTGGAAGCCAAGGGACCCAGCTGTGTTATGCTGAAATTTATCTCTATGCAAATATTCCAAAATCTACTAAGAGATCTAACAGAGAAATCCAGACTAGTAGTGATTGCATAAAGAAAACATCTGCCTGAGCAACGTTTTTTGGTTCCTTAAGATGGGGCCTGGATATCATAATTTTAAATTCATATGTCTTTATTAAAATTTTAAGTTTATATATTTGAATATCTAGGTGTATATATATATATATATATATATATATATATATATATATATATATGACATGAAAATGTGAAATGACACTCACGTTATTTTTCAAGCTTATGTGTCTAGATGCAAAGATTTGGAGGAGACAAAGTTATCCTCATCTAGAACCTGAAGACATTTACATGTTTTTGGAAGTTCTTCCATGCCAGTTCACTGCTTCAAATTAAGCATCATAACTTTGTTTGATCCTCAGCTACAATGCATACTTAGCTCTTTGAGGTCCTGTTCTAATAAAGTATAGAAATTTTCTGTCTGCTTTCACAGCTGTTTTACCAATATGCTATTATCCTCAAGAGGTACCCCGGGTGGAATCTATAAACATCTATTCTTTCCCACTTGTCCAGCACAAACTGTTCCCTTTTCTGGTCACATGAGTAAGTGAAGAACTAGTTTCAAAATTACTTCAGTGTGAATCTACATAAACTTCATAAAATGCAGAATACCTATCATTATCCAAAGGTTCTTCAAAGAAGCTTCTGTTATTTTTGAGCATGCCTGGGGTATTAACTAGGGAATAGTCTGGTTACTCAGTTGTCGGTGCCACCAAAACTTACAGATTCTTAAATTCTGTTTAAAGACTCATATTTCTATTTATCTATTGAATCTCCCTACTGGCCTCTGTGCTGCTATCTTCCTTTGTGCAGGTTTATTCTCCATCCTGCTCTCTGTCTCAAGAGGCTGATGTGCATGGATTATACCTGAACTGCTTCTCATGCTCTTTGGCTTCCAGGGAGTTCTGCCAGTGAAGAATCCCAGCTGGATACCAGAGGAAAGTACAATTGTGTCATCTAGTGTTTTTCCCCCCCTGCTTCACTCCTCATGGTGTTACCTTGTTCTGTCTGTGGCCTGTGACCTAAGTGGCTTTTAAGGCTTCTTAGCTATGCAGAACTCTCTTCTTCCATCTCTTTCTCCCTTCACCCGTTCATGCTTAGGGATGGAACAAGTTAAGCTGCTTTTTGCTCTGGGTTCCTACAATATCTTTCATAGTTCCCTTTCACCTTGTCAGTGTCCATATAATTAATCATTTTGTAACCAAGCCCTCCTTGAACTTTCTAGTTTGTTGTTTTTTTTCCTGTTGGAGTCCTAGCTGACACAATACCTTAATCTTTCTAAAATTAAACTCATTAGTTTCCACCAAATCTTTTTCTTTTGATTTCTGCAGTTCTATTAATAAAATGTTATCATTTTCTAGCCATGCTATCATGAAATTTCATAAACCCAATAATATTCATTTGCTTAGAACATTACAATTAATGAAACCATTTCACATATATCCTTTCATTTAATCTCTCATAAATCTCAACAATTTATGTATCATTATGTCTATTGCACACAAGGAAATCTGCTTTGCAACATCATATATGTGGTCATACAGAATGTGATTTTAGCTTCAGTGCATTTGGTCTCTGCTAAAAGCGGGGACTTCTCTTTTCTTACTTGCATATCCAGCTGTTAATTTATTTCTAGTCTGTCTCTGTAATGACGCTTATCTCTATTTTTTTATGTCCTATTACTTCTAGTCATATACTACTTAAATAGAGCTCTAAGTAAATTCCCCACTATCCTCACTCATTCCAGTATTAGCAGTAGAATAACCTTTTTTAGGGCTTTGGTGTTATGTACAAGTTCCAAAGCCTTCAGTGGCTTTTCATTGTCAGTAATAATTTCCACAGTCCACAATTTTCTAGCCTTTAACAACCCTTCAAGACTTATCTTCCACTATTCTCCTTGTTACTCCCTGTATTTCAGTCTAAATATATGACTACGATACAATTGTGCCTGATTTTCTCTATTCAAATGCCTTGCCCATATATTCTGCTATACTGGGAAAATTTTTCCCTTTCTTGGAAAGTGATAAAAGTAATCTCTGTCTTAAAAGGCCGAAGTAAAATACCACTATAAGTTTCCTCTGCTAGAAGAAAATCACTTTGCTCTCTAAACTGCGAGAACTATCATGCCCTTCCATTCTCCACATCACATTGCACTCTTCTTTTAGCTTCTACATATATATTTATATTTATGTATGTACGACCCTTTAGCTAAAGGAATGTGTCTTATTCATGTTTGCAGTACATAGGAAGTTTGAAACTTGATTGACTGAAATAATTAGGCTCAAAGATGACATTAGTAATTTTTTTTGTAATATCAATTCAGTATATTGATAGCAAAGTTTCTTGAAATTTTTGATTACTGCTATTAATTGTGCATTACCAAATGCTATTTCCCATCAGTTAGTAACATCTCAAGTAGATTGTATAACTTTTTGGTAACCTCTATCAATGAAAATATAAAGCAGAAAATCTGTTTTTATAGAATGGTAATTTTTACCGAAGAAATGGTGGAAACATAAGTATACACAAGTCTTTAGAAGTCTATATGTGTAAATAAATGACTATATGAGCATTTTTTGCCACTACCTTCTAATACTTGGAATGGACCTATCATTTTGCAGTTCCAAAAACAGTTTTAAGCAAAAAAGCAGAAAAAAATGAAGCTAAATGTTTTATGTAGTTTTATATGAATGCTGTAAAATCCATCCTTAATACTTTGGTAGATATGTAATAAAAGTCTCATTGTAACCACTCAGGGGGACCTTCTTTCTCATATGTATTTGCATTTATTACAACACAATGATTACTTTTAGTTAATTCGAAATATCTATAGCTTATCCAAATGTCAGTCTCCCTGCCTTACAAATAAGAATTAACATAATCTTATTGAACATAAAGCACAGGATTTTTTTTATCCCCTTTTCAATTATCTTTCAAATAAAAATTACAAACCTCTATTTTTGGAGAGTCTAGCCACATCACTAATGCTTTCCCAGAGTTGAGTTCTACCTCAAATCAGTGGTTTCCTAATGTTCCAAGTTACTTAAATTCCATCCTTTCTCAGATAATGTATCTCCTTAGATAAGACATAACATTAAAGGATATAACCACATTGGAGAGATTATTTTACCTTTTGACTGAATAAACTCAGTTTGAGATAATTACATTAGAATGTTTGATGTTCTTTTTGCTTCTAACGACATTTACCCTCGCTCTGCATTATTGGATAACTCTGTGTAATAGATGGGAATCAGCTTCCTTTGGATTGCACATTATTTAAAAAATGAGCCAGAATAAATATCCCAAATTGGGGCTATGAATGATTACTTGAGAGGCTGTAGTTAACTAAATTTTGCTAGACATACTCTTCTAGAAGGGCTTCATGAAAATCTGGCTTTATGCTGCATTTCCCACTACCACATCATTTAAAAGGAAACAGACATTGTCTTTGGGGGTCCTGTGTGTGCCAGACACTGTGCCAGATATATATATATATCACAGTGTCTGGCACACACAGGACCCCCAAAGACAATGTCTGTTTCCTTTTAAATATATATATATATATATTTCCTTCTATTATATTTCCTTCTATATATATATATATATATATATATATATATATATATATATATATTTCCTTCTATTTCCCTTTCCAAATGTACATTTTATAAATGAGGTCCAGAGAAACTACCATGTTCCCATGGTCACATAGATAGGAAGTCAGTGGGATGGGATTCTAAAGTCCACACTCTTTTCATGCCCATGCTGTATACCAAGAATGGTCCACAGGGTTTGCGAGTGAAGGCAGCTGCCACAAAGCCTAGCAAACATATACAGTGGTGGGTTGGTAAATGAGACCAAAAAAGTTTGGATCTGTAACATTTGGAAATTTCAAGGTATAACTACCACCATAACTAATTTCAAGCTACCTACCAACGTGAAATCACTAAACGCAAACCTGAGACATGAGCGTATTTGGCTCTTGTAAACTGGTAAGAGCCAGCTCCTGCAAACCATTGAATATTACAAATGAAGAGAAAACACACTATCAAGAAAACCTAAATGCAAACATTGCCTACCATCCCATAAGTAAGTATGGAAAGATAGGTGTGAAGCAGACATGGCAACCTCTGCCTAGATACCACTTGGCCATTAGTAGTCAGAAATGGCTTTTGTTTCTTTTTTATTTTTTTTATAAAGCAATTACTCAGTTCAAAATTGAATCGTTTGCAGAGCAGAATGCTCTATTCTTATTGCAAAACTGTATTTCCATCAGAAAGCTGTACCAAGCAGTCAGATTACATCAAGGAGGTAAAATACCTCACAAAAGACAATAAGATATTGATAAAAAATAGAGCAAGTTTTCAGATATGTCAAAAAGTATTAAGAAATATTATGGGTCTTTTTTTCCAATTTTGGACTCTATGATATAAATTCACATTCATAGGTGTGCATATTCACAGAATGTTTTACTCCTTAAATAATAATTGAGTAACTCCCATGTGACTGCATTGTTTCAGACCCTCGAGACTTATTAGTAACCAAAACAGATTAAATTTTCTGCCACAATGTGTTTTCATTCCATTAAGAAGAGACAGAAATCAAATTGTACATATAATAAGATTTTATATTTTATTAGGACTTACATTCTCCAAAACCCAAGCTAATATCTTTAAAGTACAATGACGGAAGAGATCTACCTTATTGTAATGTGTCTAGTGCCCCAACATATTTGTTAAGTTCTATTCTGGAAACCTAGAATAAAAGTCACTTAATCCATCAAAAAATATCTGAATGCCCATTATATATAAGCAATATTCTAGGAAACAGGCAAATTGTTGCCAAGTCAGTTATTTTCCTTCACCTTGAGAGATTTATATTCTAATGGAAGGGGAAGACAAATATGTGAATAAAGGAAAATATTAGTTAATTGTAGTTACTGATACGTACTATGAAAATGATGAATAAAGGTGGTGTCATAGAGTGACTAAGTGACAACTTGGATTAAAGTGGTCCATAAAAGCGGCCCTGAAGATGAGGACTGGAAGAAATCTCTGAAAACACTACCTCCCAGGGCATCCAATTACACCAATTACTCCTCCTGCTTCTGCTTTAAATTCCCAGGGGCTTGACCCTTATCCTTTTGGGGCCAGACATGGAAGGACTGGGAACAAAGCATGCCAGGAGGAAACAAGTGTAAATTTTATAATTTAAGAATGAGCTTGAAGTATTCTAGATACAGAAAGAAGGTTCATGTGGGCTAAGGATAAAGGTAATAAATTTCAGTGTGAGATAAAGTTAGAAAGTTTTACAGGCCTTGCTAAGTAATTTGAAGTTATTTAACTTCAGATGGAGTCATTAGGGCATCTTAAGGCAGAAAGGGATGTAATCTATCATATGAGGTGTGACAATTAGGTTCACAAACTAGCCGTTGTGCGCTTACCTTGGCAGCAATGTACAAACAACTTGGTAAAGTTTCATAACCTTGGTGTATCAGTGTCTCACAGCTGTGTTTGTGTGAAAGTGTGGCGGTGTCTCGCTGAGTGGCTTTCATTATTGTTGTTGCACGTTTCTGTGTGCCGTCGCAAGAATGCCTAAGCTTGAATTAGAGGAAGGGACATTAAATGTCTTGTTAAACTTGGCAAGAGTGGAAGTGAAGTCAGGGACATGTTAGTCCAAGTTTACGGGGCTAATGCCATGAAGAAAATGGCAGTGTACAAATGGGTTAAACATTTTTCTGAGGGGAGAGAATGTGTTACTGATGAAGAGAGGTGAGGGCGGCAAGTAATGTACAGGAATGAGAAAAATATTGCAAAAACTCATCAAATTGTGTGTTAAAATCATTGGCTGACTGTGAGAAGCATAGCAGACCAAGCAAACACCGATAGAGAAACAAGAAAATTTTGTCATGAGAAAAGTGTGTGCAAAAATGGTCCCAAAGGAGCTCACCAATGAACAAAAAAAAGCGAAGAAGAGTCAAAGTTTGCCAAGACTTTTTGGAGAGGCAAGACAATGTTTTGGATCATGTTTTCACTGGTGATGAAAAATGGGTGTACCAATATGACCTTGAACCAAAGCGTCAAAGAGCACAATGGAAGTCTGCCAACTCTCCACAACCAAAAACGTTCCATCAGTCCAAATCAAAAGTCAAATGATGTTGCTAACCTTTTTTTGATATCAGAGCAATTATTCATTATGATTTGTACCAACTGGACAGTTAACCAAGTTTACTATTTGGAACTACTTAAAAGGCTGCATGAAAAAGTTAGAAGAAACAACCTGAACTTTTTGCTAACAATTCATGGCTCTTGCATCATGACAATGCACCAGCTCACACAGCACTGTCTGTGAGGGAGTTTTAGCCAGTAAACAAATCACTGTACTGGAACACCCTCCCTACTCACCTAATCTAGCCCCCAATGACTTCTTTCTTTACCTGATGATAAAGGAAATATTGATAGGAAAATATTTTGATGATATTCAGGACATTAAGAGTAATACAACAACAGGTCTGATGACCATTCCAGAAAAAGAGTTCCAAAATTTTTTTGAAGGGTGTACTAGGTGCTGGCATCAGTACATAGCTTCCCAAGGGGAGTACTTTAAAAGTGAACATAGTGATATTCAGCAAGTCGGTATGTAGAATTTTTTCTAGGATGAGTTCGTGAACCTAATTGTCAGACCTCGTATATTTTTAAGTAAAAATCATTTTGAGTACTGCTGTAGCAATTAAAACAGACGATGGTGACAGGGACTAGGGTGTAAAAAAAGATATGAAGATAAATAGGAAGATATTGGGCATGCTTTAGAGATAAAGAGAATGCATTCTGGGCTAAGACCATGTGTCATGATATAGAGAAGACTTCTCTGACCACTCTATACCAGTAGTTCACGTTTTCCATGAGGTACTCTTTTTCTTAGGTCTATCTTATTTTCAACACATTTCATAGCATTATCTCAATGTTTCTATTTATTTCCTTGTTTGTTGTCTGCCTACTTTTACTAGAACACAAGAGCTGTAAGTGCTGGGAACTTGTCTGGCTTATTCACAGTTATATCTGCAGTACATGAAACACTGCCTCTGAGATATAGTAGGTGCGTATTAAGTGAACACGTAAATGAGTGAGTTAATAACTTCTATCCAATGGTTCTCATTCTACACTTTGGGCCACATAGGACAATTCAAATCCCTAGTCTACTTCAAAGTAGAAAAGATCTTAAAGTAAGTGAATGCAGCTATGCTATACCTCTTGATTTTCTCTTCTCTAATTATTTCTACTTCCTTTAAAGTATTCCTCTAATATGCTTTTTAGTTTCTTAAATATCCTAGTTGATTTTAAATTTGATTTATGCAATACAAATATTATGCGAACTTCTATGCATAAACACACAAAGGGATATAAATTAGATACAATTAAATTATTAACAGCCTCTTCTGACTTTGCTTATGTCCTTTTTCTCTACTGCGCTTCTTTGTTGAGTTTAATTAGCTGATTTTAGTATTGCCCATCTTATAGCATCACTTTGAAGATTCAACAGAGTCATCATGACAGATCATAAATAAAACACAAGCAATTCTCATCCATGCAAACTTGGTGAAACTAAAGTCCCACATGGAAAAAAAGAAGGTAATTATCTATCATGATAGAACTCAAAGGTAGAGTCTGCTGGTTTCCACCCAGAACCTTTTATTCTTTGGTAACAGAAAGTTCATTGTATCGGAGGCTATAGTGAGCACTGCTCCATACAGCTTAGTTTGGCCATGTGTTGGTGTTCAGGCCAATTAGGTATGAGCAGAGGTGTTGTGTGAGAGGTCAAAGACTGCTCAAAGAAAACTTAGTGTGTTGAAAGGAGTGATCTTTATTCACTCTCTCTCATCTTCTACCTTCTTAATATTTGGAATGTGAATATGGTATTATCATGCAGAAGCTCCTGGAGGTATCTTGCGCTCTACAAAATACAAGTCACCCAAGTCACATTGCTATTTTTCCAAATACAAACCTTGACCTAAGACATTGACAGCACCATCCCTAATAATTTCATGAACTATTAAAGTTCCATTTTAAAAACGCTGCTGTTTGATATGTTCAGCTGACTGACTTTGTCAATTTATCAATACCACCTCAAACTGCCTTCCCAGCTTCACTTCCTATTTACCAGTTTTTTTTTCAAAACTTTACGAGGTGCTGCACTGTAATTGATGCTATGTGGCATTATCAAAATATTTAAACATACAGCACATGAATCACAAAGAGAATAAGGGACTAAGGAAAATCCTAAATATAGCTTTCATACTTTGAAAAAGTCACAATAATTTATAGATTTAAATTACTTTAACTTGGATTCCTAATGCAAAACCCATTGTTTGGAACTGATTTATTTTTATACATGTTGTATAAACATTTTTTTTTCAAATGATGAGAATGACCTGCCATATGCCATCCTAAAGCTAGTCAAGCTTTATTTCTATTAGTTTACATTCCATCCTCACTTAGCAGCATCTAGAAAAGTCTAAAAATCCAATTATATCAGTCAGCCCAAACATGCTTTTACATGCACTTTAATAGATTTTAATAGATTTTACACAGTTTATGTATATTTTTGACAAACAATAAGTTGTAGTTGTTTTCATGTGTCAAAAGTGATAATCTTTAAGTGAAAAAAAAAAAAAAAACAGCAGTGAGAGTCATGCAAGCTACTTCTCATGAGCCTTTCCTAGCTTTGTCTACAAGTTATACTCTGCCAGAATGTCTTCAAATACACATCCCTCTACGGACATAAGGAAGGGTGAGGTGTGTGTGAACTCTGCTCAGGACACGTGGTATAAAGATCATTTTCCTTTTGAGGACCTTTATACACAGTTAGTGACAGCTGTCAGCACAATTTTAAGTTTCACTTATGGGAGTTTCTTTCAAAGTTATCTTCATTTATTTGAAGATGAATATTAAAATGGGTATATGGTAATTGCCCATGATATGAGTGAAACTCTGCCTAAAACCATACTTATGAACACAGATACATAAACTGACTCATAAAAAGTCAGACATCTTCTGTACACATATGCACACACACACATACACACACACACACAGAAGCTTTAAATTGTTTTATATCTCAATTCCTTTGGCTGAACATGTATCAGTGAATTCCCATAAATTAAGTATTTATGAGGCTACTCTACAATTTATAATCTGATTACCATTAGCCAGAAGAAAAATATAAGGTAAATTCATACAAATAAATGAAGCATTTGTTATGCGCTGACCTTTATTACTACATATTTGTAAGTTAGTTATCGATCTCTTGTTTAAAGTATACAATTACATAAAATATGACTTTTATATTAAAAGTCATATTTAACTAAACTATATTTAACTAAACTGTATTTATCATGTGTAACAGCTGCCAGGGAAGCCATTGTATTTAACTTAAGGAAGATAAATGGTTAACATTTGCACTATGCAAAGTTTCCAGCATAGACGTTTTTAATTTCTATAGCTCTTAGATAATATTTTGTTCATGTCAAATAAGATGTTGACAAAACAGAACTAATTAAAATAACCAACACAGATTCCTGAATGACTTGCTTTGCTCTGTACTCTTTAGACACCATCATTTCTACGTTGTCACAACTTTAAATACCCTAAAACAATGTACTTGTCATATTATTACCCCCTCCTCAATTTTTTTAAAAGTGTTCTCCTACTATGTATTGAGACAGGCTCCATCTGGCCCTTTCCTCAATACTAATTCATGGGGCGGGGAGTGGGATGGGGGAAAGTAGCAGGGAAATATCAGGAGAAACACACAGATTCTTAGTCAGCTCTGACTTCTCATTATATGGACCAAGCACATTATACACAAGAAGAAACACACAGAAAATATTTAAGGGGCAAGTCTCTGAATTGTGGTTTGAGCGATACTGAACACACAGATACCAATTTGTTACTCACATGTTTTTGTATTGGCCTCTGTAACACTAGTTTAAAGAAAGCATTATATTTACCAGAATTTTGCCATCTTGTGAAACTTAAACTTTAGGAACTCTGCCATAGTTCTCCAATGGGTGAAAAGCTGGATCAGACAGCCTTCAATTGTTTGGGGTGGCCAAAATATCTTCAGCAGCAGTGAAACAGGTGTTTCCCTAACAGAATTACCATCTCATCATCTAG
Organism: Rhinolophus hipposideros; assembly: GCF_964194185.1. NCBI lineage: Eukaryota > Metazoa > Chordata > Mammalia > Chiroptera > Rhinolophidae > Rhinolophus > Rhinolophus hipposideros. Next base: position 68,172,016 of record NC_138050.1, read on the forward strand.
TATTCCGCCACTGCTTGTGCCCTTTCCACATTAGAACTCTAACCTTCCCTCCTAGCCTCCTGGTGAATATGGAAATAGTTTATTTATTTGTTTGTTTGTTTGTTTAAGGTGTACAAAACAACATAATAATTAGACATTTACACACCCCACAAAGTGATAACCCTCCCAATCTATTCCCCCTCTGACATGGTATATAGCTGTTACAATACTATTGACTATATCCCCTACACTTTACATCCCGTGACTATAAATATACTTAATTATAGTTGACATTCAATATCATTCTACCTCAGCTTCAGGTGTACAACATAGTGGTCAGAAGTAATAGTTTACTTTTATTAAGAACTCTTTACATACATTTTCTCATTTAAGACCAGGAGGTAGTATTCTCACCATTTCACAGATGAGAAAACTGAGACTGGAAGGGTAAGTAACTTGCTCAAGGTCAGGCTGTTAAAATGTAGTAAAAGCTGTGCTGAAGCAGCCTATCATGATTTCAAAGCCCTAAGCTTCAGCTCCTGTGGCTAGGTGCTTACTCTTTACTATTAGATTGCTTTCATGAGTCTGAACTTTCGCACATCTATAGGCAGATTGTGAAGACACTAGGTTTAACTATGGAAGAGACAACATTCACAGCAATATAAATTGTATTTAAAAAGAACAAATTGTATATTAGTGTCATTAAAGTTAGTATGTAGTGACATGTATGAATCACAGTTCAACTATTAAGTGACTACTCAGTCTTAGACAAGATATTGCATCTGTCTTACCTTCTTCATAACATCCATTAAATAGTGCCTTTTTTCATGGGGTTTTCACGAGAAACAAATTTATGTATCCACATATACTCGTATATACACATTTCTGCAACTGTTTTATAAGCTGCAAATATTCAACATGTTTATTATTAATAACAACTCTGAAAAACAATGGTCTTTTCTTCGTAATTACTAGGTTTTGGACAAATCCAAATTAAGTTGCAGTTTATAACGTGGAGAATATATTTTAATTGTTTAGTTTTGCATGATACCATGTACAAGTCTAAGCACAGTGCTGGTCTTTAATGCTTCCATACAGGACAACCATTGTCATTGTGGTAGAAAAATTAAAAGAAATATTCACATGACATCAGCATCACTGAGTATAGATTTTATCACAGACATTTGGAGATTTTTGCCTAAGTGTTAATGAAAAGATTAGAGGTATTGTACCAAATCTTTTATAATTAAGATTAACTAATTTAAATATCAACGTTGAAAACCACTGTTAAAGAATTGAAAAACCTAACATTGTGTCTAACCATTAAAAATAAAAAAAAAACTAAGAGAAAAATTGATACATTTAAAAGAAAAACATGTTTTCATAGCCAAAGACCAGAATTCAAAAACTGAACTACCTACTGTTTCTAGATTCATCTCTGAATTTTGTAATTAAATATTGTTTTTTGAACATCTGAAAAACTGACCTTCCAATTCAATCATACGTTTTACTTGTATTTCCAGAATGAAATAAAAAACTGAGTTCCTCCACTTCTCTCCAAGACTCCAATGTGGCAATAATACCTGCAGGATGGGTGGTTAAGATTAAGGGTGGGGTTTATGGGCAAATGACAATAATCTATCTTTACACTTGAGTTCCAAACAAGGAAGAAATAAAGACAGCAACAAAGACTCTCCATCCTACCACCACATATTTAGACAATCTTCCACTGACCTATAATGTGTAAACACATTATCCCACTGAATGAATTCAGTTACCATATCCTTGTTATTGATGTTGTTACAAAAAAAGTATTTCAGAGCTCTGGCTAACAAACCAACAAAGATAAAAGCAGATACAAAGGCCTCACGTTTCAATTAAATGACACTTTTTAAACCGAATTTTCCTAAGTTGGTTCTTTGAAATGTGTCATGTACAGTATGAAATAGTACTTACAACCTCAAAAGAAAATGCATTTCTACCAATTCTAATCTCTTTACACCCATCATAGTAACTCAAAATCAATGGAGTGATCATGGGTGACACAATGACATTTTATGACTAATTTATCACACATTTTTACTCTAAATGGGACCTACTTCTTACTTTTGTGCTAAGAAAATAAATTCAATAATACAGAACATATGTTTTTCATAAGAATGTTCAAAAACAAATTACCAGTTAAAACAATCACAAAAAATAAGAACCTAAACAAAAAATGAGTACATTTCACACAAAGACGTTAACATAAATGAAAAAAAATTATGGGGGTGAAAAAAAGATCCTGACTTCGTACCCCCAAAGCAACTTTAGTGAAGGCAGGATCTATAAGCTTTGTAGATTTGATCATGGTACTAACAAATTATTTTCATAGCAAATTGTCTATGTTTTCTGTTATATGCATGCAATATTATGATACTAGATATATAATACCATATCAAATTTATAGTTATCAAAGCACATAACAAAGCATGACTTATATTATTTGACTAAATTTTTTCATGTGAATTAAATAAGCAGGTATGATTTCTACTTTATGAATAAAGAAGCTGACGTTCAGACATGTTTTAATCATTCATTCATTCCATCACTACTATTTAGCAACTGCCACAGACTAGTCACCACCTTGTGTGTTAGAAATACGATAATCATTGAAACAGAAAGTTCCAACTCTCTTAACTAATTATTGAGAGAATATGGGGGTTAAGTGACAGATAAATAAGTAAAATATGACAAGTAGGACTCAGCACTACAAATAAAAATAAGTCAGGTAGGATAAATAAACTATTTCACTTAGAATGAATGGCCAGCCTCTCTTTTAGCAGAGACTTTGGTGATATGAGGTTGAACCATGCATCCATCTGGAGAGATTGACATTCGAAAAAAAGAGGACAGCAACTTCAAACACTGTTATGTGGGAGTAGTGAAGAGTGTTTTTGGTTTTTTATATTTTATGTTTAGGGACATGGGTGTCCAAGAAGCACCAGGGAGAGGATCTGAGCTGACTTACCATAGTAACAATATGCAATTTCAAGTTGTTCATACAATGTTGTACAATGATTACAAGGATATTCCAGATTTACAGGGAAATATTATATGTATACATGAATTGTGTGAGAGGTGTAGGAATCCGAACTGGAAAAACAAACAAAAAGCATAATGCCAGTGTTCCCAGGTTTTGTACAAACTTAACTAAAGAAGGTGAAATGCAAGCCAATAGGAAAGATATCTTGGAGCTAGACTGTACCAAAAAATTGTAAACTTCTGGGAATTTGATGGAATATTAGAGAATCCACTGGGTTTACATAAAATGTAGAATACTGATGCTCTTCCATTGTATTTAAATAGCAAATAACTGGTCTATGCCAAGTGATAATTGGGAAACAAGATATTTCATTGAGCTGTTCCTCCAAATATTTCCTAATGCAGGTCTAATGTCATAATATCAAAATTCACTTCAGTAAAATTCACTATTCTGGAAATCCCAATGATTTCAGTCTTACCTCTGATGGTTTGATTAAAAATGAAATCAGTCTCAGGGTATCGAATAAAAATAATGCACTGTACATACCTTGGATCAATATCTACACAAACTGTTTCTTTCACAAACCTTTTGGTAAATAATGAGCAACAGTGAATCTAAAATTATACTAGGTCCTGAAATTCAAATAAGTATATAAACTTTAAGTCAACTCTTAAGGGAGTTAATATTGTGTCCTTCGATAGACGATTGGATTAAGAAGATATGGTATGTACATATACACAATGGAAAACTACTCTGCCATAAGAAAAGATGAAATACTGCCATTTGCAACAACATGGATGGATCTTGAGACTATCATGTTAAGCAAAATAAGTCAGACAGAAAAAGTCAAGAATCATATGTTTTCATTCATATGTGGGACATAAAACTGAAAACAACAAATGAACATGACAAACAGAAAACAAAAACTCATATAAACAGACAACAGTTTAATGGTTATCAGACGGTAAGTGGGTGGGCTGCAGTAGAAGAGGGTAAAGACGATGAAATATATGGTGATGGAAGGAGAACTGACTTTGGGTGGTAAACACATAATGTCATATGTTGATAACGTATTATACAATTGTATAGTTGAAACCTATATACTTTTACTAACCAATGTCACCAATATTTGTTTTTTAAAGCACTAAGGGAAAACTTAAGCTTGTCGTAACAATAAATAATTTTGGAGAGAATCAGGGAAAACCCTGGACTGAAAAGAAAACTCAGAATATACTGGATTTTTAAGTTAAATATTTGATTAAATTTTGAGGAAATATTATTGAATAAAATGTATAATAGTAAGAAATTAAGTTAAACATAGAATCCAAAAGATTTAATAGATTTAATATTCGTTTCTCATGGAATATTGAATATTTATAAAGACATGGGGTAGCAGGTCATCATGTAAAGGTAATAACTCATAAATACCTAGTGTTTTGGCTACTCTCTGTAACAAAGGCTTATGGTCTATACTCTTTCTTCATGCTGTATAGTTTGTCTCACCTGACGCATAAGTAGCAATGAATGTTCTTTTTCTTTTGTTTAATTAAAGTTTATTAGGGTGACAACTGTTAGTAAAGTTACATAGATTTCAGGTGTACAACCCTGTACTACATCATCTATATATCACATCGGGTGTTCACCACCCAGAGTCAGTTCTCTTTCCATCACCATATATTGGATCCTCTTTACCTTCCTCTACCACCTCCCTCCCTGCTTACGCTCTGGTAACCACTAAACTACTGTCTGTGCCTATGATTTTTTGTTTCTTCATTTGTTTGTCTTGTTCATTTGTTGTTTTAAGTTATATATACCCCATATCAGTGAGATCATATAATTCTCAACTTTTTCTGTCTGACTTATTTCACTCAGAATAATAATCGTCAGATCCATCCATGTTGTCGCAAATGGTACTATTTCATATTTTCTTCTGGCAGAAGAGTATTCCATTCTGTATATATACCACAACTTCTTTATCCAATCATCTATCGAAGGACACTTTGGCTGTTTCTGTCTTGGCCACCATAAATAAAGCAGCAATGAACACTGGAGCACATATATCTTTACGGATAAATGTTTTCAGATTTTTTTGATAGATACCCAGGAGAGGGATTGCTGGGTCATATGGTAATTCTATTCTTAATTTTTTGAGGAACCTCCATACTGCCTTCCATAGCGGCTGCACCAATCTGTATTCCCACCAACAGTGTATGAGGGTGTTTTTTTTGCTCCACAGCCTCTCCAACACTTGTTATTATTTGTCTTGTCAATGATAGCCATTCTAAATGGTGTGAGGTGAAGTAAAAGCTAAAATCAATGAATGAGACTATGTCAAACTAAAAAGATTCTGCGCGGCAAAAGAAATCATCGACAAAATAAAGAGGCAACCAAGTGAATGGGAGAAGATTTTTGCAAACAATGCCTCTGATAAGGGGCTAATAACCAAAATATATAAGGAACTCATACAGCTCAACAACAACAACAAAAAAAAACAATCCAATTAAAAAATGGGCAGAGGACCTGAATAGACATTTCTCCAAAGAAGACATACAAATGGGCAACAGACATGAAAAAATGTTCAACATCACTAATCATCAGAGAAATGCAAATAATAACCACAATGAGATATCATTTCACACCAGTTGGAAGGGCTATCATCAGAAATGAATTTTTGGAATAGTTTCTGACATGCTTTAAAAGATCACTAATAGTTTAATTGGGACTCAATTTAGATTTTGGATGACTTTTTTTATAAAGTGAAAATATCCCTGAAGGTTTGGTTCAAAGATGAGATCATATTTTAAGAGGACTTTAGGGGGAAAAAATAAGGAAATCATGCTATAGATCGTAAGAAAAGACTATTATAAAGCTAGAATAGAACGAAACAAGAAATCATAAGTCCATTAAATTGAGACTCAAATTCTGAGCATGCCCATTAAGAAAGATCCATTTTAGAAACAATCTGCAAAGCGAGGTTGCTAAGGCTGACAACTTTGCTCAGTTCATCAATTCGATGCTGTCTTGGTAAAGCTGGATTCAATATGAAGTGGTGGTGGGAAGGCTTTATGAACAGAATGAACTTGATTTTCTACTTTTTCCTTGGCTATAATGGTTAAAGCATTTGCAGTTAAAGCAGTAGAGTTCAGAAAATATTCATTGCTAAAATGAAATTCTCTGTTTAGGAGCTAGTAAATAAGCCACAGAAAATTCTGTAGTAAAAATCAAACAGGGTACTGGCTTAAGCATATTTATTTTTTTCTAATATAATTAATACCTCTCTGTTTTTAGATGAAAACAGTACAAAAACATCAGACATACATGCATTTTCCATGTAGAGGTGACAACTTCAAAACTCACTTGTGAATTTCTTTTTCAGAATGTAAAATAGCACATTTATAGGCTTTCACTAAAATTGCTATAGTCATAGTCAACCTCAGAAAAACAATCTAATGCAATATTTTTCAAACCACATTCCAAAGAAGAACATTTTTTTACCTATGCATTTTTTACCTATGATGCATTTCAAGAATGCATTTCTCTTATATTCCCTGCACTATCATTACTGTGAACTAGTCAGCTCTGAGATATGAGACTTTAGTTGTCCAATTTCTAATTATAAAATTGTATCCTTCCAAGCTTTCCACGCAAAGAACATTGTATCCCAACTTTTTTGAGACCATCTCCCCGAAAAGCTCCAATTCCTTCCTTCCTTTTACCCTTCTCTCCAGTTAACTTTTTTCCATAATCTTTTTAATGGAAAACCTGTCTTTGATAACTCTCTTGCGGTTCAGATTTCTTGTCCCCAAACCTTATGTTTGTCTCTTTTCTATTGGTTTCTGCACCAATCATTCTGGAATGGAATCAAATTTGGTGGAAGAACTCTTACAGATTATTTCTCATACCAGATACTTATTTTATCTGGGGTTATGACCAAATGATTGGGAGAGAATATTTCTCTAAAACGTGTAATGCACTTGTTCTTCGCAAAGATATAATAATGAAATGTTATGTACTTAAGTATATATTTATGTAAGAAAATAATTGTTGTCTCCCTCCAGCTATAGGTATTCCATCTAACCCTCATGCCTGACTGTGTTCATGAAGGAAATTTCTTACAACACTTTAAAAATTTTCTTCTAAGCCTTTTAAATTTCTACTTGTCTCTAGTTCACTTTTTGATAGTTGTAAGGACAATCTTTCAGGATTATTCTGGTTGCAAATAGTAGAAACCAATTTAAACTGATTGACATAAAAAGATAATTTGTTGACTCCTGCAGCTAAAAAGTCAAGGGGTAGTTAAGGTTCAGGTTTGGCTGGATCCAGATGTTCAGAATGCATCATCAGGAATGTTTCTATATCAGATCATGACCATTTTCCTTGTTGGCTTTATTTCAGAGAGACTTATTCCATACAAGGGCAGTATGACTAAGAACAATTCTAGGCTTATAAACCGTAACCTCAGCAAAACGAACACATAAACAACGCTTCTTTTCCATTAGTCCATAATCCGCCCATATTTGTCTGTCCTGGGTCACTAGTCTGCCCCTGAAACAATCTCTTTGGTTAGAGGAATAAAATCCTGTAATGTAGCTTTTCCCCATCTTAAGAAATAGGAATAAAATCATCCTTATTTATAATGCATGGGCTGAGAAAGAGAGGATGATTCCTAAAGCAATTTGAAGGCTATGCCAGATAAAAGGAGATCATTTTCTGAACAGTAGAAAAACTTTTGATTCCTAATATGTCAATGTGTTATGCATTCAATTGTATCTCTCCAAATTCCTGTGCTGAAGCCCTAACCCCATGTGACTGTAATTGGAGATGGGGTCTTTAAGGAGATAATTAAGGTTAAATGAGGTCATAAAGGAGGGGCCCTGATACAATAGGCCTGGTGTCCTTATAGGAAGAACGAGATACACCAGGAGAGTGTGTACACAGAGGAGAGGACATGTGAGGACACAGTGAGAAAGCTACAGTCTTCAAGCCAAAGAGAGAGGCCTTAGAGGAATCCAACCTTGTTCGCACCTGATCTCAGACTTCCAGCCACCAGAAATGTGAGGAAATAAATTTCTGTTGTTTAAGCCACCCAGTCTGTGGTATTTTGTTATGGTAGCCCTAGAATATGAATACACTATGTTAAGCACAATTGATGAGTATTGGTGCTTGGAAGAAGGGGAAAAAAATGTATGATATATCATAGAGTTGGTTCCTAAATTACCATATTTTTTCCAAGAATTTAAACTTCTTTTAACTCTGTAATGAGTAGGAATGATAAGTAGAAATGTATCCTATTCTCAGGATCAATGTTACAGATGAAGGTTGATTAGTAACTTCAGAGACAAACGCATAATACGTGAAGCTACCGATGATTATGACACCAAGAACGTTTGTATAAGACATGAATGGAAGTATCATTGGACCAAAAAAACAGAATATTTGGTGTTGTCCAAAGAACTTTTATTTCCAAGGTAACATAAAGGGTTCAGACTTTTTAAATCTTATTTTATGAATAAGTTTGTTATCAACTAACTATAACCTATACTACCAGTATCACAATGATACTCACAAATATTTTTATAGGCATAGACTTTTGCTGTGTTACTCTGGAATTCTGTTGTGTTAATAAGTTTTTAACATCAAAAACTAAAATGAATTAAAGACAGTTTTCATTAACATATGTGTAATTTTTTTAACCACATACAAAAATAAATAAATAATTAAAAGGGTCTTCTTACATAGGTAAAATATTATGAGAATATGACAAAGAAGATGTGTTATATATGATAAAGTTAAAAAGGTGATAAGTCAAATACATGTTGAAATAATTTTAAAATGGTGAAAGCCAATCATTGGCAGGTGGAAATCAAGCCTGGACTATCACTGAAATATAATGCAGCTGAGATTACAATATAATTCCTTTAAATTATAATTAAATAGGATAAAGATTACATAAATTATAGTATTTTTCTGGAATATTTACATATAATGAATTTGATCCATTGTTATTTCTCCTGCTTGACTTGCTTATATCTTTTTAAATAATGAACAGAAATTCTGTAACGGCGTATTTTGTGGTTAATGTCAAGAACCAATTCTTACTTTTTGGAAATATGGATACTTGAAAATGTAGGGTTGGTTGTTTGATTTTGCATTATGTGTGATGACACCAAAACTATACAATGATATGGATTGTTTGTTAATGAGAGCAGGAATAGATTAAGAGAATTGTATGGATATTTACTCAGTGATGCTACAAAAAAGTAATGTTTTACTAGAGAGATTGTTGAATGAAATTATAGACCTAAATAAATGGAAAGACATCCATGTTTATGAATCGTAAGACTTAATATTGTTAAGATGGCAGTACTCCCCAAAATGATCTACAAATTCAAGAAATCCCTATCAAAATGTCAGCTAGTTTCTTTAAAAAAATGGCATGGTGATAGTAAAAATCATATGCACATACAAGAGACCTGAAAAAGCCAAAACAATCTTGAAAAAAATACACAGTTGGAGAACTCAAATTCCTGAATATCAAAATTAACTGAATAGCTACAGTAATACAGAGAGTGTAGTCAAGATTAATGGAAAATAATTGTGTGTTGATAAATAAAATCTCATATTTACAACCAACTGACTTCAACAAGGTAGGAAGACAATTTAAAAATAATATTTTCAACAAAATGGTGTGTGGCAATTGGATATTTATATGCAAAGGAGTGAAATTGGGTGCTTACCTCACATCATAGGAAAATATTTCCTCAAAATGGATCAAACACCTAAGCATGTAAGAGCTATAACAATAAAAACTCTTAGAAAATAGACGCAGATCTTAATGACTTCTTTAGTGTGATACTGAAAACAAAAGCAACAAAAGAAAATACAGATAAATTGAACGCTGAAAATAGAAACTTGTGTTTTTCAAAGAACACCGTCAAGGAAATGAAGAGAACCTACGCAATGGGAGAAAATATCTGCTTATTCTACAACTGAAAATGGACTTTTATTTAGAGTACAAAAGAACTCTTGCAACTTAATAATAATAATAATAATAATAATAATAATAATAATAAAGGATAATCCAATTTAAATTGGCAAATTACCTTTGGAGACATTTCTCCAAAGAAGATATACCAATGGCACATAAAAATATGTTCAACATTATTGGCCATCACAGAAGTTCAAATCAAAACCACGATGGGTTCATTCTCAGAAGAGGGATTGCTGGGTCATATGGTAATTCTATTTGTAATTTTTTGAGGAACCTCCACACTGTCTTCCATAACGGCTGCACCAGTCTGCATTCCCACCAACAGTGTATGAGAGTTCCTTTTTCTCCACAGTCTCTCCAACACTTGTTACTATTTGTCTTATTGATGTCAGCCAGTCTAACTGGAGTGAGGTGATATCTCATTGTTTCTTTGCATTATTTGCATTTCTCTGATGATTAGTGATGTTGAGCATTTTTTCCTATGTCTATTAACCATTTGTATGTCCTCTTTGGAGAAATGTCTATTCAGGTCCTCTGCCCATTTTTTAATTGGATTGTTTGTATTTTGGTTATTGAGTCACATGGGTTGTATGGATATTAGCTCCTTATCGAAGGCAAGTCTTCTGCCATTCGGTTGGTTGCCTGTTTATTTTGTGGACAGTTTCTTTTGCTGTGCAGAAGCTTTTTAGTTTTATATATTCCCATTCATTTATTTCAGTTTTTACTTCCTTTGTCTTTGAAGTCAAATTCATAAAATCCTCTTTGAACCCAAGGTCCATAAGTTTAGTACCTATGTTTTTTTTCTATGCAGTTTATTGTTTTAGGTCTTATGTTTAGGTCTTTGATCCATTTTAAGTTAATTTTGGTACACGGTGACAGATAGCAGTCTAGTTTCATTCTTTCACAAATGGCTTTCCAATTCTCCCAGGCAGAGGACCTGTATAGACGTTTCTCCATAGAGGACATACAAATGGCCAACAGACATATGAAAAAATGCTCAACATCACTAATCATCAGAGAAATGCAAAGAAAAACCCCAGTGAGATATCACCACACACCAGTTAGAATGGCTGTCATCAACAAGACAAATAATAACAAGTGTTGGAGAGGGTTTGGAGAAAAAGAAACACTCATACACTGTTGGTGGGAATGCAGATTGGTGCAGCTGTGATGGAAGGCAGTGTGGAGGTTCCTCAAAAAAATTAGAATTACCATGTGACCAAGCAATCTTTCTCCTGGATACATAACAAAAAACCCTGAAATCATTTATCCATAAAGATATATGTGCTCCAGTGTTCATTGCAGCTTTATTCACAGTGGTGAAGACATGGAAAAAAACCAACGTGTCCTTCAATAGATGACTGGATCAAAGAAGATGTGGTATATATACAGAATGAAATACTACTCTGTCATAAGAATAGAGTAAATAGTGTCATTTGTGACAACATGGATGGATCTTGAGATTATTATGCTAAGCAAAATAAGTCACACAGAAAAAGTCAAGAACCATATGATTTTACTGGTACGTGGGATATAAAACTGAAAGCAACAAAGGAACAAGACAAACAAATAAAGAAACAAAAACTCACAGACACAGACCATAGTTTAGTGGTTACCAGAAGGTTTGGGGGAAGGAGGGTGATAGATGAGGGGAAATGGGATCAAATATATGGTGATGGAAGAACTGACTCTGCGTGGTGAAACACGATGTGATACACAAATGATGTATTACAGAATTGTACACCTGAAATCTATGTAACTTTACTAACAATTGTCACCACAATAAACTTCAATTAAAAAAAAATAAAAAACTATGGGATACCTTTCATACTATAATAAAAAAGACACACAAAAAAGTATTAGTGTGAATGTGGAGAAATTAGAATCTTCATACATTGCTGGTAGGAATGTAAAGTGGTGCAGCTGCTGTGGAAAGCAGTATGGTGGTACCTCAAAAGGTTAAAGAGAGTTATCATATGACCCAATAATTCTACTCTTAAGTATACATCCAAGAGAAATGAACACATGTCCATATAGCAATTGTATGCATTCATAGGAGCATTAGTCATAATAGAGAAAAATAGAAGTAACCAAGCTATTCATTGATTTATGACCAAAGCTGGCATATCCATGTAATAAATAATTCAATCATAAAAATGAAATGATATGTGATCCTACAACAGTCTCTTCTAAATATGTATTTGACATTCCTAATACATGCTACAACATGGATGAAACTTGAAAACAGTATTCTAGGGAAAAAAGCCAATCATAAAGACCACATATACAGATTCATTTATAGAAATTTCCAGAGTAGGCAAATATATAGTCAAAAAAGTAGATTACTGGTTGTCTAGGGCTAAGGAGAGACTACTAATGGGTATGTAGTTTCTTTTTAGGGTAATGACAAAATAGATGTGCAACAGTTGCACACCTATGTGAATATACTAAAAACCATTGAATTTTACATTTTAAATAGATAATTTGCACAGTATGTGAACTATATCTCAATAGATATTAAAATATTAAGTATTTTAAAATACATATAATGAAAGAAGTGCAGGTGTGTCAAATGCACACATACTTAGAAGAGAAAATCATCAGATTAAATTTTTTTTTAATTCAAACCGATACAGTAGAGTAAAAGAAACAAAGCCCTTAATTTTCATCCAGTTGTTGACAAAGAGACAAGGCAAAAACTAAAGTGCGCTGCAATGTCATGTGAGCTCATTAAAAGCTTATGATGGAAGTCTTCAGAACTTGATGTCAGTTCCCTTGGGTTAACCCCTCCATTAGATACAGCATGCTTGCAAAAACACTATGATGAGCAATCAGAGCAGATAACATATTGAAATATTAAATAAACTAAATAAAGATACTAATAAAATTATGTTTATATAAGAAGATGCATGAGATGATAGCTACAAAAATAATGCAAGGTCAATAATTTGACACAGCATGGAGGCCGAGATAGTAATAGAAGTAATCAAGAAATATATATATTTCCATGTGAGGGACATAGAGACTTGCTGAACATCCTAGGTAATTTGCCTTTACCAGTAGGAACTTTGTGCTAATTTTATCTTAAACTCTTGATAATACTAAAAGTTAAACTTGAATCAACAAGACTCACATTCATTACTAATTTCATTGCAATTATATGCATTTAGTTGAAACTTACTAAAAGAAAATGTCTAATCCTCAAAGAACACTAAAATAATGATGATTTTAGAAAGAGAAGAATAGAAATAGGGACAGATAAATTTTAAAATCCAAGAAAATAAATCTTACACATCAATATTCACATAGCATTAAGTAATTACTGAAAACTGTAATATTGAAACATTAACTCAAAATGAGTTAAATGCAGTTTTAGTTTCATAATTTCATCTCTATCTAATATATATTCCTCCAATGTTTCTACAGGCACATATAATACCCAGTTCATGATATTGCATTTTGTAAACAGAAGGTATGAAATTAAGTTATCATATACATTGTTTATATAATTTATGTCAGTGGTTATAAAATGATATAGTTTTCATATAAAAATTATTCTTTAAAATGTTTCCTTTTCTTATCCAATTTTAGACTATATCTGTATAAATCCTTTCAATCACTGAGTCTCAAATTTTTGAAATTCCTTGAAATTCCTATCTTAACTATAATCATATTATACAGATTGATTATATTTAAAGAAATTGTACACAAACATTCTTAGTAAGAAACACTCATTAAAATATTCTGTCCCCAAAATTGAGGAACATTTAAATTAATTTTAAGTAAATCCTATTAGTGTTTATAATACAGAACTGCAATAAACATTGCCTTATTTCAGAAGAGGTCAGACAGCGGTCAGAGATTTTTTTGTGGAAGACTTCTCTCAGAATTGTTAGGAAAAATAAGGCTTATTTTATATTTTATAAACAAATTTCAAAAGAATTTTTAAACCACTGTCAACATCTTTAGCTTCAAGTGCAATTAAAGATAACAGTGGCTATCATTATGTTTATAATAGTATGTAGGAAAAAAGGAGAGACGGCATGTGACAAGACATAAACAGAAATTTTTAATAAAGCAATGAGAAAAAATGAGAATAAAAGAAGAAAGAAGAAGAGTAAATTTTGAATAGCAGCAACACAGAAAATGTTACTGGTAATAATTAAAGGATTCATCCTATTTGGGGTGAGCTGAAGATTTCAATTAAGACATCCAATAAAAACAAGAAAATCTTTCTTCCTAATTGTGTAAGATATTCCTCTGCATTAACTATTTAATCAATTCATCACATGTTAGACAGATAAATATTTGGGCCAGTGTGCTGAATCAAAAAGCAGTCTACTTAATTGCACAAAACTCAACTGGAAGCTATGGAAAAAATGGGTACAAAAAGCATGAAATTTATATGTAGAATATGGGTATAAAATTGAGGAAAAATATACTTATAAATCCAATTTTCATAAGTGTAATTACATAAATGATATAATTAACATTTAAGTAACTAAACGTTTTGTTAGGGAATTGATATTTGAGGAGATAATGATCGATTTTCTAGAACTGATGAAAATCAAATTTAAAAAAAATAATAGTCCTAATGATCAGGAGTCTCTTTCAAGAGACTCTTTCAAGTCTCTTTCAAGCCAACAGTAGATTCAGTAGATTACAATCAATCCAAGGGTGTTTGGGTAGAATAAGAAGTAAAATTTTCCTAACTTATTTAAATTATGTACTTAACAGCAACATTTCCTGATCAAGAAATAACCAAAATTCAGATCTTAGAGTAAATAAAATGGTGACTTTTATTAAGGGTACAAAATACTTTTGTATTGGGTCATCATCTTATTTCAGCCTAGAAAGACAAACGATTTTAATTTCTTTTTGCCCCCAACCACATTTTTTAGTTGAGTTTAAGCAAATAGGGGGCTTACCTAGACTGAAATTATAAAGTACATTTAAAAATATCTTTAGGGGGGCTGGCCTGGTGGCTCAGATGGTTAGAGCTCCATGCTCCTAACTCTGAAGGCTGCCGGTTCGATTCCCACATGGGCCAGTGGGCTCTCAACCACAAGGTTGCCAGTTCAATTCCTCCAGTCCCACAAGGGATGGTGGGAAGCGCCCCCTGCAACTAAGATTGAACACAGCACCTTGAGCTGAGCTGCCGCTGAGCTCATGGATGGCTCAGTTAGTTGGAGCGCATCCTCTCAACCACAAGATTGCCGGTTCGATTCCTCCACTCCCACAAGGGATGGTGGGCTGTGCCCCCTGCAACTAGCAATGGCAACTGGACCTGGAGAGGAGCTGCGCCCTCCACAGCTAAGACTGAAAGGGCAACAACTTGAAGCTGAATCATACCCCCCGCAACTAAGATTGAAAGGACAACAACTTGACTTGAAAAAAAGGCCTGGAAGTACACACTGTTCCCCAATAAAGTCCTATTCCCCTTCCCCAGTAAAATCTTTTAAAAAAAATTTCCTTAGGGACTTAATTTTTTTAAGTATTTCACTGCCTTTGTTTCTTGATTTTTATGGATTTATGTATATATTTCTACCTCATTGAATGGCCCCAAATTGTTATTATTTTTTGTATATTTGCTCCAATTTAGAAATATAGACATTTTTACTTGTCAAAACTATATATATATATAAAATTTGATTCTCTACCAAATCTGCAAATTATCCAAAGTTAGTCCTAGATGAAAGTGTTTCCAATGTTATATCTCAACACACCAATGCTTCAATTACTTACTCTCTAAGTGTGAAATGCTGAAAATTAGTAAAATAGCAATGCCTCTTTAGTAGCTATAAATTTTGTTTTACACAGTAGAATCTGATACTCAGTGACAGCAAATACTTTCATCTCCTCCTCTGAATCTGATTTCATACTTAAGTTGGTTGCTATAAAGCAGATTCCCCATTTAAAAATGCCTTTCTGATGTGGTACCATAGACATTGTTCTTCCATTACCCTGAAATGAGATGATGACCAAGTGCAAAAGTATTGTGTAGCCATAGTGGCAATAAAGCAATGATCTAAAGTTAGACAGCCCAAAAGATTACACGGCCGCTACAAAGAGGGGCTGACATTTAGATATGACAGAAATGCTCAATTTAGTTCAAGCAGTTTCTGAAAGAGCACCATTCATATATACTAAGAAGTTCATTGGGTCAAGTTGAAGATGCTCTTGAAAACAACTTCAATACTCTTGCTTGAACAGTTGAAAAAAATGTGCAAGTTTTGATAACTGCTTCA
Source organism: Rhinolophus hipposideros (assembly GCF_964194185.1). NCBI lineage: Eukaryota > Metazoa > Chordata > Mammalia > Chiroptera > Rhinolophidae > Rhinolophus > Rhinolophus hipposideros. The sequence goes on from NC_138050.1 coordinate 68,188,259, forward strand.
ATTACAGACTTAATATGGTCTGTTTAGATTAGAAAAGGAACATTCTACATATCATGTTATTTTTAATAGGAGGAAAGCTTAAATTAAACCCGCTACCTATGGGAAACATCAACCTCAGAAATATCTGTATTTTTTACTTGATATCAGCCTGCAAACCCATGATAAATGCCTATAAATTTGGTCACTTCCTAGTCATTTTAAGGTTTTCTTTTAGATATGTAAATTATAGCATTTTTTTAAAACAAGAATTTCTGTCAAGGCGAGTATAAAATGTGTTTGCTGTACCCATGAATTTCCATTTGTGAATGGTGATAGATTCTATCTGCCAGACATAAGAAATATTGCTGACCTTAGTCAGCTTTAGTTGGACAAACAAGCTATGAAAATAACCTTGCAATATAGCCTCTCTCTGAACTAAGGTAAAATTATTTGAATTTGACTTATTGCATAGAATGTAGATAATACTACTGTTACCACACACCACACACACACACACACACACCCCTGCTACTTTCATAAATGTGTTTTTGGAAAATAGACATGCTAATACAACCACTGAAGCAGATCAGACTGAATGAAAAAAAAATCATTTTGTTTTCTTTATCCAATCAAGAAAATTATAAAAGGTAAACCCAAACTAACTGCCACATCAGAGTTCATCAGAATCATTTATAATCATAAGGTAGTCACATGACATTTCATTTATCACATCAAGAACTAGTTAGATGCCAGGAGTCCACTCTTAGGAAATTTCTACTTAGCATTTGTTTTTCTGATTAGGCAACATCTGGAAGAATATATGTCTGGATCTATATTTTTCTACAGGTGGTTAAAAAGATAGATTGAGGTTAGTTTAATTCTTTTTTTAATTAAAGTTTATTGGGGTGACAATTATTAGTAAAGTTACATAGGTTTCAGGTGTACAATTCTGTAATACATCATCTATATCACATTGTATGTTCACCACCCAGAGTCAGTTCTCCTTCCATCACCTTTATTTGACTTTTTTTACTCTTATCTATCACCTCTCTTCTTTGCTACACTTTGGTAACCACTAAACTATTGTCTGTGTCTATGAGTTTTTGTTTCTTCATTTGTCTTGTTCCTTTCTTGTTTTCAGTTTTATATAGTTTAATTCTAAACCCTTTTATCTCTAAATGATAGACTTAAATTAACCTCAGGGAATTAAAATTTCCTAGTTTTTGAGGGATAGTTTAGAGATTTCTGCATCTATTAATGGACCCACAGGTGTTCTCCAAACAGTTAGTACTAATTAGCATTTTTGATGACTAGATCGAATAGGGAGAACTGCAAGAAATACTTAATAGCCACATGAAAGATTATTTCACCCTTGGAATTTTCTTTGCTAGTGAAAAGAAAATCTACTGTGGAAAAGCATGGAAAAGCATGTTTTTGTTCCATGATTGTTATCATGAGTTAACTTCCTTTAAGGAGACAAAAAAGAAAAGTTAAATTGTGTATAATTCAAACTAGATTCCCATCTACGTTCAAACTGTTTACCTCTTAGCCTCAGAAACATCTTACAAGATAGGTGCTGATATTGCCCTATTTACCCTTAAGGAAGCTGATATTTGAAGAGGATATTTAACATACCCCAAAGTAGAGAAATAACAAGCCCCAATCCTTGGCTATCCCACTGTAAAAGGCCTTTACTTTTCCATGACACATTGACACCTCCTCACCCTTCCTGTATTTTCTAACGACATCTTGTTATTGAAGATTTTATTTATGAAAGTGGAATAGCTTGATAAATTATATAGTCACTAATTACGACTTTCTAACTTATAATTTTATAGAAAATTGTCTTCATATATCTTCTCATTAATCAGTGTAATTTTGAGAATCTATTATGTGCCAATCACCCTGAAAAAAACAGGGTAATTAATACAGCCCTTGCCCTAAAGTAAAGTGATAACTGACACCATGTTTTAATATAAAATTTTAAGTCTATTCTGATTATTATTTATACTTATTACCATCAGGCTATATCTCTTGAGTTTGCTAGTCTTGGAAAGGTAATTGACTTAGTGGATCATTAATAAGCACAGTAGTTAAGTTACTTTTGATGTTAATAAAAATGAGATAACCAGACAATAGAAATCTCAAAATTAAAACTTAGCTAAAGTCAAGAAATAAATATTCTTATATCAAAAAGTAAAAAGAGAAACTTATATAACTGAATTGTTTTCGTGTTATTGGATATTTAAATTCATATTTGTTCACGGTATATTACACTAATATTCTCCTGTGAACACATTGGTGGTGACATGTATTATATACGATTTGACCACCTTAAGTTTTTAAAAATCCCACAATGCATTATAGCTCAAGAATAAGCCTATGTTATGTATTAATAAAGTTGCAATATTTTATTTTTAAAAATCCAATTATATGATGGCATATTTTATACTTTTCACTTTGTACATAAGAGTTGGGCCAACATTAATCTAATAAATATCATTTGCAAAGACATCTGTCTTTGGTTTACATTTTTCACATAAGACCATAGTGAATCTGAATCTGATGATCTACAGAGTACTGATATTGAAAGGATTTTTTTTTCCCTTAGGTAAATATTAAGAATTTTTTACTTTAGAAAAATATTTCCTATAATAATTCTCAATCTTAAAAGATAGTAAAATATGAAAAGCTAGTAAATAATATTTTAATAATTCCTTCTTAATATAATTTTGTATTTAAAGTGCTTGAAGGAGGTTGGGGGAGAGAGAGAGAGAGAGAGAGAGAGAGAGAGAGAGAGAGAGACTATAAAACAATAGTACCTGTACCAACCTATCTTTGGAATCTACAAGAGTTCAAATCCACCAAGATAATTCTTTAAAGTATCTCTAATACTTATGGCATAATATTTTGTCATATATTCACTCTTTTAAGTGTGAAAAGATAAAGAATAAATTTTGGAAGCTCAAAAATATAACTGAGTATGGCTGCTACTGAATTATACACAACAAGCCAAATATAGGACCAAGCTCAAAGTTGATTGACATCACAATAAAGTTATAAATGAATAATAACAGCCTCTCAAAAGGATTTAGGACAGATCACAGTGATTTCACCATAATGCTGAAATTTCAGCAACAATAACAACCTTTAATTAGGTTTTTTTCTCAGATGCTCAACTTTATTTACAATTGACATTTTATTAAGGGTATGAAATATAGATACTAACAACATAAATCCAAATTCAATCATAGAAAAGGATTTAGGCAAGAGACTGGTAGTTTTATTTCATTTCCTTATTAATAGCCCAATTAAAAATATATCAGTATACTTTTTCTATGATACATTAAATGTAAAGAATGAAACACTACCTTTCCTCAACATATAATCTTTGAAATGTTATGTTTCTAACTCATATAATTTAAAGAATCAATGGCTTATGATTTTAAGAAAAGTAATTCCCAGCCACATTCTTTATATCTCACTTCCCCACTCGTACAATCTAGAGGAAACTTTTAACTAGTCTAGTTCCTTATTCAGGAATTCACCTCTATACCCAAAGTAGTATAGTTACATTGCTATTTTTTGAATTATCAATTCAGATATTGACCCACGACTTTCTCCTATAGCAGAGAGGGAGATAGTTTCTCAGTCTCCCATCTTTGACACTTCCTCTCCCTCCAGAACCACATCTAGGATTATTAGAATTTTTGGTTAAATCAATGGTTGGCATTTACATTTTCATGACAATGTAAATTCTGCTTACCAGGAGCCACACAGTGTATTATTACTCTTGCTTTCTTGGACAAGTTTTATATTTTGCTATTTTTAGTTTGCTATCATATGTACACAATTCTTATGACACACACATACATGTTTTCCAAATGCTTAAGCGAATCTTACAAACCTATTAATATCTTCTAAATAATCATTAAATGAACAATAACCTTTGTTATTCTCCCAGGCTACCATCTCTGTGGGGATTTCAGCCTGCTGCTCCAGTCCTACTGCCACCTTCACTGAAGCTACACTGCCATTGTCCCAGCCGTTTGACAATAATGGATCCCTAGGTTCTTTTTCTTTATTTAGTTATTTTTGGTGATGACTATCCTCTACTAAGTTCCCAAGAACTAGTACATGAAAGATAATTTTAATGTTTTTATGTCTAAAATGTGTATCTCATTCCTTCCTTTAAATGGATATATATTTCTAGCTGAGGATCACTTTCCTTCAGATATTTAGAGGTATTTATTGAATGGATACCTGACAGGCTCTTCAAATAAATTCTCACATACTTTACTTCTGGAAGATTTTTAGCATTTCCTAGATAGTTTATTTTCTTTTAATTTCTTTCCCTATAATTGTGTTTTCTAATATTTTTAGAACTCCTATTAAATGTTTATAGGACCACTTGAATTTATCCTCTGAGAGCCACATTTTCTCTATTTTTAAAAGACTTTGCCTTTTTATTCTTCCATTGACCGTTTAGTTTGTAGCATTTTAAAATATTGTGATAGCTTAATTATATCATAATTTATATTTAATTATATATTTTGTATGTGTCTCTGGAGAAATCTCTGAACATGCTACCTTTAGTATTTTTCTTTTTCTTTTTAGGATTTCTTCTATTTCTCCTATTGTATCTGTGTTTTCCAAATGTTTGTTTCCCTTCTGTTTTGATTTTTATCTTTCACATTGAAGACCTTCTTCAAGTATCTGGTGATCTTTGGCTGTTTATATTTAATAAAAGGGGTCATAAAAATTGATGGTAAGCCCTTTATGAGAATGTAGTTTGATAGACCTCACTGAAAGGTCGCTGGGTGAGGCAAAGTTGTCTTTGGGGGATTATCCATGTCAGTCTGCGAAGAGCTACTCTTTGGGAACATTTCGATTCTCTGAGGTAAATAATCACCTAATTTTATATATAGGGGTATTTTTTTGAGTATGGCTCCTGGTGAATGGGAAGCAAGACAAAGAAAGGGCCTGGAAGATAGTGTTAAATTTATAGATATTAACTCACTATACCAAGGGATAGGTTTACTTTCGTTTTCGCCTTAGCCTAGTTTTTCCATGTCCAGAGTCTCTATTATTTTACTTATCCACACAGAGAACAAACACTTAGTCTGTTTCAGAGGGCACCAGAAGGAAAAGAAGTCAACTTGGCATTTGCCTGGTAACTCAAAACTAAGGAAGGGACCTGCATTTGTAACATCTCCACGTATTGATGTTCAGTAATTTATGTTGCTTATAGCTTAACTAGTCCAGTTCAGAGACTCTCTCGGGGTCTTCCAATTGAGTGCGCTTGGTATCTCTACATATAATGTGAGGTTTCCTTTGTTATTTAATCACCACTTACTCCTTCATATGCTCTGTATCTTTTCTCCCATTGTCTGAGTTCCTATCTTGGTTAATACTTTATCATTTTTATATTCTTTAAAGAAGAAAAAGAGATTATGTTTGATTAGTCTGCCATAATTATTCAGAAGTGTTAAAATAATCTCAAAGTTGTTAATTTATATTCAATTGAGAAAATAACCATATAAATAAGAACTTTCGAAAAATATTTTAACATGGAGAAGAGATGAATCTCCAGATTAATTACTCTTTTCTTGTAAACTCCCTTGATAATTCTATTACATCAACATTAAAAAAAAAACAAGTTTTTAAAACGTAGTAGTGGCTTTCAAATATCTATTTTTTAAATTCTATCCCTGGATTTTTAACTTTCAGCTATTGCCTCATAGTTGGCAATTCAAGTTTTTGAAAGGAATTTTAACAGAAACAGAAAAAAAAAGACAAAACAAAAACATGACATTGAGCTTTTGCAAAAAGGTTGATGAAAGCATTTAGGGGGAGAAATTGAGAATGGCATTAGGTTCCACACACCACCCCAGAAATTGCTTTAACTTAAGACTAGTTTACATTATTTTGCATGCACACATACAGACACGCACACACGTGAAAAATAATAATTCAATTATCTTAAGTAACTTTGGTTCCCTTTTACATGTATCTAGAAAGCAGCTGGCAAAAGCTCATGCATTTTTATTTCAGGTCAATTAATCAAAGTTATTAGACTTCACTAATCATTTACAGAACACTCAATTGCTTAAAATTCAACAATAGCTGCATTTTACTTCAAAACTTCCCCTCAGATATTTCAAATCTAAATCTTTGTACAGATGCTGAGATCAGATGCAAGTTGTGAAGCAACCTCTAATGATTTTCTCCTATCAAAAAAAAAATCACTTAATATGGACAAAGACATTCACTGAAGTCAAGGGCATGATTCCTGCAGGGTGCAAGCTGCCAAAGGTGGCACAACAAAAATAAGTCTCTACATTCTAATAGCTTAAAACCAGATAGGAGAGAGGAGAAGGGGATACATTATACAGCTGATCGATTAATGTCATAAGTGAATCAAAGTAATATGGATAGTTGCAGTCAAAATATTCCAGATTCATTTCTATTTGAAGAACAATGAAAAATCAGGACTAATTACGGGAAGGGGTGTCATCCATGCCCAGCTCTGAAAAGTTACTCAGTAGGTGGTGGCATAGGAAGTGGGCTGGTACTAGGGAGCAGGTATAGAAGTTGGAAAGAACAATTGATAAAACTGGTTTCTATGAATAGTATTATGTGGGGCGTTCCCAGGATCAGCCCCAGTTGGGTGATCTTCTAGGATAATTCACAGGACTCAGCATGTAGCCATTCTCATGGCTATGGTTTATTATAGCAAATGGATAAAAAGCAAGATCAGCAAAGTGAAAGGCACACAGGGGCAATGTCTACAGGAAACCAGACAATGTTCAAAAGTCCTCTTTTAGTAGAGTGATACAAAATGTGCTAAAATCCTCCAGCAACAGAACTGTGACAACATGTACGAAATGTTTTCCACAAGGAAAGCTCACCTGAGCCTATGAGTCCAAGGCTTTTATTGGTAAGTGGGGGGCGGGGCGGGTTTCAAGCACGTTAGTACCTTCTGCCTAGTACATAAACAAATTCTAGACTTCCAGAAGGAATATGGGTTGGTATTCAGGATAAACCACAGTGTTTCTACAAATATTTTAGGCAAGGGGGCCACTGATCAGTTCTGAAAATGGGGGGAACACTCATGAAATCCAAGTTACCCTAAGCCAGCCAAGGGCCAATCTAGTAAGCAGACCTTTCTAAGGAGAGCAGCCTCAGGTCTGTTGTTAGTTCTCTTCTGCATGATTATTAACTACACAACATAGTTTGTGAATGGTCTTCAGAATTACAAGTCTAAAAATGTTTCCTGAAGCATTCAATCTTGTCATTAATCTAATTTTGATACTATTCCACTTTGGAAAATCTGAGAAAACTTCCTACTCTGCCACAATGGAATTCCCTAACGGTTCATTTATTATTCTCCATGGTTATCAGAAAACTTAAGAGAAAGGTTCTTGGTCAACAACCAAAATACTGGCGTTACTATTCTGACGGCACAACGAGTACATTATGTAAAGTTTTCTTTCATTAGTTTTTCCTCTAATAGTGCAGAAAGTTCTTTAAGAGTTCAGATTTTCTTTACACAATAGCAAGTTAACATAACCTACTTATACAGTGTGTTCTGTTTCAAATATAAAAACAATTTCATAATGTTGTGAAAACAAGGTTTAGATTAAAATTTTTTGGATGTGTGTGTACTGTATGTTTATTTTTTTAATGTGATATAAATTGCTTCACTAACATTTCAGTTTTGTTCATTTGTTTATTTCTTCTCAAACTCCCGGAACAAGAGTTGACCTACAAATTTAGTTCCAAATGCTTCACAGCAGTAAGGCCAGGCTGAAGGTCACGTGCCCTTCATAACACATTTTACTGACTAACGATGTTTGTTGTTGCTGTATTTTGCTCCTAAAAATTTTGATCTTTTATAAACTGCAAGTGTGCTATGAACAAAGTTAGTTTCTGTTAAACATAAAAAAGCTACTTTTCCAAACTCTTCCTTTCAATCCCATTTTTTACTACTATCCAGAATCATAATTATATGAAGTAAAGTATCCAAGTGTTACGGAAAAATATATTAATGAGGTTTCATCTTTTTATGTCATGTGCTGACAACTTCAAATTTATACTTTCGATCACTGTAACTGAAGAAATGAGAACTCAACTTACAGAAGCTCTGTATGTTTTTGAAACAAATGGTGAGTGAAGGAAATTTCAATAATATACAAAAACATAATTATTTCCCTAAATGGCTAATTATAAATTATCCTGCTGATAGAAGACCCTGGATACTCTTAAGGATAAAGTTCTGCTGTTGCTAATAAAAAAGCACAACTATGAAGAAAAAGTTGACCCCTGATGTTAAATGAAATTTAGTTTATCTCCAGAATAGGGTGGGAATAAGTTGGCTAAAATTACTAGGGTGTAACTAACATGATGATTATTTCCATGTGTCAAACATCAGAGAAAAAGCCTTTCAAGTTTACCAGGTCCAAATTTCATAAAACGGAATGGATTTCAGGTCAGGTATAATATAAACACTGATTTGTACTATTAATCTTTATTTGAATGCAAAATTTTCATTTCTTTTAGAGTCAGCAACAGACTCTAATTGTTATATTTTCTGTAAAAGTAAGTTACATAAACAAGGAGAAATTGGATGAAGAAAGTTATATTCAAGATAAGAACTATGCAGATATAACCTCAAAATATTTTCTAATAAGCCTAAAACAATTTTGCATAAAGTACAACTATATGTTCTGCAGCTCAATACCTAATACTTACTAATATTTGGCATAGTTATCATTTTGTTTGTATTTGTTGAATGAAGACATTCTAGTTTTGCCATAATATGCTACATTTATAATATTTGAGAAACAGTTTTAAACTATTAGCTATCAATACTATTAATATGTGAAACTAAGCATTGTACCAAAGAAATTCTTAACATAAAACATTCTTAAATTGTGAAATATGCTCTAAATGAAATGAAACCATGTAAGAGAATATGGGAGGATCTAGAAAAAAAACAAAGGAGGGGATAAGAAAACATTCCTGACAAGTCTTAAGAATGTCAAAAAAAATAATAGTGAAAGGAATGGAAGAAATTGTTTTGCATCTGAAAACCAGTTTCATTTCTTCGTTTCCCTTCATGTTTCTAATATTTTTGAATTAGCATTTTCTTCTTTGACCATCTGTTGTTTCTGCTTGTGTTGTCTTCTTCTAATTTACTGTAATTAAACTTCTCTAATTATTTCTATCATGTCTTAGTTTATGTGCATCTCTGTATTTAAACAATTTCAAATGCATCAAATAAAAAATACAATTACTAAATTTTAAGCCATAGATTATAACAAATTATTTGCTATTTTTTGCCTCCCATCTTTCTCTACTAACCCAGTGAACTAAGTGATGACAATAGTTCAAGCCTCCTCTGCTCTGAGGGCTTTACTCTCCCTTTTACACAGTGGCACACAGCAGCTAGAGATTATAGAATTGATTGGAGATACCACAGGAAGATAACAGATAAACACTTTGTCAGAACACAAAGAAAGTGGTGCTTCACTGCACAGATTAGCTTTGGGAAAACAAAAAGAGATAAGAAATTTCCAACCAGCTAAAGGTCAAGAATCCAACTCATTTACTGGCACACTCAAATATCACACAATTCATAAAATGCTTCTACTTAACTGCTGTTTAAGCTGCATTACAACCAGATGATTCTAATAAGACAGTAAAGAGTCCATTATATTGTTCAGAATTATAATCTCAATGTACATTTTTCTCTAAGGAGCTTAAGGAGCTATATATTATTACCAAGAGTATAAGTGTTCCTGAGTGGTGTCAAGAAATGGAGAAGAAGCCTGTGAATTGGATTCTAGCTGAGGTAGTTTACAATGGAAGGAAAGTCTCAGTGTGCTTAATGGAAATGGTTAGGACTAATGCCAGTAGAGAAAGAATGTTGACAATAGTAAGAATCAATGGCAGAAAGCACAGGCAGAGAACTGACTCTGGGTGGTGAACACACAATGTGTTATATAGATGATGTATTACAGAATTGTACACCTGAAACCTATGTAACTTTATTAACAATTGTCACCCCAATAAACTTTAATTAATAAAAAAAAGAAAGAAAGGACAAGCACTATGCTATAATAGTGATGAAAAGGTTTGAACCTCAGATATGTGCAGGCATAACTGTGGGATTAAACTGACCCTGAGAGGCCTGCCAAATGCCTACCTTAGTGGTAATGGCAGCGAAATCTGAGAGGGGATTGTGGCCACAATGGAGGAAGGTGTTGGGGAGAAATAGCATCATGTCTGATAAAACTCCACCTTCCATCTCTACAATTCTATGAAACTACATAGCTTAGGAAATTTATCAGAGCCCAAACTAGTAAACTTAATGCTATGATTTCTGACAAGGGAGTGATCTTGTTTTATTCATCTTTAAAATATCGTCTCTTAGTATGACTGCCTTATATTGTACATACTAGGACAAAATGGTGGGTTGCATGAAAGAACGTATAGACAGTCTACTCAGAAAAAGCTTCGTCTGTGATTGGCCAAAACAACAGCATAGCCCTGAGAAATTAAGTAGTATTATGCCTTTGGGCAATCATAAAATAAACTCTCAGCTATGATTGAACTAATGGGATAATATTACTAGTTTCTTAACTAGCAAGTCCTCTAAGATAGACTGCCAGGGCTTAAATCCCTGCTTTGTAACATAGCACTAAGTACCACTTATTAATAATTGTTAAAGAAGTTACCTGTACTCTTGCTGCTTTGATTTTCTTATCAGTAAATTGTTGCTAATACTAGAATCAGCACCATGTGATTGTTTTGAGAATGAATTAACATATGAAGTGTGTAGAATACTAACATATAGTAAGAGCTACATGTGTTGTTAACTATCATTCCTAGTGTCACTATTCCTGGAGCAAGAGTCAGACGGGCAATACTACCAAGCAGTGTAATGGATGATAGAGTGTAGCTTTTATGCTCAACTAGTCCTGGAAAACATACTTATTTGTCATAGGATCTCAGTTCAGATTCTTCATTTTTCTGAACTTCAGTTACAACATCTATAAATTGAAGGATGACACACATTGGAAGCCAGTTGATTTGCACCACAGAAGCTGATAAGCGTTCAGAAATTGGCTGCAGTAGGGGTCTCTGAAGAGGATGCAGATAGACTGAATCTGATAATGGGTGAATTCAGTGAGAGTCCTTTTAGTTGGGCCCCTCAGTCCCCTCTCTCAAGCCATTAGCCAGATGACCACCCTTCTGCTTGAGTGGGAGGCTGGACATTTCCTATGATGCCAGGTTGAACAAGAAAGGCTCCAAACTGAGGTATCCCTTGCCAAACTGAGGCACTGGGAGTATTTCTCTTCAGTGAAATTCAACAAGCCCCACCCTCAAAGGACTATAAAGAGTGACTTTAATAAGTCCCCAAAAGAAATGTCAGGGTATTAACATCAATAATCCTGCCAGAGAGTCTAGTCAGATTTTTAAGTGTCCTGTTTTTAAATAAGAACACATATGCTACCAGACATGGAAGGGAATCACTAATACTACAGACAGAAATCCATACAAAAATAAAAGAAGCAATTAATGAGCCACAATGAAAATACAATGAGTGGAATAAAGTACCCCCATATTAATGTCTTGATAATTATGACAGCTTGAAGATATATTAATGGTATAGAAAATCCCTTTTTGAGCTTTTATTTAAAATCACAATCTCCAAATTTGCCTTCTCTATCTCTTTCATGATTTTATTCCTCCTCACTACTATAGCCACCTAACATAGTTTCTAGAAATTTTTATCTATACCCCTTCCCTGTCCAAAGTTATACTGACTCACTTATAGTCTTAATTAAAACCCTACAATTAGGTTTTATTAAGTTTTATTTCCAACGTAAAGATGAGGAAACTGAACCATGGAGAGGCAGGCTAACATGCTAAGGTCACAGAATTGTTAAGTATCAAAACATAGTATTTTTAACCTAAGTGGGCTGGTGTCTGAAGATACTCTGTTCTTAGACACTTTGCTCTGGTGCTACCTTAATGAAATATAAGCTCCACAGGAGAGAAATTTTCACCCCCTCTTTCACTGTTAACTTCTCTGGTTTCTAGAAGAGTGGCTACATAAGAGAATGAGGTGTTCACTATACATCTGTTGAATCAATGAGGAAAACAAAAAGAAAACATATCACTATTTACATAGAACATTATGGGGTTAACTGAACAATATTTGTATAGTCATAAAACTATGAACATTTTTAATGTAACCACAAGTGTCCAATAACTATGGGGAGGGGGTAATACAGAGAGAGGCAATATGTAATATGTGATAATAGGTAAGAGATCTAAATTCTGCTTTATAATAGGAAGATAGGAAAATGCATATAATTTAAATATCCAGAAATAGTGGTATTTTCAGGCATGCTTAGAAATATGGAAGTTAATGCCAGAATGAACAAACACCCTCAAGAGAGTGAGAATCATTGCCTGTGGTGCAGTGTCACAACTGGGGTAGGAGCAGCAGGTGCCAGCCAAATGGAGCCACCTCTTCATTCAGGATGGTTCCTTTGGAGTGCCAAACCCATCCTCAATACAGCGCAGGAAAACAAGAAAAAGGCTCATAGAAATAAATAAGCCATTTCTCACAGGAATAACAGGATGATTAAAATAAACAGCCATGGAAGGTAAAAGATCACATGTGAACTATGAACATATTTCCTTTAAAGCAAGCCTAAGGATGATATAATTTCATTGTGGTCTTAGGTTTTCAAAGTGAGAGTCAATTTCCATTTTCAGATTCTGCCCCTAAACCTTTTATAAACAAAATCAACAAACTGCTCTAATGTTCCTGAGAGGCTTTTTGCCTAAGGATTGCCTTTCTAATTAAGCCCTCCAACTCTTTAACATGCTAATTTTATCCATTAACTTGTACATGAAGTGGTTTCAGCTGTTATCTGTGAATTATACACAACAGGGTTTGATCTACAATTTCAGAAAAGCTGGATTTGAAATTTTTGCTAGTTTTTATTAAAGGAACTTGAGTACCGTGTTTTCCCGAAAATAAAACCTAACCAGAGAAACAGCCCTAATGTGTCTTTGGAGCAAAAATTAACATAAGACCTAGTCTTATTTTACTATAAGATTGGGTATAATATAGTATAACATAACATAACATAACATAACATAACATAACATAACATAACATAACATAATATAATAAACGGGTCTTATATTAATTTTTGCTCCCAAAAAAGCATTAGAGCTGATTGTCCGGCTAGGTGTTATTTTCGGGGAAACGTGGTATCTTACAGCAGCATTTTTATTTATTTATTTATTTATGTATTTATTTATTATTTCCCTTATTTATTTAGTGTAATTAACCAGAATTTTATGGACTGGCCTACGGGGAGGATGATGATAAAAAGAGATCAGCAATGAACCTAGGAGGGGATGAGGGTGATGAAGTGGGTAAATAGAGCATATTTGTGGATCTCTATCCTTAAAGAGCTCATCATAGACTAAAAGGACAGAACTATAAAAAAAAGTATAAAGTTATTGAGACTTCTGGAAATGTTACCTAAGCTATTATCACTTGACCACATACAGGACTGACCCGAACCTATATGGAAGTGGAGAAATAAATGAGCAAAATATACAACAATCTTCAAGATTAGTTGCATCCAATCTCCATTGAATTAACTTAAAAGATGAAGCCAGCCTCAGTTCCATTTCTCTGTAGCTTTGCAACTTGGGATCCGTAACCCCTGCATACCTCAATTGCTGTTTGCTAAAAAACAGGGTAAAAGTATTACCAATGTCATGGAATTGATGAGGGATAAAATACGACAGTGTATGTGTTTTATATGTTGTATTAGTCTTTCTAAAATATATTTTTACCTGTTTGATTAAGAAAAGGATAACTGAGTGCTCTGGCATGTTGAATACAGAAGCTAGTTTATAACCTACCTCAAAGGAACATGATCCTGAAAGCTTGTGATCAAACCATTAGAGATATGCTTTCATTTGAATCTAAGTGACGTAACCTAGAATATGGAATTTGAAGAACCCCTTCTTCATGCCGAAAGAGGGAAAAATTGAGGGATAACCTGTGTCAAAGAAAAATTGCACTTGATAAATCGAACAGGCACAGAAGACTTTATCTAAGACTATTACAATAGAGGTCAAGAATATTGCAAAAACGTGAGAGAAATTGAACTCAACTCTGCTGAAACAAAAAGCAGGAGTTTTTACACATTAAGGTCAGCTAGAGAAAAGAATTGGAAGAAGAAGATTAGGCCAATTGCGTTTCTAACTGCCATTTGTTTACCTTAAATTAGGCTCCTCTCCCAGAGACTGGGAGACAAGGACCCTCTCTTTCATGAGACTTCCCAAAAGAATGGCTCCTATATCCTTGACAAAGACAATTCTGGGTTGTAAACTGGCAAGAGGCTAGAGAACTTTTACATCTCAAATGGGCAGAGAAAGAATTTACAATTTCATGTTTTCTAAAGTGAATTCTCTAAGTAAAAAGGAGGTCAGGGACATATGATCAAGAAGAAAATCTGTCTGAAATTCAGTCAAGCTGAGGAGGTTCTTAGAATGATCTCCATCACCTGAAGCAACAATCCACTGCTGTCTTTTTAAGAAAGGTAGTTTAAACCATATATGTAAACAGAACACTCATTTACAACAAGTCTATTCAAAAACCCTAGTACTTTCATAACATGTTGTCATTTAAAACTCATGGCTCTTGCTTCATTAAGGACATAATGAGCGTTAAGAACCTAATGTGTCTGGCTTATAAAGTACAGATCTTATAAATGACAGATCTTTTATTTCACAAATTAGAAAACTAAAGTCAGAGGTTATAATTATATCCCCACAATCAAGAAGTTGAAAGTCGTATGGCCAAGGCTTCTTTCCACTAAACCACATGGCATACCCAGGAAAAACTAAATGACACATTACTTATTTGGTTTCTCAAACAAAAGTAGATCTACGTGGTACAACCACTTTAAATGTTTCACTCCCAGTTGAGCCAAAATAAGTGAAAATATGTGTCTATGTATCTGTACAGACATGTACACAAATGTCCATAGCACCTTACTTCTAATAGGCAAAACGTGTAAAGTTCACTGTATATTAACAAAGCCATTTAAATAAAAATTCATGCTCATGAAAAGAAAGGAAGGAAGGAAGGAAGGAAGGAAGGAAGGAAGGAAGGAAGGAAGGAAGGAAGGAAGGAAGGAAGGAAGGAAGGAAAAGAAAGAAAGAAAGAAAGGTAGCTCGTGTTGTGGGAAAGACCACAGGCTCGGAGCCTGAATCACACCCCTTTATTTACCAGCTGTATGAGTGCAAGCAAGTCAGATAACCTGAGTTTCAGCATCCTTCTTTTGTAAAATAGCAGTAGTAGTGAAACAGGGCCCATCTGGGACCCCCACGAAAGAGGCCTTGCAATGTCCCTGGCCTTCACCACTCCCTGTCCTGGAGCTTAACAATTGAAACCTCCCTTCCTTGCAGTTTGAACTTGAGCTTGAAATGTTCCCTCCTTTAGATAATTACCCTGAAACTTGTGCTTGCTTACTGATCACAAAACCCCTTGTTTACCGATCGCAATCTCTATGGCCTAGCATTCTTTCCAGGTTACTGTCATCACTGCTCCTGGGTTGATGACCACGTTGGATAGCCACATCACCTGAGGGAAGACTCCATGCAGACCCCATTAACATCATGTGGCCTCTGGAGGAATGTCCAGATTTTCCCTTAAATATCCCAGGCTGGTCTGAGAATGTGAAGGCAGCTTTTGGAGGTGTTAACCCGCTGCCTTCTTAGATCACCGGTGCTCTGATAATAACCACTCATTCTACAACCCAACTTCTGTGTCAGTCTATTGGCTGAGCGGCACAGGCAGCCTGAGCTCCCAGACTTCTTTGGCCTCAGGTTTCAGTAGTAATACCCAGTACCTGACATGGAGTAGCTACTCCATTATGTAGTACTTATCATTATCATTTGTTGTTCTTTCCAGTATCATCACTATATTTGTGGGGACAGAACCCCAGAAAGCAGTTTTCAGGCTCTTGGCCTCACATAGAAAGGTGCTCACTCGGGTAGTAAATGGATTGGATGCCCTTCAGCTGTGGCTAGTTGGCCGTCAGCTGTAACCAGTGAGCCATTGGCCACTAATATAACTGCCGTGGCTATGCTAGCAGAAAAATGGGGGCTAGCAATAAGATGGTAGCTCAGCTGGCAAGAGTGGATTGCAGTTAGCATGGCGGATTGCAGCTAGCAAGGGGAGTCGGTCAGTTGGTGGAAAAGCAGACAGCAGGTCGCATGTCCTGTGAATCCAGCCTCAAGCAAGACTATAGTGATATGATTCCCCTATCCATGGCTCCGTGGGTGTTCCTTTTTGGCCTCACCATGTCCTGCGTTCTTATGTGGGGAGCGGGACCAGAGACCCTGCATGACTCCCTGCATGACAATATTATTAACAGCAATTTTGCATGTCAGCATGTTTTTCTGCTAGACACTGTGAGAGGAAACAAACTTCCACCAGTTAGTGGAAGATAATGGGAGGGAGCTGGGCAAACGGACACTGGTCTGGAGGAACAACCTACCTGTTTCCGTTGGAAATTTCTCGAGGCTACAACAGCCTTAGGACTTGTGTTTAGGAAGCTTGAACCCAGTATCAGATTGAGCCTCCTGGGAGGAAGAGCATTCAAATAAAATGCTGGGACCCCATACCCAGTCCCTTTCACCACACACTGCCCTGTAAGTGTTCACATCAAAGCCTGGACCAAGGAGAGGTGACCAAAGTTCCCTCAAACCGAGTTCACTGCTACCCTTGCAAACCACGGTCCCGCAGGAGAGAAGACGCACAACATTAACAAGCATGAAATCTCAAGGGGAGAGCCACCATCCTTCCTTTACATGCGTTTTTAATTGAAAACTACTAGCTCTTAACTGATTCCTAGAAAACAGTTGAGAGCCCCAGGGCAACAATGAAATGGCAAAAGGCTGCGGCCTCCAAACAGTTCCAAGAATCCATTACCTCTAAATGCTTACTCTGCAAGACAATTATAACCATTTTGTTTGGTGAGCACAAGACTGCCACTCCACCAACAGACACAGAACTTCTACAGATTCACCAGTTCATATCCCTTCACAAATTTCAAATAACAAAGGAACCCAAATCCACAAAAGAGAAACCACATGAATTATTTTACTTTCCCCAATTCCTTTGCCAGATGTCAAATACCGATGTTTTAAAATTGCCTAAATTATTCTACT
Source organism: Rhinolophus hipposideros (assembly GCF_964194185.1). Lineage (NCBI taxonomy): Eukaryota > Metazoa > Chordata > Mammalia > Chiroptera > Rhinolophidae > Rhinolophus > Rhinolophus hipposideros. The sequence continues at coordinate 68,205,524 of NC_138050.1, forward strand.
GAATTTGTTCAACAATTACATTCTCTTAAATTAATTTAAAAAGCATTGTAAGCCTTTTAATGGAAATAAACTTGTGCAAGCTGTGAAAAGAGAAAATTATTCTAAACATTGATAGAAAAAAATGTTAACTATATTTAAGTCACAATCCTCCTTCATAAGTTGTTTTTTGTTTTTTTGGTTTTATTTTGTTTTTTATTTTAACTTCGTAGACTCCCACCTCCCTGGTTTTTTACATGAATATAATCGGTTCTGCTAAAACAATACTTTATTCTTCAGGTATGCAAGTCCCCCTTTTATGGTTTGAAAAACAGCAGATTAAAACAATGTGCACGTCTTACCTTATAGGTCTAGCAGTCAGAAGTCTGCGTTGGATTTCACTGGTTTTCTAGGGAGATTAAGGTATAGACAGGAGTACACCTTAAGGACTATGTTCCTTCTGGAGTCTCTAGGAGAGAATCGATTTCCTTCACTTTTTCAGTTTCTAGGGCTTCCAACATTTTTTGACTCATGGAGCTTTTCCTCTATTTTCAAAACCAGCAACAGCGGTAGGTCTAGTTTTTACCACATCTCTACCTCTCCAGCTATCTCTCTCTTTCACTTTACAAAGACCCTTGTGATTACATTGGGCCCACCTGGACAATCCTGTGTACCACCCCTATTGAAAGGGAAGCTCATTAGTACATTAAGTCACCTGCAACCTTAACCCCCCATTTGCCTTGTGACCTAACATATTCATAGTTTCCAGGGACTAAGCAGTAGAGATTTGAGGAGAGTGCATATTATGTCTACCATAAGGTGGTTAGGAAAGAAATGCGATAGAGGAATAAGAGCCTACCGGTCTTGCCCTTCATTAGAACCACTTAGGTGCACAGAGTTGCATGAATTCTAAGGGGCATTAATTATCAGGATGATACTCAATACAGTGGACTGAAGCAGCTAAAGGCTTCAAAGAGTTAATAGCTAATCACCAACCTGAATCAAGGCACATTTTAGGGGCTGAGAGTCTAGGGTTCAGAAAGGTGAAATTGGCTTTTTAACAGAATAAGGTTCTTAAATGGACAGTTCAGTGATAAAACACGAGTGATTTATGTTTAAAAACAAAAGTGCTATTGTTTTTCTATGATGTTATGCAAAAATATGAATAAGTGCCATGTACTTTTTTGACTTTAAAGTAACAAACCACCAAAATTGAATAAACCAGAAATAATGAATAAGCTCTAAAATCAGAAAGCAAAGCAGTATAGAAAGGAATAATGTTTGAACAGCCCTTCATTTTCACATGATAGAAAGCAGCTGCACAGACTCAATATACAGTTCAGAACTACTGCAACCAATAAAAAATTACACTCCTGTAATCATGTATGATTTTTTTTTTAAATCCATGAGTGTAGCATTATAGAACCCATTTTAGGCTTTTATAAAGAAGAGAATAAACAGCAGATTACAATCAGACATATCGATAAAATGTTCTATATAATGGAAGTAAAACTTTTTATGACTGTCATGGAAAGCTCCAACCACAATAGAGGATTAGAAAGCTCTGTCAACATGAGAAGCTTATAGCATTTTCCTTTGTAAAGAACTCGAATTTTCCAGCTTTAACTTCTGAGATATACTCACATCTGCCTAATGGAAGCAGGACTGTAGAAAAAGACTAACAAATGGAATTCAACTGACCTGAACTATTGGGGAGTTGGGCTTTTTTATTCTGAAGACCATAAAGGAGCTCTTTAGTGTTGTTATTGGGAAAACTGACATAACATTTCTGTTGTGATTTTTGAATGCCAGAGATGATTAACTTTTTGATAGAAAGAGTTATACATCCTCTGCTTTCTAAATGCTAGTTTACATAATGGCAGGGCAAAGACAGAAGTTCTAAATTTCTCAAAGGAATCATTCATAGATAATGATTGTTGTCAAGCAAGATAAGGCCTAATTTTCTGACAGATTCTCAGAGGTAACTGTTCCATAGATAGCGAACATAAAAATTTTCTGTTCCAAGGCATTATTTTCCCCCTATAGCCAGGCTAGCCTTCTATTCACTGAAAATTATTATATGAAATAAAATCTGTCTTCCCAAGTTTTCCATTCAAAAACTGATTTGTAAGCTCCAGGAGGATGGGAACTTTGTCATATGTATGTTTGATACAAAGGAAAACACATTGAAAATGTACAATTTATATTTAGCAACTGCAGGGAACATCTGTTAACTGAAGGACACATCTATCATTCAAGGCAATCAACTATTCGATCATTTGTCTGAAAATCCTGAGCTGAGTTCAGAGAGAAAGCTCTCCCTCTCCTTTGGGCTGGTGCAGAGGACAGCAGGATTGTGCTTTGTATCAATTGGATTCTTGTCAAGATTATTCCCCTTGGTGGTGGCTGGACTACAGCTGAGAGAAATCTCTTTCATTACCATCCCATCCGTCATTGATTCACTGGATACAATGCCAAGTGATTTTGGTGGTAGAGCCTAGGAGTGATACAGTGCAGGATGATGCACAAAATGATTAGCAACTAGGCCTGCAAAGGTCCTTCCCAGCTAGAGTGGACCCTGGCCATAGCACAGAGTCCTGAGGTCCCTGCTATGCCAGGCAGTCTTTAGGTCCAAGATGAGAATAAGGTCCTCAGGGAGGTACCAGAGTTGCTGGCATGCCTTGAGGACATTAATGGAACATAAGGTAGCAGCTATTTACTAATCTGAAATATTCCAACTGGCTCAAACAAGCTGAGTATAAGCTCCTATACAAAGAAAGGAAAATTCATTACTGCTTTGGGTCTGACCTCCAAAAAATGGTAGATCCATGTGGCATGCTACTTAATTTTAATGTATTAATAAGGTATAAAATTCTCCCTGAGGGATTATGCTTTTTAAGGAATGGAAGGGTTCTATAGAAACTCTACAAAGCTACTCATAGATTTTACTGTATTAGCTCATTTTTACTAGTAATAGTAGATTGTGTAAATGCTGGAACATACCTCTGCAGGAAATATAGCATAAGGGAAAATGCTTGCACTTTAGAGCTAGAGAGCCCTTAGTCAAAATCACGGTCCCATTCTTTATCACCTCCACAATCCTGAGCAAGTAGTTTCACTTCTACTGCATTTGTTTGCATAGCTACAGGTAAGGTCAATGATACCTACTTCACAGCTGTTCCGATTTCTGGATTGAGCAACTCCAAAATAATTACAAAGCATTTTCTCAGGAGGCATTTCCTGGGATACCAGGGGGAAAAAAATTGCAACCCATACATGCTATCATCTGTAGCACTTGCCACCAAACCTGTTATATTTAAAACTTACCTATCCACTATAATCTTTTCGGTGGAAGAGAAACCTTGAATAATGTAACAGGTATGTGTGATTATTACTTATTTTTGAGTCAGAGCAGTTTATCAGATTTTACCTACTTAAATGGCATTTCCTAAAATATGTTAGTATGGTATACATCAGAGTTTTGCAATATGTTGATAGTCGATATGGAAAAAAAAATCTATTGCCAAATTATTTGAGGCCAATCTATTTAAATAACATTAGACATATTTTTTTCAGAACTACTCAATGGTTTCAATGCACTAATATCCATTGTGAAAACCAAAGACGATAAACAGTATACAGAATTTCTTTGAGATTGTCCTATTCCAATCATTTGACTTATGTAAATATTAGTCTGATAATAATATCTATGAGGTTAAAATTATATACAGAACAGATAAATAGAAAACAGTCTTGGCGGTAGAATTATCACTGATGATGAATAAATTAGTATCTTTTTTTCTGTATCGTTGGTAGCTTGAAACAGTTTTCCAGGATCTAATACGGAGACATCAGAATTAAAGGATCAAAAAATTAAATAACAAAGGAAAGTATAATCATTTTCTAGAGTTGTTTTAGTTTTAAAGTAAATGAAAAGTGAGATGAGTATAAACAATTGAAGTAAAAATTAAAGGATACGGGTTCCAAATTTAGCTTGTCAACGAGTTCCATGGGATTCAGTACTGTATTTTAGCTGTTTATAATTGTTTCTTCATTTCTAAAATTAAAAAGTTGAATTATATGATTTTAGCCTTCTTTCTAGTTCTAACATTTTATGAATTTTGTAAATTAATAAGTACATAGGGTTTCTTTTGAAAAGTTGGCATAAGAATAAACTTTTTAAAATATGACTCAGATAATGCTATCCTGGGAGACTGTAACATCCCTTTATCTATTTGTTTTTTCCTGAAATGTTTCAATACAAAGAATTTGACTGAGATGATTTAGTTTGTGTCATTGTTGAAGATGGGGAAAGGACTGTATAACAACTCAAGTCAATTTCAGATTCTCAGACTCTAAGGAACAAATAGAATAAAATATTACTGCTTGAGTTTTACAAATGCTGCATTAAATGTGCACATATGAGCAGCAATACTGCCTATAGCTCTGAAAAAGAAAGGAGATTACCATCTTATTTGAAAATCTTAGGGTCTTAATGACCACATTCTCAAGTGTGCTAGTGTTCAACCATTTGTCTGTTCTTGTTAGAATGTTTGCTGTAAAAACACTGCATCAAAATCATAATGCTTCACATATTTTTGAATTATAATTGTACTCTGTAGTAATTAACTATCTGATACCCACTCAGTTGATTAGCTATCCATTAGCATTTTCTACTACTTACTGCCTCACTAATCTGTCTGAAGCTATAACAACTAATCAAAATACCGAATACTATGAAAGTGAAAGAAACATGGCATGTTATGCAATACTAGATATAGTTCAATTGGGAACGTTAGGTATATGATTTAGATAAATTATTCTTGAATTGAAAATAAAAATATTGCCATGGCTTCCACAAATTATACTACTACCAAGCCAGAGTCACAGAATTTTTAAATTATCATTCTTAACATGCAGAAACAATGAATTCCTTCTTACATTTTTAACTCTATCTAGAATGAAGTGATTTCAGGTTTGAAATTGACTTTTGATATAGTCTGGTCCAGAACCTTTACTCTACAGTGTATACGAGACCCTAACTGTTTGCTTAACATTCCTTAGACAGAACCATTAGTGACAGAGAAAAAACTAGAATACAGGTAATCTGATTACTAGTATAATAATCCTTAATCCTTCCACTCCATAATGTTGCCAAAATGACTTCCACAAAGTAAAACCAATTTATTTCATTACAGTATTTCACTGACATCAGAGATACCATCAAGTGTAAGAGGTGCTATTACTTTATGTACTATAAAGAAAGAAAAAATCTTGCTAAATAAAATCTGACATGAGATCATAATGATAATCCAACATAATTTTGTTATTCAAGACTCATGTTCTTAAATTCCTTTCGACTCTTTCAAGGTATCTAGCAATCTCTCCTAACTTCAGTTGCACTGCACCTGAATCAGTAATAAAAACAAAGCACAACTTCACCTATTTCCAGGAATCCTTTCTTAGGTTGCCTAAAGTTTGGTTTTTGCTCTAAAAGAAAAAAAAAAGAAAGAAAGAAAAGAAACTGAGTTCATTTTTCTAATTCTGAACAGTTACTTCAACATTACCAATCTATGCGTCACTGTTGTTTCAGTGACTTTCTGCAAAGACAGCATTTCTTGTTTCAATGCTGAGTCATAGTGCTATCTTTTTTGAAGTTATCTTATATGACAGTTGAACTCAACACATATGGAATCAACCATGTACATCATTCAATTCAAGTGACAATATGTCACGGCTGCCACTTGGCCAAAAGCAACTTAAGACATCATCAATTATAAGATTTAACCAAGTGTCAGAAATGTGACTTAGAACTGATGAAATACCGCTCTCAACCATCTGATTCTTCCTTTTGCATTGTTAAATTTTACATGTTAGACTATAACATTAATTTTTTCTTCATTTTGACAGTAAAAGGCATACAATGGAATCAAAATTTCTGAAGAAAAAAGATCATGAATAAACCAAAATATGTCAATTCATTAACATTAGCTTTCACTAGAGTTCAGAGATGACGTCCAGTACCTGCTTGACAATAGGGAAGATGAAAGAATAGGAAATGAGAGAAGCCTTACTCTCTCTCTCTCTCTCTCTCTCTCTCTCTCTCTCTCTCTCTCTCTCTCTCTCTCTCTCTCTCTCTCTCTCTCTCTCTCGTGCCCTCCCTGCACTTATCTCATTTATTCTGGGAAATGAGTCCTACATCCTCCATTTTGGTGATACTTCTTTTGCTCTAACCATGAGATCAGAATAGGAACCAGCATCTTTTTTCATGAACCCAACTCTATAGTTATAGTATTGGTTTAATGATACCACCTGACCAAGGCTAATCCAAACATAGTATCGCATTCCTGGAGCCATATTAATTAGTCTAGTTGTGGGCTTGTGATTCAATAAAGGCCAATTAGAAATTTTCCCCCAGGGATTTTTTAAATGGAGCTGAAATTAGAATGTTTTTTACTCCTTTGTGTTTGGAAATCTATGAGGATACAAGCACTATTAATTTCAGAAATCATGATTTTAGCCTTGAAGAAACACAGCCTGAGATAATTTGGCTAGCACACAGAAAAAAATGATAGATAGAGAGAATCCAACTGTTTTAAATCTCTGGTTCCACTTATTGAAAATCTCCTACAGTTTATGAGAGCCAAATAATCCCATTTTGCTTAAGTATGTTTGAGTTGGATTTCTTGCATTTACAACCAAAACTGTATTAGCGCTGGCTAATACAGTTATTTAAAGAAATATGTGTTTAGCATATGTCTGTGATTAAGGATAATGTGATTTTAATTATTTTGTATGGCAGCAAGTGTCACTTAATCACAAAAAGTAAAAGCACAATGTTTTAGGGTGCATAGAAGTGAATAAAACTTTCATTTGTATTATTTTTTTTTCTTTAGTTTTCTTCTGAATTCATGTTTTAAAAGGAAACATGTGAGCAAACTTTTATTTGGCACTTGGGAAAAGTGAAATGTAAAAGAAAAAAAATAAAACAGATTCAAAGTAACATAGTCATCCCTCAACATATTAAAAACTGTGGCCATTCATTCCTTTTTGGGTATGTTATTATATAATCAAAATAAAGTTTGGCCAAAATTATAATTACAATGACTATACTTCATATTCTCAATAACACATTCAGCCAAGACACAGGCAAGCACAGGCATTTTACAGCTTGACATACTGACAGATTCCATGTTAATTCTCAGGTTGCTCTGAAGTTTTATGATATGTATATATTTTGCAGGCTTTTATCTATGCCTATTTTTCTCAAAGGAGTTTACTGAGACACAAAATTATCTGCACTATACTAGAAGGAATTTCATGGCTTAAAAACAAATAAACAAACAAACAAACAAACAAAACCAAAACCATGTTTAAATAGAGGCAGACAGAATGAACATGTCTGCCTGAATTTTAAAATTTCAGTAGTTATATTTGCCTGAGGTAATCTGTACATTTAGTACCAATGGACAAATGTCTTAGGTATATGAAGACCCTAAGCACAGATCCAGTGTTAACACTTCTTTAGTAGTATTGGAATTTGGGGCCTTTATTATTGACCTATAAAATAGCCAAACATATGAACTGTAAAAATAATACTCAACGTTCTTCTTTGAAATTGTGGTCTACTAATTGAAAGTAAACACTACTTCCTTTCAAAGCATTTTGAAGCCAACTTTAAATTTTTATGAAAGAAAATATTTTAACTATTAAATTTCCTTTAAAATATGAAGAATTAACCATTTTCTGACACGGGGGGACATTTATATTATGGAATTGAATGAGAAGTCTATTGATTCATTTAGTATGTTACTTTTGATTCCGAATTATGGAAGCATGATATTGGAATTAATTTATTAGGTTGACAAATATTTTATATAACTTTTATACTAAGTGGACCACAGGGTAGACACTGATGATTTTGGAGACTAGAATACCCAAATCCCTGCAGTAAATCGTAGCAAAGAAATTCTCTAATGCTATTTCCTGTTCCTTCACCAATAAATCATCAGGTACTTTTTTTTTTTTTCTTTTTACAGAGGTAGTCACATATGTGGCAATGAAAATCCAATTCCAGAAGGGCCTTACTCCCTAGTTTTATAACTATCTAGCAACACTGAGATCTCTTTAATTTTCTTCTATGTAACATTTACACGACAGTTCATGGCAAGTTATTTTATCATGGAAGAGGCTCAGATAATATTTGTCAACTACCCCCTGGAGGTTAAGCACTTTTCTCAGTGAAACAGAAAATGTGTATTGCCTATCAAATTTACTTATCATCCACAAGTCAGCTATCTCTATGATGTCTCAATTTTAGTATGGAATTAATGTGATAGGACCTGGTTCAGACTCACTCTTTTCCATCTCATTTTTTAGTAAGTGGTTTTTTCTCAATTGCTAAGATGGAGCTGTAACTCCAAATTATCAGAAATGGTTACTTTGGATCTTTTTATAACTGTAGTTTACTAGTAAAGATTATACCAATGGCTACTGTGAATCAGAAATGAAAATGTTTCAGGCCAGTTTATCACCATTGTCATTGCTTCAAGAGCTATCCAGATAGTGAGTGGTCTTCTTTCTTGATATTAGTGTTGAAAGAAGCAATTATCATCCTAAGATTATGGTTTTACTACATTGTTTCATTCATTCATTTAGTCATTCATTTGTATCTGTTTTTTGCTCATGATGGAAGCAAAAATAATATCTGAGCTAATTAGATCTTATAAATTTTTGAACAGTTGGTCATAAATTTGGACCTCAGACTGCTTTGGGGATACCATTATCTATCAATAAAGAAGTGTTATTAATTAATAAGGAGCATATCAATGACCCATAAATCTACCTAACAATGGGATAATTTTTTAATTGGACACCCCATAGTAACAGAATCAGTTCTAGGTCCTGGGGATATACTGGAGTACAACAGTAGTAAGGTTCCTGCTCTCATGGAGATAGTATTTTAGTGAAGAAATACTTAGTATACAAATACATAATGTATAAACAAACACATAACAAGACATCTTTGGACTGAGGTAAGTTCTGTAATATGCTATGATGGTGAGGGGATGGCTGACCTCTTTAGATAAAGTCAGAAATGACTTCTCAGAGAAAGTGATTTTTGAATACAGACTGGAAAGTTGAGAAGAAGCCTCAGATCCAAAAAGCCAGACACTAGAATTCTAAGAGGAAAATAGCAAATGCAAGAATATTGAGGTAAGAATTTGTTTGGCATGTTGAGGAGAAAAAGGAGGCCCCTGTGGCCATGTGGCTGCAATGTAGGTCACGGGCATGCAATGCGTCAGAGTGATAGAAGTGGAAGGGGCATATCATACAGGGTCCTGTAGGAAACAATAAGAGACTGGATTTTATTTAACAGATATGAAGGTGCCCTGGAAGTGATCTGAGCAATGGTTTAATTCAGTTCCTTTTCCGAACACTACAATATTTCAAACATATTGCATTCTTGGTACTCTCAAATTTCAAGTTGACAAGTATGAAGTTATGAAGTTAAAATGACTGGCTTTGGGAGTTTTATTTTATTATTGTTTTATATTCTTGGAACCTCAGAGAAAGGAAACTTTGAGAGAAGTAAAGAAGGTGCTATAAAGCCTATCCGAGGTCTGTGAGTGGAGGTGCTTTAGTGAGCTCTTCATGTGAGTAGAGACTATTAGCAGAGCTGCTATCCTCACCACTGTCTCCGGTACCACTCACTTCCCACATCTTCAGTGATCACTCACCTGTAGTGGTACAATTCATGTTGTTTCCAGCTGCACAATTTTCAGTATCTTAATACTTCCAGTATAGCTGGCCCACACAATAAACATTATGTACAGTTAGTATCATGTCACACATGATAGCATACTTCCTAGTATCTTGAGATAGAAAGGGGAATATCCCCTTTTCACCCACTGCTTTCTATGCCTGGCAACTGCATGCTTCTGTCTCTGTGCTTTGTTTATTGGTAAGATGAGCTGCTATTGATGTTGAAAGTTTTCCCAGTTACCCTGGGTCTGACGTGGCTAAGGAGAGGAAAGGGCAGGGTTACAGCTTTGATATTAGCATGTTAGAATGTAGAAAACAGAATAGTTTAGCAGCTAGAGAAATGTTGCCTTTGGATCATGAACAGAAAGGCCATAGCAAAAGTTTTGGAGACAAAAGTGAACTTTTTCAAAGGCTTCATGACTAAAATCTTCAGTAAAGCCAGTCAGTTTTGACTAAAGTTTTCAGTTAGTGTAAAATTCTATTTCAGGACTGTAATTATATTTCAGGACTCATTAAATATAGAACAATAAGAAGCTAATTAAACAGCCACTTCTTCTTAAAAAAATCACTTGAATTAAATTTTAAAACACATGCAGCCTATATATATACTTATGTGCTAAGTGCTTTTGTACACAGAAATCTTCATTTCCATTCATGCTGCTATGTAAAAGTAAGTATACGGCATGCCTTTAAAATAAAACTACCTCTCTAATTAAATCATATAGAAATATCAGGGGCTATTAGAATAAATAGTTGTAAAATTGATATTAAACTTCCAAAAATTTTACGCAAACTAATAATCAATAAGTGCTTTATTGATAGCATATGATAGTATTACTTTTATGCGATAGAATACATTTGTTCCCCCAAATTTTTATACAGATAAATACAGTTTGAAGATATTATCAATGAAAAGTAAAATGAATTCTTCTTTAATTAGTTCCTCACTATGCTTCTCTTACTCCCTTACTCCTGCCCCAGTGGCTCTCTCAGTCTCTTGAAGCCTCAGTAATTCCTGGCCAAAGGGCCTGTCACAGGCTCTGTCTGTCCTCATCAAATGCTCAGATTCTCCTTAAGCCGACATGCATTCTTCAGATCACGTTCAGAGTTCCTTTCCCAGTCAAAAAACACAGTGAGTACATAATAAATCTGTTGAGTGGATGAATCAATGAAATCCTGGGATAAACTCAATGGCAAGGAAAACTTTTCTAAGGTGAATAAGAAAGATTTTTATTAACTACATTAATAATTTATTCTAAATGAATTATTATTTGCAGTTTTTTTATTCAGTGGTTGTTCAACGAAACCTACTTTCCAGAGTTATTACATTTTCTGTTTGTTTTATGTTCTATCGTCTTACCTCCAGTTCATGATTTTAAATCAGTATTTATTCATATGCCCTTCTTCTCTTCACCATGGCTATGCACAGATGTGTGCAGTGGTGATATAAGCATGAAGTGGGAACATAGTGTAGTTATTAGAGGCAGAGGATTTGGCTTCAGACAGACTTGAACTTAATCCTAGATTTGAACCCTTGCCCCACAACAGGAGCAAGTCAATGTTAGCTTCTTTATTTGGGGCCAATACACTTCTAACTCAGAGCATTATTTTAAAGATTAGATTAAATAATGAATAGAAACTTCATAAATATAACACACTTTGCATAGGGTCTAACAATTATTTTATTCTCATCTTTCGTAAGTTGATAACACTAGATATTGCTTAGGTTCTGTCTTGTTATTTAACTTTAGGCATTGTGTATGTGCAACATTGAATGAAAAAAACACACATTTTATTAATGCATGTAGATAGTAACTCAAAAATATTTTACCAGACAAGAAGATTGATAGACAAAGTTTAATATCAAAGTATATTGTAATATTGGTTTATATTGTAAGCCGTGCAATCATATGACAGTTTTCAGATGAATTTTCAATCCTCATCCTTGTTTTTTTAATTTGTAACTTCCTAAATTATCCTTAATGCAATACAATCTCCACACCTCTATAAGAGAGGTCTTTATCAGACTGCTAATGCTTCCCTGATTTAAGGTTTAGAATTTTCAATAATAATTATCATACGATAACCTTTTTTTCCCCTGATACTAGAGTTCTTTGAATGTGCACCTCTTTAGCTATTCAATCATGACCCTAAAATCGTTTTCCTTCTTACTCAATCTCAGATTATGAGGAAATGGCATAAAGACTACATTGTTGGAGAAAGGCCATTATAAATGAGATCTGGCAGGGGAGCTAATACCAGGTCAGAAAAGAGCCTACTATATGTCCCCTGCTAATCCCTTTTACACTTGAGTTTTACATGTTTTCTATTCTCTTCCCTAATGCATGCCTGCATTACCATACCATCATGTGTACCTGCAAGCTACAGCAAACTGAAACTGATTTTTAAATTCATAGGACACATATCCAGCTATAAGCATTATGCAGTTTCTGAATGAGGATACTGTTTTTCAGTAAGAAAATGTGCAAAAGCATTGTAAGGCAGGATTGAGGCAGTGGAACAAGCCTTGAGCTTGGAATCATGGGATCTCTATATCCTGGACACTTTAATTTGCTCAGGGAATTTGGAGGCTTTTTTTTTTTCTTTTTCCTCACTTGCAAATAATGAATCATCATACCTAGCCCTCAATGATAGTGTTAGGATTACATGTTTCTATGAGGGAAAGCCTACCATGCAAATCACACATTGCCTGAACCTGCAATGCACTGACAGGAGGTGGCTAAGCATGGCTCTGGAGTCAGAAACACTCGTTGATTTCCATCTCAACGACACATGACGAGTTGGCTGAAATTCGGCAAGGTGCTTAAAGATTTCTGAGCATCCATTTTGTTTTGTGCTTTTGTTTTTTGTTTTGTTTGTTTTTTTTTTTAGATTTAAAATGTGCATAAGTATCCCTACTTTATAGGATTGTTATGAAAGCGAATTGCCATAAAAGAAGTAAAAATACATAGATTTGCTCAATGAACTGTAGTTACCTATAGCTATATATGGAATGGAAGGTTGGGGAAGTAGGTTCAAGGTATGTAAGCAGCTTGTACGTAGTGGAAGTGTTGCCAAACCCAATTATGCTTTGAATACTAAAAATAATTAAAAGTATTATCCAAGATTTTTAATTAAATTCTGCTAACAGTTTACCCATTCTGGAATATATCTTGCTGAATATGAGGTTTTGGGGTTTTTTTGTTTGTTTTGTTTTTAATTTGAAAATGATTACCTTAATAAAACTATAGAGTCATAAATGTTAAAATGCCTCACAGGGTTTTCACCCCCTAAACTACTGTTTATAATTAGATTAGACGTAATGGGCCTGCATTACCACTACCTGAAGTAAAATGTCTTAGTTAAAGAGAGTGTATCATGGTTCTGCCCAAACAAGATGTGACTCTTCCTATCCCTGCCAACCACTGATGGGTAGTGAGAAAGCAGGTGAATATGGAGCAGGGATATTACGGACAGGGCTGTAAATCTGTATTCCCGGGATTACAAAATAGCAGATGGTCAGCAACTAGTAGAGCATTAAACAAAGTCAGTCTAAAGATAATACTTAGAATGAAATGTGTAAGTTTCCTATTGCAAAGACGAACAATTTTATTATAAAAGTACTAACATAAGAAAATTGACATCCCTCCTCCTGCCATACTTCTGTTCTTTCCTTTCATGCACCTAACAAAGGTATATTAAGTTTCTGTTGAGTTCCTGCTTTAGTAAATTTTAGTAAATTTTTAACCAGTAAATTTTGTTAAATAGAAAAAGGAAATATTTCAACGTAGAAATATGTAGGTAGATATCAAATTAATAGTATGTTTTGAACTTCTATAGGAGCTTAATGTTCAATATGTTTTTAATAAGCTCTCAAAAAATTAGTTATCATAATGTCAGATAAACTTACAGATGGTCTCTGACTTTGGCTTACAATTTTCAAGTTTACAATGGTATGAAAGCATATATATAAACAATTATATGAAATATGCAACACTTCGTTATAAAATAGTCTTTGTATTAGATGATTTTGCTCAAGTCTAGGCTAATATAAGTGTTCTGAGCAGGTTTAAGGTATTCTAGGTTAATGACCATTGTTGGTGAGTACACTGAGTACACTATGTATGGTGCTAAACACTGCAAATTCAAAAGGAATGTTATTTCTCTTACTCTTAAAATGCATGTAGTCTGGGGAGAAGAAATATATACGTAAAAATAGAGTAATACATTGTTACCAGTGCAACAAACACCTGTATAGTCTATAATGGGAAAACAGAATGGAGTAGTTAATCCCCTTTGTCAGTAAAAGGCTCTGGAAACAGAAAATAGTGGAAGTATCACTCAGTCACAGCATCAGAATCAGAAAGAATAAGGGAACTCAGGGGCAGAGCTGAACAAGGATAGTCCCTTAGGCCATGCTGAAAGAGCATTGCCAGCTCCTCAGAACTCCAATAGTAGTGTATATAGCTGCTGATTAATTTATTTACAATTATAATAAAATGGTATAGGGTTCCATTTCAGAGTTTAAATACAACCATTATCAAGATGGAATTTACAATGTTGATCAATCCATAAAGAACCCTCTCTTATCTATCACTCATAAAGGAAACTGTACTGTGTAGATCTACCTTTACATTTAGCAACACATACATAGTAAAATGAATAATGGTTATTTTTTTCATAGTACTCGAAATATTGAGTCCAGTACTTGCAGTTGATTACTATAAATGTAAATATGTTACTTTTATTCAATGTTAAATTATGAACCAGTAAATTTTGTTAAATAGAAAAAGGAAATATTTCAATGTAGAAATATGTAGGTAGATATCAAATTAATAGTATGTTTTGAACTTCTACAGGAGCTTAATATTCAATATGTTTTTAATAAGCTCAAAAAAAGTTATCATAATGTCAGATAAACTTACAGATGGTCTCTGACTTTGGCTTACAATTTTCAAGTTTACAATGGTATGAAAGCATATATATAAACAATTATATGAAATATGCAACACTTCGTTATAAAATAGTCTTTGTATTAGATGATTTTGTTCAAGTCTAGGTTAATATAAGTGTTCTGAGCAGGTTTAAGGTATTCTAGGTTAATGACCATTGTTGGTAGGTTAGGTGTATTGGATGTATTAAATGCATTCTCAACTTACAATATTTTCAAGTTATGGTAATTTTAGCTTACAATGGTTTTACTGGAACTTAACCCCATTGTAAGTTGAAAAGCATCTATATTTCATGTTTAAAAAAGTAATAATAAAAAATGTGTGTATTTGTCATGTAAACACAAAAGTTATTTTTTGTATACTCTACATTCATTAATCTGCAATCCCATGCCTGGACAGAGAATAAATTAATCAAAAATGAAAGCTTTTTTATTAATCTATAGCCAACTAAAATTATCGAATACTGTTCTCTCCTACATACATTAAATTTCATAATTACCAACTGCTTCAACTAAACAATACTTTTCTTCTACATGCAAAATTAAAAATAAACTCATGCAGCTGAATAGTTTATTATTTTAAGATAATTAGGAAAAATGTGAAAAACGGAATGACCACTGTTAGCCAGTTATATTTACTTATTAAAACTATTCCATAAATATTGAATAATGCCTTTAAACAATGAGCTCCATGTCTTTTTTGTTTTATTTTGCTTTTATTTTATATCATCATATATTGTCATGTACTTAGTGAATATAAATTAAACAACTTAGAGAAAATCAAAGGTACAAAATAAATACATACATAACATAAAGACTTCATCACTTTTTCTCATCCTTTCCCTTTAATTTTCTTCTCATTAGGTGCCACTTTTGCTCCCAACTCCGAAAATTAATTAAAAGTGGGCTTATTCAAAGCTGTGCTTTTAGCAAAATGGCTTCTTCCTATTGTATTTCTTTAAAGATAATTAATTGGAGCCTCTTTTAGCTATCAATAAGTCTTTACAGTCTCCTTTCTTTCCTCCTATCACCAGGAAATTATACTTTTAGAGCTACATGGAAGTCTATGTGAATTGTCTCCCGGAAAATAAAAATCAGCTTTTTGATATTATATATGCTAGTAGTAATATTAAAGAGTCCTGTTCTCTCAAAGTACAGATTTCATCAGTTAATGATTGACTTATATATTTACTTTCACCAGACTGAGCTGGAGGAGAAAAGTAACGCCAAAGAGGTATTGTCATATATACCATAATATGAGCAAATACGTAGATTGAAGAACAAAACTAGTTTACCCTGCTGGGCTTTCTATGTTAAAAAGTAAATAAAAAGTAAGTCGCACAATTTGTGGTTAGAAGCAGAAAAAAGCCTTGAGGGGAGTAAAGACTTTATTTCATATTTAGTCATAATGTTCTTTACATGAGTAATTAAGTCTGAGAATATTGTACTGAACAATGATGATAGAAATTAATAGATTCTAAATGAAGCATTTTCCGTTTATTCTCAACAGCTGTTCATTATTACTTAGTGTGCACATCCTTCCCCAAAAAGACAAAAGTAAAATTACTCTTTAGGAAATTAATCACATGTGCCTCATTATTTCAAATAAAATATTCTAAAACCCAGCTTCCTTCTAGTGAATAATCTCTTCTCGACACCCATCTCAATGAGTAGTGCAGTGCCACCTTCTGGTAGAGAAAGGGATCGCTTTTCTATGTCTAGATTGTTAACTGGAACATTGGAATCCAATTATGGAAATGTAGTAAGTTAAATAAGGTGTTATTAAGCATTTACTTTATTCACTTTATTATAATGGCTTGAAGTGTTGAGATTTAGTCCACCGAGAAACATGATTTGATGTTAAGTTAACTTAAATTTTTTTTGAGTTTCCTTTCAATAGGAAGTAAGTACTGTTGTCAAACTCAACGAGCCCTAACAATTTCATATGTTAAAAGATAGTAATTTGTTCATGGCATTGTACATCAGAAGCTAAACATTAATGAATGCCAACTATAATTTAAAAAAAAAAAAAAGATAGTAATTTGTTAAATGAGTAATTTGTTTTTAAAAACGTACTAGGCAAAGGAAT
Source organism: Rhinolophus hipposideros (assembly GCF_964194185.1). Lineage (NCBI taxonomy): Eukaryota > Metazoa > Chordata > Mammalia > Chiroptera > Rhinolophidae > Rhinolophus > Rhinolophus hipposideros. The sequence goes on from NC_138050.1 coordinate 68,222,305, forward strand.
ATAACTCTCAAGACACAACAAACATTAAAGCCTACTTCATTCCATTTGAAAAGTATACAGGTTACTTTATCTTGGGGTGGGGTGATTTATGCATATAAAAAACAGATTACTTACTACATGGAGGATTTTCATACATGCTGAGAGAACACTTTCAGAAGTACAGTTTTATATTGCGTGTATAATGATTTTCCATTGAAACATTCTTATATATGCACTACTTCATTTGATCCTCATAAAAACCAATGGAGCAGTTTATTACAGGTGAGGGAATAAGAAGCTCAAAGTGGACATCACTTAAACTAGATGATGCAGTGATTGGTGAGTCAGAATTCAAATCCAGAACTTCAATTCAAATTTTTATGAGTTTTCCACAAAGAAGCACTCCCACTCAATTCACTGAATATCTGAAAATTGTTCTGCATAAGAGACTAAATATTTTTTTTTCTTAAGCTTTTCAAAGCATTTATGTTTACTCCCCCATGGCAAAATATTAAACCAGTTAACTGATAGCAAACATATTGTATTTGATTACAGAAACTTATATATTATATCATATATATTTCAATAAAATTTGACTATTTATATATATAATATTATCTATAACATTATATTACATACTGAAAGGTTTATATAGATTGATAAAGTTTTCACATGAATGTTCACTCAGATTTATCTTGCATTTCCAGGATGTTATAGTATATCCAATGGTAATGATAATACTTCTTTGAATGGTCAGATGATATTAAGGTCCTTTATCATATTCCACAATATCAATGCCAAAAATATCAAAACATTAATTAGGATCCATACTCACAACTTTCTGATTTAAAATGATTACAAATTATAAAATATCTATAAATAATTCAGAAGATAATGTCTATCAGAATGATTTCTTTAGAAAGTCAATTCTTTGGCCATAATATCTTCGGAAGCAACTCTATTAGGATCTGGGCTGTTAAAATATAACTTCGTTTGAGTCCCCTATTTTGCATTAAATTTGTAGTAGTGTCTGATTATACTCCTTATATTTAACCTTAAGTTAATATTTCATTACTGCTCAAAGCTCTGTTATAATATTTTCTCTGAATATTTCATATTAATTGAATCCCTATTAGCATTCAGAATTCATACATTTTAGCTGAAAATATCAAGTTCTAGAGTTATTGAGAACCTAATAATATTTGTATGTTATCATTGGCATTAAACTATCTATACTGGTAATCAATCAACATACCCTAATTTAATTACAACACAGAAGTGTAAGCTAATTGACAATCACATACAACAATTTTTCAACCTCATAATGTAGGATTAACTTGGAGATATACTATTTTATATCTTGCTTCTTTTAAAATTTAATTTATTTGGGTGACAAAGGTTAATACAATTATATAGGTTTCAAGTGTACAATTCTATAATACATCATCTATATATTGTCTTGTATATTCTCCACCCAAAGTCAAATCTCCTGTCACCATATATTTGATCTCCTTTACCCTCTCCTACCTTCCTCCTTTCCCCCTTACCCTCTGGTAACCACTAAACTGTTGTCTGTGTCTATGAGTTTTTGCTTGTTTGTTTGTCTTGTTCATTTGTCGTTTTCAGTTTTATATCCCACATGCTGGGTCTGCAAATTAAGTTCCCGAACTTGTTGCAACGATGTTGCTAACCTTTGTTGATATCAGAGAGATTATTCATTACGAGTTTGTACCAACTGGGCAAACAGTTGACCAAGTTTACTATTTGGAAGTGCTGAAAAAGCTGCATGAAAAAGTTAGATGACCTGAATTTTGCCAACAATTCATGGTTTTTGCATCATGACAATGCACCAACTCACACAGCACTGTCTGTGAGGGAATTTTTAGCTAGTAAAAAAATAACTGTAGTGGAACATCCTCCCTACTCACCTGATCTGGCCCCCAATGACTTCTTTCTTTACACGAAGATAAAGGAAATATTGAAAGGAAGATATTTTGATGACATTCATGACATCACGGTTAATCCGACAACAGCTCTGATGGCCATTCCAGAAAAAGAGATCTAAAATTGCTTTGAAGGGTGGACTAGGTGCTGGTGTCAGTGCATAGCTTCCCAAGGGGAATACTTCGAAGATGATCGTACTGGTATTCAGCAATGAGGTATGCAGCACATTTTCTAGGATGAGTTCGTGAACGTAATTGTCTGACCTCATATGAGTGAAATCATATGGTTCCTGATTTTTTTCAGTATGACTTATTTCACTTAGCATGAGAATCTCCAGATTATCTATGTTGTGGCAAATGGCAGTATTTCAACTTTTTTATGGCCAAAACTTATTCCATTATATATATGTACTACATCTTCTTTATTCAATCATCTATCGAAGGACACTTCGGTTGTTTCTATGTCTCGGCCACCATAAATAATGCTGTAATGAACATAAGGGTACATATATCTTTACAGATAAATGTTCTCAGATTTTAGGGGTAGATATCCAGAAGTGAGATTGCTGGGTCATATGGTAATTCTATTCTTAATTTTTTAAAAAACCTCCATAATGTTTTCCATAATGACTGTAGCAATTTACATTCCCACCAGCAGTGTATGAGGGTTCTTTATTATCCATATCCTCTCCAACATTTATTATTACTTTTCTTGTTGATAATAGCCATTCTAACAGGTATGAGCTGGTATCTCATTGTGGTTTTGATTTGCATTTCCCTAATAGCTAGGGAAGTTGAGCATCTTTTCATATCTCAGTTGGCTGTTTGAATCTCTTCGTGGGAGCAGTGTCTCTTCAGGTCCTCTGCCCATTTTTAAAATTGGGTTGTTTGGGTTTTTTTTGTTGTTGTTAAATTGTATTTCTTTATAAATTTTGGATATTAGCACTTTATCACAGGTGTTGTTTGCAAATATCTTCTCCCATTTGGTTGGTTGCCTCTTTGTTTTGTTGATGGTTTCTTTTGGTAGGCAGAGCTTTTTGGTTTGATATAGTCCCATTCATTTATTTTTGCTTTTACTTCTCTTGCCTTTGAGGTCAAATTCATAAAATCCTTTCTAAACCCAAGGTCCATAAATTCAGTACCTGTTCTTTCTTCAATGCAATTTATTGTTTCAGGTCTTATATTTAAGTCTTTGATCGACAGCAGTCTAGTTTCATTCTTTTGCATGGGTCTTTCTACTTTTCCCAGCACCATTTATTGAAGAAGCTTTCTTTTCTCTATGTATTCTTTTGACTCCTTTTTCAAAGATCATCTGTCCATATATATGTAGGTTTATTTCTGGTTCTCAATTGCATTCCATTCTTCTGTGTGTCTGTTTTTCTTCCAATACCATGCTGTTTTGATTATTGTCACTTTGTATTACAGATTGATGTCAAGGAGTGTGATACCTCTGGCTTTGTTTCACCCACCACCACCCCGTCAGGATTGCTTTGGCTATTCAGGATTTTTTGTGATTCCATACAAATCTGATGATTTTTGTTTTGTTTTGTTTTTTAAAAAATTGCCATAAAGCTGTTGATAGGGATTACATTAAATCTGTATATTGCTTTGGGTTAATATGGCCATTTTAATTGTTGATTCTTCCAATCCTTGAACATGAAATGTCTTTCCATTTCTTTGTGTCTTCTTCATTTTCATTTAATAATGTTTATAGTTTTAAGTGTATAGAACCTTTACATCCTTTGCTAAGTTTAGTCCTAGGTATTTTATTCTTTTTGTTGCAGTTACAAAAGGAATTGCTTTTTTTTTCCATTTCTTTTTCTGAAATTTCATTGTTAGTATATAGGAATGCAATAGATTTTTGTACATTGATTTTGTAGCCTGCAACTTCACCATATTTGTTTATTTTTTCTAATAGTATTTTCTGGTGGAGTCTTTTGTGTTTGCTATATAAAGAATCACGTCATTGGCAAAAGGTGACAATTTGACTTTTTTTCCCCTTCTTCTGCCTCGCCCCCAACCACTCAGGTTCAAGCCATTGTTTCTCAGTCTACTTGTGTAGGACACAGCTCCCTGACCCACGCTGGATGCTGGTATTATGAACTTTGAGCTTCCCTTACCCTGTCGCTGGACATCAGGGCGTTAGGAGCATGGTGCTCTAACCACCTCAGCCACCGGGCCAGCCCAATTTGACTTCTTTATTTCCAATTTGAATTACTTTTATTTCTTTCTCTTGTCTGATTGCTCTGGACAGGACTACCAATACTATGTTGAATAATAGTGGTGAAAGGGACATCCTTGTCTTATTTTGATCTTAAAGAAAATTGTTTCCAATTTTTCACCATTAAGTATAATATTAGCTAAGGGTTTGTCATATGTGGCCTTAAATTTATTTTGTTAAACTGAATCACCATTCGCCATTTTAATGAACTCATTTTAATGTGAAGCTGTAAAAATTAAGGCATTTCTTATCACTGGGGTAAAAAGAGGCATTCATTTTTAAAATCTGCCTACATATGCTTTATGTCTATAGTCAAGTAACCATTTTGTGTCTTTCTCTGGAGAACTGAGGTTTGTCCCTAGTGATTTACAACACTGTGAAAATATATCTTAGAAAGTTTAAGAGAATTGATACTTATATGTTAAGCTAGAGATCATGTAGGGGTTACCTATTCCTATACTAACTTGGGGATCAAAATTAGTCTGTGTTCATTTTTACATATATTACCAACTTGAAGAAAACATCAACTTAAAAGGAAAAACGTGCACATAGTTACTAAAGAGATAACAAAATCAAACACTGTGTTTTATCCCACAGGTTATGTCCAATTGAGGCTGAGAAAGGTTCCTGGATGTTGAATGAACCTGGCATGCCTGACAGTTACTATAAAAAACTAAGGATTCTTCCAACCAGTGAATACTGGGACTTGAGATAGCCAACTGTTTACAGACCTATGAACTCATCTGTCCTAGGGCATATTTCCAATATTTAATTTGCAAATCGCCATGAACTTCTGCTTTCTAGTATTTAAAAATCCCTGATTTTCCACAATCAGCAAATTACTCTGAATTTCTTCCTTGGTGTGTATTCCCTTGCCTTGGTATGTTAAGAGACTTTGCTTTGTACATTTCTGGTAGCCTTTGTTTTGTTGCATTAAAATCATTGTGTGTGCGGTTTCACGTTAATTACTGGGTAAAAACTAAACAAAGACATAAAGTTGTGGAACTGGAAACCCCCTTAGAAATTATAGATACCCTCCCATAATAACATGGTAGACTGAGTTGATTTAAATGCTCTCCCACTACACACACCTAGCTGTGTTAAATACAAATAAAACAAAACTTCTTTTACATACATAGCTGAATTTTCACTGTAAAAGAATCCTTAGGTTTTCTAAAATAAGAGATTTAAATCTAGGACAATGCAGTTTCAGTCTATCACTGAGGCTGCCCTGGGTGATAACAATATGGGTGGAGGATTGTTCTTGGTTACTTAAGTGTCAGTTTTAATACAAAGACAGAGGTTAAAGACCCAGGTTTGAGGAGGAAGCAGGACATGGAAAATAAGAGCACTCCCTGTAGCTGGGACCCTCATGAGCTACACTTGCAAAGGTCTTTGAAAGATCCACCCAATGATACATGGAAAAATGAAAAAAAGTTTTTGTGTTTTCCTGGACTCTGGAGGAAATATGTTCATTTCAATGGAGCTTAATTCTTCAACTAATGCTGTTTGATGTTCAAATTCATACTATGTGGGTATAGATACAACTAAATAAGAGATTTCCCATGGAGTCTTGAAATGAGTTAAGATAATCATTATACATCATCTCATACAGAAACCATTCTCAAAAAAAAAAAAAAAAGGCCAAGTAAGGAGAGAAGATGAGTTTGTAATAAAAATAATTGCCAAAAATAGAAGCCAGCACATCAAAAATCAAGATTAGAGCCACAAGAATGTGAAATAATGGAATGGGAATGTGATAGAAAATATAAAACAGGTCTGTTTATGATGATTAAAACTGAATGTTTATACATTATTTTTAAAATATAACATAATTTAAATTAATGACATCACTGGTTGGATTAAAACATCATATTAGATAGGGTCAAAGAGAACATTAATAAACTGAATGGTATATACAAGGAAATTACCCAGAAAGCATCATGTTATTTTTAAAAGATTATGCTTATAATAGTGACTTAAATTACAATGGACCTACAAAAATATAACAAAGTATGTCCCTGACATGTATAAAGAACATCGTAAAAAAACATTGAAAACCATAAAATTAGACATCATTAAATAGAAAAAATATGTTTATGTTTGGGGAAATTAATATTAAAAAGATGGTTTCACTCCTCAAATAATCTACAAATTCATTGCAGTTCAAATAAAATTTCTGACAGTGTTTCCACAGATTTTGATCTTAAAATTCATATATTTTATCCAAAATTGCCAATAATATTTAAAAAATAAGAATAGAGGATGAACCCTGTTATATATTTTTTGAAATACAGGAATTAAATCGATATTATTTTGGTAAAAGGTTAAATGGTTAGGTCAAAGGATGATACACACTTATATGAGACTAAAATACAGTGAATGAAACACTATTAGCCTGAAATTAAATAAAATATTAATTAATGAATGGTGATAAGACCATGGATATCTATATGGAAAAAGAAAAAGAAAAAATTGGAACTCTGTCTAATGAAAAGCTAAATATATTAATTCTGACTAGTTGTAAGATTTAATTATGAAAAAACAATTTTTTAGAAATAAAATTGGAAATACATTTTTATGACACTAGAGAAAGGAAGATTTCACAAATGTGACAAAAATATATAATTCATGAAGGAAATGATTAATACATTTAAACTAACTTAAACTAAAATCTTCTGTGCTTCAACAAAACACATTTTAGAAAAAGATGAAAAGATTCGCCTCTGATGGGGAGTAAATATAGTCAAACAACATAACTCACAAAGGATTCCATCCATAATATAGTGTGTATTATAAAAATTAATAGAAAAACTGAAAAATACATAAAGAAAATTAGCAGAGGATGGGATGTGAATAAGCTTATGAAAACATACTCGACATGAACAGTATTTTGAGATATGCAAATAAAAATGAAATATCTTAAATCCATTTTAATCCATTCTGGCAAAAACTATCTCTGATAATGTCAAATGATGGCAAAGGTGTGTGAAGATTTGTCCCTGGCAGAAATGTGAATCAGCAGAAGCACTCTGGATGGTAATTAAGAAATGCATAGTAAATAAAATTATACCTACTATCCCCCACCTTAAACTTATTGTAACACACTTCCAAAAAGGACGTGTTTAAGGAAGCTAACTCAATTCTTTATAAAAGGGAAAATGTAGAAATTTAAGTTTATTTGAACAGTGTAATTCTACAAAGGAACAAAATAAATGATCCTATAAATATATATACATGTATAGCTAACAAAAACAGTGCTGCAAATGATGTGTAAATAATGATAACAATGTAAATTTTGAAAGAGAAATAAGCTGATATATTTAGCATGATTTACTCATAGTTTGCTTATATGTAATAAAAAACATCAACATTGTGGGAATGATATACAACTCCAGGTTAGAAGCTACTTCTGTGAGAATAAGGAAATGTGATAAGAAGTAGAGCTTCAGTTATATGTGCTCATTTACTTTTAAGGAGCCAGAGAGAAAGAAAGCAATATTGGAAGAAAAACATAAGCATTAAACTCTATTTACCCCAATTCTGGATGTTAAATTACTATTTGTTCCTTTTTGTGTTCGAAATATTTCATTGTTTAGATTTTGAACATTAAAAAATAAAAGGAAAAGCATATTCTAAATAGCATCTTCACATTTTATCAATAGAAAACGTCTACAGAAGGTAACGTATATGCATGATTTTACAGTAAGACAGAGAGCAGTTTAGAACCAGAACCCAGCCCATGAAAAATGACTCAGATTTTTTTACAGAGTGGAAAACTATCTTTAGTGTTGTATATTGTCTGTCTCCAAGCTTCAAATTACAATTAGAGAACTATCAGTCCTATATGCCAATTATCTAGTGTGATGGACTTCAAACTCTCTCTGGGGAATCCCCACATTCTTTAGGGGTTTCCATAGCTGTTGGATTTGACTTTTGTTTAAAACTCTCTATTTACCCATGTAAAAGTAGATCCTATGATGTTGGGTTATTGGCAGAGCCCCAGAGACAAGAACAGGGGTGTCAAATCCCCTCACACCCTTTCATGAGCTGTTAGCCTCCCACAGATGTAAGAAGGGACTACACGTCCGTCCACTCCTCAGGAAATAAAAGAGGCTAAGTGGAAGGAAGTTTTGGGGAGAGTTGTTGCATGTGCCTTTCACAACCACGGATGACAAGCCAAACATGTGCACCATGCTTTTCCTTTTTTTAAATTTTTTTAATGTCCATTTATAGAGTAAAAAGTCAAGGCCCATAGAGTTGGTATTTTATCGATTCCTGGAAAGTTTAAAGGATAAAGTGGTGCTGTCCAATAGAAATATAATGCAAAGCACTATGTAATTTTAAATTTTCCCGTAGTCAGAAAAAATTTAAAACAGGTAAAATTAATTTCAAAATATATTTCATTTTACTCAATATATTAAAATATTGTCATTTTATCATGTAGTGATTATTGAGGTATTTTACATTATTTTTTCCATTTTAAGTATACACAATCTGATGTGTATTACATTTACACTTGTAGACTATCTCGAATTAGACTACCTATATTTGAGATGCTCAACAGCCTGCGAATAGTGGTACCATAAATATAAGGATTCTTCAGACTGCCTAGAAAACGTAAAAGAGGTTGATTGGAAACTGGACATCTAACAGTGACAGGGTGAAAAGACATGTGTTTTTCGAAAATTAAATGTGGACCCTGCAGGAGGGAGGTTTGGGGCCTTCCTATAAACAATCCATGCAAGAGATTTTGCTTACATTTGGAAAGGGTAAGGTATCTCAGCAGAAGCCAAGAGAGCCATACATAGTCCACAGAAAAGAAGGACGGCTTAGAGATGGAAATCCCTTTGGAAATGTCTGGACATTTCCAGGGAGGATAAAAGCTCCCTAGGCAATGGGATTCTGTGGTGCGAGAAGACACTGTCCCAGCTGATACCTACCTTTCCTCTGGCTTCTGCTCCAACTTTGGGAAGAGCCACAATGTATACCAAGGGAGTGGAAGAGGAGGTGGATGGAACTAAGGGTGAAAAAAAAAAGTTGACTTCACTCTCCTATCCCCACTCCAGGCTTCCAAGTTTGAATCAGGTTCTCATTGGGCAAGGGAGAAGCTTATATTGAAAAAGAGTTTAAGTTTAAGAGTTTAAATTGGCCAGGCCTTATTGATTATTAAGCTGGACAAGAATTTTAATGCCAAAATAACATAGTACTTGTTTACTATCTAACTGTGCCTGGAAAGGCTATGGGGAAGAACATATTCACAGTTTAAAGGAGTGTAATAACAAAGAATAAAGTTGATATCTGCTTACACTCTGCCAATTCCACTCTGTTCAATAAACCAATTTTACCTCTATTTAAAGTGATAATAAAAAGTACATGTATACATATGATAAAACAAACATTAACACATTAACTATTTTTTCCAGGAATGTAATCTATAACTGAGATTGTGGTTTATTCTGTCATCTTTGTTTCAGTTATGAGTATCCTGAAGTCATGAAGGTAGGTGTTAAAATGTGCATCATTTGCAATTACACATGAGACTCAGAATTTTCTTAACATTGCAAAATCCAGAAAAAAAAATGATCCTTTTATTACTTAAAAACATATATTAAATAGAACATTGGCATTACACCTAATTTAAAAATTTTGTGTTCAGTTAAATTCACTCATTATGCTTATCAGGTGACTTTATAAGGAAATATTAAAATTTTGAATTTAATAATTCAATTTATACTAATGAAGCATTGATCGATCTGTTGTAAAATGGAATTACTTTTTAATTATTGTTTAAAAATAGATTATATTTTGAGCATTCTTTTGAAAATCATTGATCTACTTTTGGATAAATACAGTGAATTTTTCAATTTGGCTGAGTCTCAGCAACTAGCACATTTCTGTGTTATGTTCGTCCATTGCCCTCAAAGTTTGGATAGAATCATTACAATATTGCTATAAGAAACTTTTAATTAGGGAGGTAAACCTCTTCCCAATTAATTAGATTATATAGTTCAAAACTACTAGTTTTGAATTTCTCTATTCTTCTGGACTATTCATCTCCTGGCCCTTTCTGCAGAAAAATATCTGAGATGTTAAACGACAACCTACTCTCTTGAAGAAAAAGCCCATCATTCACAAACACAAACTTAGCTTGACACCTTTATTTTTACCCCTTGCTTTTCAGTAAAAATCTTTTACCCCACATATCTAATCTCCAAATCTAACCTCTTACTAACCCCTAAATGTTCTATCCAAGCTATTATAAAACATCTTGTTTTACATAAGACATCTTTCTATTTTAATTTAATTCATTGACTTAATAAGGCCCATCTCAAGTTCATGATTTGGGCATCTATTATACACTCTCATAATACTACTTCATGTTTCAGAGAAACAATGGGATACAATATACAAACATCAAACTTTGGAATGAATCAGGGAATCTGAGTTCCCATCTGTAGTGGGTCTATTAGATATGTATTTTTGGTTAAGTGATTTTTAGGGCTTCACTTAAAAAAATATCTAACTTTAATTCTAATAATGTATATTTTATTATAACTTACATGATCTAAATTTAACACGCTCATACTTTAAAAATGATCAAAACTGTACTTTTTAATTAAGAAAAAATACAGTTAAGAAAGAAAAAAATATTTTATAGCATTTAGCAGGGTACATATCAATGATTCATGTATTCAAAAACATTAATTATCTAGCACATCAAGAGGGAAATTATATTTATTTTTTGTTTGCTTGATTAAATTCATTCATTAGCCAGATTTTCCCCAAACACAAAATACTTTCTGAGAATAATTAAAAGCTGCAGTACCTGGTCTGAGTTTATTTTAATTCAGTAACAAAAAATTATGTTTTGTGGATCTCATTATTAACACTTTTTTAAAGTTCATCTCAGTACAATCAGGTGGCTAACATTACTTTTTTTCCCCTATAACTATGATTTACTTCAGAAATTTTAAAAGCTAATTAGTTTTGTGGACTGTTAGAAAAGAACAGCCCCACACATCGAGCCAGGCTAGCAGGCTATACTGATGTTTTTAATAACTGCTGTTCAGACAAGTCATGAGTTTAAGAAGACAATTCATATATATACTTTTAGTGGATGAATAAATACAGTACTGTATATGCTCTTCTTTCTTCATTATAAAGGCAATACCTGTTCATTGTGAACAATTGGAACATAGAGATAAGAAAATGAAAATCGCTTGCAATCATAATGCCTAAAGATAACCACCGTTAAAATCTGGTGAATTTACTGCCACTCTTTATTTATATAAATACACATATATTCACGGAAAGAAAACTGGACTCAAATTACTGATGCAATGTGCTTTGCATTTTCCTTGATTTTACTAATTATTATTTTCCCACTTCTTAAAATATAATTTCAAAGTTTACATAATTTCTTGTCCTACAATCTAACAGTCGGAGATGAGCCAAAAAATCCAATTTAGAATTTAGCATTAATGATAGGGATCAAACCCTACCACAAAGACCAGTTTGTGTGGACCTTCTCAACCACACCAGTTGTTCTCCTGCATAAGTAGGGGTCCCTGAACCACCATATGGAGAACAGCCAACTGCCAATAAGGAAGATCTGACATGGATATTAAAAAATAAGTCTCTAATTTGAGACATTATACACATTTGTACATATTTGTTATAGCAGTTTAGGCGACCCCAACTGAAAGGGAATCAGTGAGAGCCTGGTTTATGATTCAAATCTAGGCCTGCACTTAAGATTTGTTTGTCCAAGTCAAAACTGTAATAAAATATACTTATAGAATTTTGGTTAAATTTAGGCTTATAATGTCTTTGGCCATCTAAATTTAGCTAATTCACTTATAATTTTTCATTTCCCTCTAAAGGTTTCAAAGTTTAACATTTATCTAAACAGATATTACTTTGCAATAAAGAGTTCAATCTTTCCATGGGCCAGGATAGAAAGTACTATAATCATATAAATCATCAGAGCCCAATTTGTAAAAGCGTATAATAAATCTGAAATAAAAATAACACCAGGCTTTGAATATTTTTCTCTTGGATACTAGATTTTTGTCAACATGACATTATAGTTGGGAAAAAAATATATATTCTTTAGCTAGTAAGAATATTCTACCAAACTTATGAGGAAATAAAATACTATGTTAAAAGAGAAATGTAGGTGTATTTAAGAGACCTACTATGATTCTATTATTTAATCTAGTGATGTGGGTAGACAGATCATGATGGATCATTTCAGCTAGAGACCAGCTGCTAGGCCCAGCATTAGGACACATTCAATGGGTAGGCTCACTCTACCTAAATACCCTGAAACAGCAAAGTATGAGAACACCCTTTCCTTTAGACGACTGCATTGAGCTATGTTCTCTGTAAAAGAGATAAGTGATTCCAGTTTTACAGTATTACAGAAGACCGAGGTATTTTCCTTTCTTTCTTTTTTCTCTTCATATTAAAAAAAAAGTAATGGGGCATATGTAGAAGCTTTTCTTTTTCCTCAGGGCTAATTTAGAAATCTTGGCCCCAAAATGTGGAATCCATTTTAATTTAACTTTTAGAGAAACTATTAATAACTCCTTGTGCAAGAAGAAAAACATGTGAATAAGTAAGTGTAGTCACTTGACCATAATGCATTTCAGGTTAATGTAAAATGCAAGTAGTCTGTGGTAGAATGCCTTCTTAAAGGTAGAACAGACTAGTTGTTTTTAAAATAAAACCTTAATATTCTTAAGCTAGTTGCAGTATAGATTCAAAATGTAAATCAACACCTATTAATTCAGTAATTAGCAACTGTTGATTTATATTAATATATTTCAATGAAGACTTGGCACATATATAATATACATATAATGCTTAAAATAGATTTATATATTAACTATAGCTTGCTAATAGTATATATAAAATTTACTGTATTGTTAGTACATATGTATGTACATATATATGTATATATGTTATGTATATATATGCATAAAAGTGTATATATATGAATGTATTGAATTTGTGGTCCACAGTTTGTTTACATATAAATAATTATAAAATATTTATCATAAATTATGGCCCACAATTTGTTTATATATAATTATAATTTTATTTATATGTAAATAAATAGTGGGCCAAAATCCAACACTAATAGGTAAATTAAGTAAAGTGGCAAATACCTCTAGTTTTATATACATTCCCAATGGAACATTATGAATAACTTTTTAAATTAAAAGAACTCAATTCTACAACTGCTGACATGCTTTTCAGGATTTTTGTTTGACTACCTCCAATTAGAGTCCCTAGATTGGAATAAATGCAGAGCCATCTGTTGCAACAGTTCTAGGCTCAATGAAGCAATTGTTTCTATTACCCTTAGTATTCAGGATATGCTTCACTTTGCAGCATCCCTACTGTGTAAATTGAGCTTAACTTGTACTATAAATAGAAATAGGTTAAAATCTTGGTAAAAATTATATGTGCTAGAATAGCTTAACCCTGTCAGGTACAAGCCTCCAAAAATGTTTCTTAGTGGTTTGAACTTTTTATGCTATCCCCAGCTACTTTCCCTCGCATTAGTAAATGACTTTTGTATATACAATAGTGGGATATCTCTAATTATGTTAAAATTATGTAATTGCAATGTTTGAATTGAGAGAAAAATGGGGGGAATCATGGTGTATTAAAGTCAATTTTTGTAATTCATTAAACTAAATGGTGCTGTGGATATGACTTTGTGACTAGCCTTTTTAAGGAAGTAAAAATAGGAGGCTGAGTTCAAGCATGTATTCAGAGTTGTCATTTGGAGCTCATGAAAGGAATATCAGAAAGAGTGTGAAGTAAAAATGGTTTTGCTGGCATAATACAGAAGCTTCTAGGCTGCAAGAGATCATTTTGATCAAAGACTGTGCATATCTGATTTAAATCCATTAATGATAACTTGAGTAAGTATCCATAAAATATAAGGGTGGAGAACACAAATAACATGTTAGCAGCTCATTCCGTTATTAGCACAAGTTTAGAGGTTTTACAATATGACAACATAAAAAAGGATAAAAAAAATAGCTTTAACAGGCCAAGATTTAAGGAATTTATGAAATTACAAGCATAGAAACATTATATAACAGTAAAGTATTTGAGATCCTTTGAAAGATTGTTTTTCATAAAGGTAGGTTAATCATATAAAATGGTAAATCAAATGAGCTAACGTATGCTAATGTACCATAGAAGACACAAACTACATATTTTAAGACATTATCATTATATTCACAAAGAATGTGTATAAGCCCAGCAGAGATGATGAAGGTCAGATGAGAAGAGGCTGCTCAGGTAGCCAGTGATAATGCTGACTTAGGACTCTAGAACCAACAAGTAAAGACGGAAGCCTGAGCTGAATTGCAAAAGCCAAGAGGATTGTGGTTTTCAGAAGCCAGGAGTCTGTAAGAAATTAATTAAGAGAAACAACTATCTGATGACAACAAGAAGCCTCTCAAATCCAAAAGAAAAGAGCAATCCAACCAATAATGGAGATCTCTCAAGATGGGAGGTCATGTCTCACTTGTTTATCACTGTAGCTATAATGGCTGGACAAGACAGTGTCTGAAATGATTGGTAGTTAACTGATGAAGAGATGAATAAACCAGAAATAATTACATGAGGAACTGATTAACCTACTTGTAGATATAGTATACAAAGAAGTAGTACATAACTAGGTCTCCAGTAAAGGTAAAATGGATGTATAATCATGCCTGACAGTATCCAGGGAATCAGTAAACTAGGAGAGGAGAAATGAATGGATGAGATTGTGAAGAGAGGGGTTCACTGGACCTAGGTCGGGGCATTTGGGAAAGAGGTTGGAGAGAGGTAGGAAAGATGGGGGCTGGAGGGGGGCACCTGGGCAGGTGGGAGGCAGATAGAGAGAGATGGAAAGGAAAGACACAGAGAGCCAAAAGTCAATTAGCCAAAGGAAAATCAGAATCTATAGTTTGGGAGTTTTGTTGTATTGGGTAAAACTATTCATTAAAAACAAACAAAAAAATAAGTATTAGCTATTGGTTGCTAGAAGATATAGAGCAGTACCCCCTGGGTTGGTGATGAAGTTGAGTCTTATCTAAGGTAGAGAGCTGGGTGCCTGGTGGTTAGAAGCATAAATGCAATGAAAAGAACTCATCTCATTTCTGGTCCTTGTCCCGGGCTTATGTCTGGAGATATAAATGTTACAGTGTGACACAAAGGTTTCTTGAGATAGGAGGGCCAGATCATGAATAGTATTCATTTTATACACACAGGTCCTTTGTATAAAACAAAGGTTCTTAAAGTGTGGTCCCTGGACCAGCAGCATCAGCATATCTGGGCACTGTTTGGAAATGCAGTCATTGGTCCCACCCCAGATTTACTGAATCACAAATTTTGAGGGTGTAACCCAGTAATGTAAATTTTAACAAGCCCTCAGGTGATGCAATGCAGGTTAAAATTTGAGAACCACTGTCTTATAGGAAAATAGACATTAGCAGTAGTTAAGGAGCCAACTTCATAATTAATGGGAAAGACTATGCCTGGCCTTCAAAAGAAAGAACTAGTGCTTTCAAGGTGCAGTATCTGAGATTCTACAATATGTACAGACACAGTTTTGAAAAGAACTATTAGATTGGTAATGGGATGTTGCATTTAGCCTCTAAAGAGATAAATGTGCCTGGTTGCATAGAGATTTGTTTGCTTTGCTTTGAGGAATATTACGTGTTTGCAAGTGCAATAGTTATGTTGCACAGCTGCTAATATTAAAAAAAAGATTGCTAATGAGAATTGCTTACAGTGTTACAGTTAATAAAGAAGAGTATAGGTTAAAGAAAAGTATTTCTGAGTTAAAGAAATAATAATAATAACTAAAGGAAGTACATTTTGCTAAATCATAAGGTACTAAGCACACAAGCCCCATCTAGTGGTATTTGTACCAAGAGTTTAGTGAAGTTTCTAAAGGAGTACCAGCCAAATATGGAATCACAAATGTACAAGCAATTTAGCACTTAGATACCTGGTCTACAGCATGTAGCCATCATAATTTGTCATAGCCTCGTATGCAAAACATTTCTCAAGATGTTTAGAACCACTACTAAATTTCAAAACTACCCAGAGTCAGAAAAAAAGTAAATTATATACTGAGTTCAAATTATATGTCAAGCCCTATGTTAGATGCTTTTATATATTTGTAGATATATAATATAGTATAGATATAGATTTAGCTATAGGTATAGACAGATATAGATATATATAGACATAGACATACAGTGTGACCATTAAGTCTATAAACAGCGGTGACTACATAAATGCTGTACTAATTTTACAACACATAATAAAATAAAATTATCTGTGCTTCTAGAATACTTCAATGAAAAAAACAAGCTTAGAGGGAGACTTTTTTCAATCATGCAGTATGTTATTCCTACGGAACCCTGTGCTTAACTCTGCTATAGCATTTTTCATTCTATGATGTTGCTTTTTTTTTCAGCTTTACATACTCTTTTAAGCCCTTTGAGGAACAGAACCAGTTTTTACTAAGCTGTTTTTTTTTTATTATTGGCATCAAGCATAGTGCTCAATAAAGTGATTAATAATTGTTAAATAAAGAAATGCATGGATGGATGAACAAAGGAATGAAATTATAGATGAGTTACGTAAATCCTTGCCCTTGTATTTCACATTTTATGCACACACGTAGATGATATATATTACTTTCATAACAGTGAAACTGAATCTTATCCGCAAGCGAGGAAATAGCCAAAGATGTCTTAGCATTGTGTTATACGTTCTACAAATATTTGCTGTCTCAAAATAAACCTAACTATTGATTAATCAAGGATCTCATCAAGGGGAAATAAATATTTATATAAATAAGTTAGGTGTAGTATAGAATGTACGAAGTAGCATGCAAGTGACAAGGACTTTTGACTTTCCATTTTAGTGGAAGAAATGACTTTTGGTTGAAGACAACAAGAAAGACTGTTAAACAGATTCCTGAAAATTTTCAGTACAATTTACACAAGAAATTTTAATGGAAGGGGATTTCAGTAAGAGAAAAAACTTGGCTATAAAATTTGTTTGGAATTCAGCCACCACTTCCCAGTGTGCTTCTAGCACATTGTACACGACCAGAAGCAGTATGGCAATAATGCCTGATAATTAAGTGGACTCAGGGCAGTGCAGAAATTGGGGCCTCCAGTGCCAGATTCCAACCTGAAAGATTCCACTTCCAAGAAAGTTCCAGAATCAATAGATCAAAGTAAAAAAAAGCACAAAGAAAAGCCAAGATAATAGATTTAATAGCCCTGGTGATAGAGGTAAATCTTTATTTATAACATGGATAATCCTATTTTTAAAGTATCCATTTATTATCAATTTAAATAGGAGTTTAATTACACTCACATTCAGTTCACAGATCATAGCACATAGGCAACACAGGATTTTCCCTTCAGATCACTTTTCCATACCAGTTCCATCAAAAACCAAGATTAATTTTAACCAAAAGAGACTTGGTGGTGATACAGATTGCATGAAATTAGAACCAAAGTATTGCTGCTTTGACTACTGTTTCTAATATTATTAATAGGTATAGTGAAATTAAAACAATTGCTTTTATTTTCTTTTTTAAAAAGACAACTCTAGAACTATAGAGGCTTTTTTAGTTGTTGTTGTTTTAATTATACAGAGAATAGGGGCAAAAATGGATCTTGATTCCTTTAGAATTGTTTAATAACAGCATTCAGTTGCTAAAACTGGAAAATTTAGTTTTGGATATGTTGTACATTTCAGGCTTCAATGGAACTAAAAAAGCATTATGCAAACCTTTTCAAATAATGTAAAGGACAGTATCTCTTTTAAGTAATGAAAAGAGTATATTTTTATAAAAGGCTTTCTTTCTAGAAACTATTTTCTAGGTGACACATCAATTAAATGAAGGAGTGTTAGATGAACAAAGGGAAACATGAAATTTACTATGATTATAAAGCATATGAAAAATTTCACATCACTAAGAAACATCCTCCCTTATTTTTTATGACCTTATTTTTTTAACTTTAATGTATATTTTTTAATTTTTCAATTACAGTTGACATACAATATTATATTAGTTTTAGGTGTACAACACAGTGATAAGACATTTATATAACTTAAAAAGTGATCACCTCGATAAATCCAGTACCCATCTGACAATAGTTATGGTCATTGTTTTAACCAGATTGATTACAATATTATTGACTATATTTCTTGCGCTATACTTTACATCTATGACTATTTTGTAACTATCAATTTGTACTTCATATTCCCTTCTCCTTTTTCACCCAAACCCTCAACCCCCTCCCATCTGGCAACCATCAAAATGTTCTCTGTATCTATGTTTGTTTCTGTTTTGTTTATTTTATTTAAATTCTATATATAAGTGAAATCATATGTCATTTGTCTTTCTCTGTCTGACTTACTCCACTCAGCACTATATCTTCTAGGTCCATCCATGTCGTTGCAGATGGCACAACATGGCTGAATAATATTCCATTGTTAATATGTTCCACCTCTTTCATCCTTATTATTTTACCTCCTAGCACTCTTTCAAAATTGATTCTACTCCTCAGATTTCCCAAAACTGATTTAAAGTTTTATCTAAGAGTCAATTCAAATGTTATGTTTTGATTATTATTTTCAATGCTGTGAACCATCCCTTGGTTTTACAAACTGCCCTCCTCCCTTTTACTTTTTTTGTTTTGCTTTTTTTTTTTTTTAACACCTAGAATTTTTTAAATTAAATTTATTGGGTTGACATTGGTGAGTAAAATAATACAGTTTTCAAGTGTACATTTCTATAAACACCATCTACATATCGCACTGTATATTCACCCAAAGTCAATTCTCCTTCCATTACCATACATTTGACCCACTTTATCCTCTTCCCTTTTAAATTCTTCATTTCAGAACCCATACCCTAATAATTCCTATACGGCTATGATTTCCATATTCTCCTTTAGGGTCATCTTCTCCATGTACTGAAGGGTGATCATACAACTCAACTAGCCTCCACTTCTTCAAATTAGAAATTCAAATTGGAGTACAGGCTGGTGCAGTCATTATGGAAAGCAGTGTGGATGTTCCTCAAAAAATTAAGAATAGAATTACCATATGACCCAACAATCCCTCTCCTGGGTATCTACCCAAAAAATCGGAAAACATTTATGCATAAAGACAAGTGTGCTCCAATGTTCTTTGCAGCTTTGTTTATGGTGGCCAAGACATGGAAACAAACAAAGTGTCATTCATTGGATGATTGGATAAAGAAGATGTGGTACATATACACAATGGAATACTACTCTGCTATAAGAAAAGATAAAATAATGCCATTTGTAACAACGTGGGTGGATTTTGAGATTATTATGCTAAGCAAAATAAGTCAGAAAAAATTGAGAACCATGTGATTTCACTGATATGTGGTATATAAAACTGAAAACAACAAAAGAGCAAGACAAACAAATGAAGAAACAAAAACTCATAGACACACACAATAGTTTAGTGGTTACCAGAGAGTAAGGGGGAGAAGCAGGTGGTAGATGAGAGTAAAGGGGATCAAATATATGGTGATGGAAAGAGAACTGACTTTGGGTGGTGAAAACACAATGTGATATATAGATGATGTATTACAGAATTATACACCTGAAACCTATGTAACTTTACTAACAGTTGTAACCCCAATAAACTTTAATTAAAAAAAAGAGATTAAAAAAAGGGAAGGCTGAGATTGTGACTTCTAAGGAAAGGACACATGAAACAAAATCGAGGCATGACTACAGGGTGATGGTGACTTGGCAATTTCATATTCAGGTGAGAAGTGGAAAAGAATTAAGGAGCAAATGAATGTTAAGAACAGCAATCTCTGAAGGTAGATAATTCAGAACTGCTGTGACAAGATAGAGCTATAAAGGGCAGTAGAAGAGATTATTGGTTTAGGAAGGTGAATATAGATATACACGTATGTAAAGAATGCATTATTATTTTTTTATTTAAATAGAAAAAGTTTGAAATCAATCAACATGTTTTTTTGTTTGTTTGTTTGGTTGGTTTTATTTTATTTAAGAGCAGGTTTTATTATAAGGGGAATTTGAAGATACAGGGAAAATGGACAATCTATAAAGCAAGTACTCTCAGGATGCAAGTGGTGATAGTGTATAGAGCTCAGAAATGATCCTAGATATGAGATAAGACACTTCTATTGTATAGTGAAAGGAAAAAGAAAAGAGAATGAGTAGAGAAGGAAGCAGGTATGAATATCTTGTGGAATAAAGTTGAGGAATTTCCCATCTGATAGGACAGTAGTTGGAGAGTTAGTGTCATGGTAAAAGATTTGAGAAGAATAGAACATGTACGCAATGGCTTCTGCATAGTTAATTCATGAGAGGCACTTGACTTCGGAGGGTATCATGAAAGCAAGTTGCTATATTATAATATGTCTCCCAAAATTAAAATTATGTGACTTTAAAATATTTAAGTTTTATTATGTGAAAGATTTTACTACTGTCTCTCTCGCTACGCAAGTATCCTGTTTTTTTCTGATTCAACTTCCAAGAAAAATAGAGAAAATCAATTCAACAATAGACTGCTAACTCTGATTTTGGAAAACAACCACTTTTGACAGAAACTGTGACGTAAAGATGTGGGAAAGTTGGAAGTTAAATATTCTGTATTAAAAATCTTGCTATGTGGATAAGACGAAATAAAGTCTTATAATTAACATTAACAGAAAATAAATTCTTGATAATAGTCTTAAATCAATACTCAGTCCCACCATTAATGTGTAAATTTTGCAGGGCATTAGAAAATCAAAACTGACGACTTTTCACACATAATTTTAAATATAAGCAGTGAAATTAAAGCGATCAGTAATTTAAGGGAAAAAATAAAAGTTGTTTTCAAAATTCTGCTTACATTTTTTATTAAATTTATTAGGGTGGATTGGTTAACAAAATGATGTAGGTTTCAATTGTACAATTTTATAATACATCATTTATATATGGCATTGTATGTTCACCACCCAGAGTCAGTTCTCCTTTCATCACCATATATTTCAAACCCCTTTCACCCTCTTCTACCTTCCACCTTCTCTCTTACCCTCTGGTAATATCTACTTATATTTTGAAATAAAACTTTTCATTTCAGTAAGTTGCAACCAAGTTTAAAATTCAGGTTGCGGCTAACTGTCTATATTCAATCGTTTTCCTAGAAACATTCATATAGGTAATAGATTTACTTGGAAAATTTATTCTGATGTAATTTTTTGGTTTGCTTTTTATTTTTAATTTTTATTTTTTTAATTTATAGGGGTGACAATTATTAGTGAAATTACATAGATTTCAGGTGTACAATTCTGTATTACATCATCTATAAATCCCATTGTGTGTTCACCACCCAGAGTCAGTTCTCTTTCCATCACCATATATTTGATCCCCCTTACCTTCATCTCCCACCCCCATCCCCCTTACCCTCTGGTAACCACTAAACTATTGTCTGTGTCTATGATTTTTGTTTCTCATTTGTTTGTCTTGTTCATTTGTTGTTTTTGGTTTATATACCACATATCAGTGAAATCATAGGGTTCTCTGCTTTTTCTGTCTGACTTATTTCACTTAGCATTATACTCTCAAGATCCGTCCATGTTGTCACAAATGTTCCTATATCACCTTTTCATACCGCCGAATAGTATTCCATGGTGTATATATACCACAACTTCTTTATCCATTCATCTATCAAAGGACATTTTGGTTGTTTCCATGTCTTGGCCACCGTAAACAAAGCTACAATGAACATGTGAGCACACGTGTCTTTATGGATAAATGTTTTCAGATTTTTTGGGTAGATACCCAGGAGAGGGATTGCTGAGTCATATGGTAATTCTATTTGTAATTTTTTGAGGAACCTCCACACTGCCTTCCATAGTGGCTGCACCAGTCTGCATTCCCACCAACAGTGGATGAGGGTTCCTTTTTCTCCACAGCCTCTCCATCACTTGTTACTATTTGTCTTGTTGATGATAGCCATTCTGACTGGGGTGAGGTGATATCTCATTGTGGTTTTTATTTGCATTTCTCTGATGATTAGTGATGTTGAGCATTTTTTCATATGTCTATTTGCCATTTGTATGTCCTCTTTGGAGAAATGTCTCTTCAGGTCGTCTGCCCATTTTTCAATTGGTTTGTTTGTTTTTTTGTCGTTGAGCTTCCTTGTATATTTTGGATATTAGCCCCTTATCGGAGGCACTGTTTGCAGAAATCTTCTCCCATTCAGTTGGTTGCCTCTTTATTTTGTCGATGGTTTCTTTTGCTGTGCAGAAGTTTTTAAGTTTCATATAGTCCCATTCGTTTATTTTAGCTTTTACTTCCATTGCCTTCTGATGTAATTTCCATCATAATGTTGTATGCTGTTGACTGTGACACAAAAATGATAAGAGCTAGAGAAATATAATACTAAAAATTATATTTAAAAATGAATATTTTATTATACTTTAAGAAAAATTGCCTCCAATCAAGTTTGTAAGCCAAAGTTCTAAAATTCTGAAAAAAATATAAATTTAAACAATAGACTGCCATATGTCTATACACTAAACCAAATTAATACATTTAATGTACTTTTTAACGAGAAGTTCTGATTATTTTCCACTGATAACAGCTATGCTATTTCAAATTATAAAATAAATTTGATTCTTTTCTTTACAACTGTTACTGGATGACTCTTATCTAAGTCTTACATATAACTATTTCCTTGGGGGGAATACTCAGAGAAGGCAGATTGTGAATTTTTACATTTTTCTTGACATCCTACAAATTTTGTAATAAAAAGGATGCAAACAAAAACTTCAGGCTAATACTGAATAAAAGGTAAGCTTTTCAAGTTTTATTTTATATTTAAGGGTTTGTTGTTTTCAAAGTTAATCTTCAAGGCACCAGTGTTTTACCTTAATTATTTCTATTTTTGTCCTCTTTTAGTAATTTCTTATAACACTATCTTTGACATAAAAGTAATCTAGACAAAAAAAATTCTGTGTAGAGGAAATGCATCATGAAGGAATGTGAACTTTTAAACTTCAATATTTAAGCATAGTTTTAGAGGTTAGATAGAAGATTCTTTAAAAATAGATACGTAAAAGGAGGGCCATTTGGATGTTCTACGAGGAGGCATAGTTTCTTCCGTGTTTCCCCGAAAATAAGACCTAGCCAGACAATCAGCTCTAATGAGTGTTTTGGAGCAAAAATTAAATTAAAACCCAGTATTTATTATATATTATAATATATTATGTTATTATATTAATTATATTATATTATAGTAAATATTATACAGTAAATATATTATAGTAAAATAAGATCGGGTCTCATATTAATTTTTGCTCCAAAAAAACTCATTAGAACTGATTGTCCTGCTAGGTCTTATTTTTCAGGAAACAGGTTGTATACCCCTCGCCAAGTAGATAGGAACGCAACTTCCTTACTGAACTAACGAGTCCTATTCAGAACCATGATTGGAGAGAAGAAAATACAGCTGCCCTGAACATCCAAATCCATTGACTCAGCCTTGACCATCACCAGGTGACAGTTACCCC
Source organism: Rhinolophus hipposideros (assembly GCF_964194185.1). NCBI lineage: Eukaryota > Metazoa > Chordata > Mammalia > Chiroptera > Rhinolophidae > Rhinolophus > Rhinolophus hipposideros. The sequence continues at coordinate 68,246,069 of NC_138050.1, forward strand.
ACTTAGTTTGCTCTCACATACTGAGAGATCACAGGATCACCCAAGGGTTGGACTTCTTTCTTGGATCTAACTCATGATGCATCATTTCCTCCTACAGGCCTTCCAGTTTAAGACAAAAACTATCTTGTATTTTTTCCTTTTTTTTTTTTTTTCCCTGAGTGGTATTTCTTGGTACTAACTTGACAGTGAAAGCTGAAGTTGAACTAAAATGAATAAAATTAAATTGAGCTAAGAAGTCAATTTAAAACAACAGTTGACCTTTTCTGAAAGGCTTGGGGCTTTGGTAATCCACATAATTAAGATGACAGCAGAGTGGAATCTGGAAGCTTTTGTGTCTGGAGGCAGGGCTGCTATTAACAAATACAGGTTACCAGCTGCTGGCTAGTTTAGTCTTTAACTTAACCCAAGGAAAAAAATGCTTCACCTACCTAGAAATCTATTTCTGTGTCAGAAACTTGCAAATCAGAATTTATTTTTGTGTGTTTGTAGCCCTAATTCTTGATACTTATTTTAAAATCATTTACTTTCTTAAAAGGAAGGGAGAAACAGAAAACATTTGTGTAATATCTCTTCATACATTGTTACTACTGTTCTATTTTCTAGATCTCTTTCTCTCCCTCAAGTCTATTTCTTGCAACTGTAATCATTTGCATTGCTTTTACTCATTTCATTTGAGAAAACCATATATATACATATATATATATATATATACATATATATATATATATATATATATATATATATATATGTATATATATATATATATATATATATATATATATATATATATATATATATATAATCTGAATTTTTATATCATTTGCAATTTGGGTCTTTGTCTACCCAATGTTTAAAAACCATATAGAATTTTTTGTTATAAAAAGTTTTTCTCTCTCCACTCAATGCTTAAAAAATAATGAACATTTAATGCAAGTACTAATCATAGAGTATCACTTGTTAGCAGCTATCGACTGGGTTATAATAAGTTGTCAGTATTTCTCAGTGATATATCTTCAATTACTTTTTTTTACCTCTTTGCTAAAATAACATTGTATTCTAGATATAAAATGTTTTCATGTAACACAGACCACATACTTAACTGTGGGAATAAATGACCTATGTATTACTTTCCCTAGCAAAAATCCTGTTACTCATTATAGAAGGAGATTTTCAGACTGTGTGTGTATGTGTGTGTGTGTGTGTGTGTGTGTGTGTTTCAGTTACATTGTCATTATTGTCTCATTTTGGGTACAGAGGAGATTGTGATGTTCCTAATACAACCTAAAACAATGTTTCTTATTGGACATGGCCAAGATCACACAAGTGATTTGTGCTTTTTTTCCAGTGATTCCCCCAGCTTTACTTGATTCTTCTATTCTCCTGAACAAAGATTATTGTGATGTGGAAGCATTAAACAACCTATTTCTCATGACCACACTCAATCTAGGGCTAAGTTCCTCCTTAGAACCATTCAGCACTAATGTAAACCTATCCATAGTCCATCTCAAACACAAACCTATAGATAACCCATCACAATGCCCTCTTATTGAGTTTCCTCACAGTTCTTTTGGTGCAATGTGCAGCAAGTTTATAAATCTAACTTTGTCTGACAATGGAAGCTTCTCTGGTGGTCTTTATCTGAGAAGGGATTTCAACAAAATCATTTATACCTAAGGCATTTTCTAAGTAATGACCATTATTTAAAAATAAACCCTTCCCTGAAACATAGTATTTGAGAGATAAGATGAAATTTCAGAGTATTGTGTCCAAATTCCTTGATTTGATATGGTAGGTAAATGAGACCCAAAACTTACTCAAGGGCCCTGCCGTTAGCAATAGAACCATAATTGGAACTCACATTACCTAATACGTCGTCCAGTGTACTTCCTCTATAAAGCTCATCACTTTACTGTAAAGTTCCATATATTTGTGATCTTACCAAAGGTTCAATAGAATAAATCCTTGCTGAATATATGGCATACAATTGAACACTACTTTTCAAAACTTCTTCTTTATGTATTTAGACTAATATTTAGAAAGACGCCTTCCAAAGATACTTCTCTTTCACTAAATTATTTTGCAATTTTCAATTTCACCTACATATACAAAAAGATTTTCAAAACATTTAAAAATAAGACACGATATTTCTAATGCACAATCGGCTGAAACTATTCTGTAATTCTTGTTTGAAGTCCGATTGCCTGGCTCTCCTCCTGGCTCTGCAGGATGCTAACTCTATAACCTTGCACAAAGAATTCAATGTACCTGTGCCAAACTGGAAAGACACTATAACCTATCACATGAGTTTTGTTAAGATTAAATAAATTAATATATAGAAAATACCCAAAACAGAGCTCGGTCTGTAATTGAGTATCACTAAATAAATATTAGCTATTATTTTTATTATGTCAGTTAACTATTGAGAATTATTATTGTTGCAATTTTAAAAATCCATTGTCATATTTTATGTTTGCATTTGCTAAACAACAAATTTCACCTTTAAAAAATCAATAAATGTTATTTTTAGAGCAGTTTTAGGTTCACAGTAAAACTGAGCAGAACGTACAGAGAATCCCATATGCCCCCTACACCTACAAGCAACCTCTCCCACTATCAATACCCCCCACAAGAGGGCTACACTCGTTACGATCTATAAATCTACATTAACCCGATCATTTTCACCCAAAGTCCATAGTTTATATTAGGATTTTGTCTTAGTATTGCACATTCTATGGGTTTGGGAAAACGTACAATGACATGCTTCCATCATTGTAAGTATATATATACACAGTATTTCCACTCTCTTAACTCTGTGCTTTGTCTACTCATCTCTTGGTCCCCCTAAATCCTGGCAATCACCCATCTTTTTGCTGTCTTTGTAATTTTAGTTATTCCAGATGTTATATAATTTGAATCATACACAATATGACCTTTTTATATTGGTTTCTTTCATTAAATAATACGCATTTAAGTTTCCTTCATCTTTTTTTTCATGGCTTGATAGTTTGTTTCTTTTTCTGGATGTACCATAGTGCATCCATTCACCTACTGAAGGGCATCTTGGTTGTTTCCAAGTTTTGGCAATTATGCATAAAGCTGTTAAAAACATCTATGTGCATGTTTTTATGTGCACAGGAGCTTTCAATTCTTTGGGATAAATACCAAGACGTGTGATTGCTATATCATATGGTAAGAATATGTTTAGTTTTATAAGCAAACTTGACCTTTGAAATAAGAAATTTTTACTATTCTTGCCATTGTTCACTGATCTTGAACATGTTTTGCTGAACCTACATACAGGAATAGTGTGCAATGATAACAAGTTATCTTCAACGACACCAAGGTATTCTGAAATACAATAAACCTTAAAAACTACATAATAGCTTTGATAATCTGCATGTTGGGGAAATGAAATATTCAGTAAAAATTCTTGTTAATTTTTATCATATATGTCATAATTTTCCTGTTTCTTTCTATCACTCTTGTTCTTCTTAGTCACATTTTATCTTAGTATAGTGTTTATTATATTTCCCATGACGACTTCAAAATATTTTCCTTCACTCAGTAATGTATTCATACATTAACTTAACAGATATTTTCTGAGCATCTTTGCTTATGTACTATATTCTATTCCAAGTATATAAAGCTTGATAAGTACCATTTTTAGAAACTCATTGTTTAAGATGAAATAAAACACATAAGTATCCTACAATGTAATAATATAGATATGTGCACAATGTTAAGTTAGTAGATAAGGAACTGAACAAGTTCACTTTAAGAGGTGGAAAAAAATCACTACAGAAAAACAATATTTGATTTTCATCCTGTCATCAACATATCTTGCCTAGGTTACTGTAGTAAGAGTTCTCTCCAGATGCATTCTAATATTTCAATTACAGAGGTCTTGCCAGAGCGCCAATTGATCAATGAATTGATGTTGTGCATGGCATGCTATAACTAAGTGATTAATGAGTGGTTTATGTCAACCCCAGTCTACACTGTATATTACGGCATTCCGAAATTCCAATGCAGTTCCCTAATGATGCTCAGCTTTCTGTAGTTATCAGGTTTCTGCTCCTACTTCCTCTTCCTGTACTGATTATTCTCCTGGCTATCCTTAGCCCTATCAATAACTGTTTCTTCAGGCAGTAGATTATGTTTCAAATCCTTTGAGAACACTTTCCATAATCCCTAAGACTGTGTGTGTAAGTATCTTTCCTTTATGCTCCCATAAGATCTGTTTTTCCACAAATAAAATTTTCATACTGCACTGCATTTTTCTGATTACTCATCTGTATCCTCCAGAGGCAGAAATTTTCATGGTGAATAGCACAGAATAAGTACCAAGTAATTACTTGTTGAAGGAATGAATGAGTGGTTGGATGGATTGAGAGGTAAGGGGTTAACATCAAAGATAAATGTGGGTTGGGAGTATAAAGAAGAAGCCATTAGTGACTCAAATTTAATTTGGAGTTCAAAATTCATATTAAATTAGTGCCATGCTATTCTCATATGAGCTCCATAATGTAATTTATATTTCAGAAGTAAAAACAAAACAAAACAAGATTCCATCAAATACACTTGAATCATAAAGGTAAGGGCTATTAATAATTACACTGAAAAATGCTATGGCACAAAATCCACATAATTTTGTAAAATTATAACCAGAGGACTGGAATTAATTTTATATATTATTTAATAGGTAAACATAATTATTTATATTGTAAAAAAATAGCATGTAACATTAGAGTTACAAGGAAATTAAAGGAAGTCAACCATAATCAATCGAAAACTACTCCCAAGTATTACATATTGTATTAATGTGTCTCTTCCAAAATTGAGACGTTGCACATTAATCTAGAAAATTACACTCTTAAGTTCAGTGTTTTATACTCTCACATAACAATTAACATTCAAATAATTACTTTTGATTTATTAATTTTCACTCAAAATAGTACATTAAACTAATGCAAAAATTCTACAGTCAGGTCTCTACTATGTGAAAATATGAAAGAACTATTTATACAAATCACAAATACTGATAGTTAAAGACAAGTATGCTTATTAAAACTATGCTTATTAATTAAATTAAAATGTATTCTATATTTAACACATCTATGGTCTTTTGAGTGTGAACGGGTGTATTCATTTTACTTTCTGGTTAATATTCTTTACTAAAATAAATGTCAATATTTTCAATTCATTAGAAAATCTGTTTTTTTTTAGTATTAATTAAGATGTGCTTAGAGATACGTAGATTATACTCATATCCATTCATGAAATTCAGAACACATTCATTAAATGTCTCATTTTTGGAGGTATTGTGGCAATAAACTATTGTGAAGCAGTTGTTCTCAAGGTTTTGGGGGAATAATTATTATTTATTATGCTTGTCAAATATAAGTTTCCTGACTCCATCCGTGGAAATGTTGATTCAGTATTTTGGAGTGGAATTCTACAATCTGTATTTGAAACAGCACAGTGATAATTCTGATGGAAGTTGTATACTCCATGATCAAAAATAATTCTGTGATATATGGAAAGACAAAAAGGTGCTGCCTGACTTGCTCTCAAAATCTTACAACATAGTATAGCTAATACAACTCATACACAAAACTATACTCCTTCTTAGTCTAATAATGTTTTTGGTGCTAGCTGTGGAACGGAATCTTATGTCAGAAATATTTTTCTGGTAAATATACAGGATATTGAAGAACTGTTTGACTATACTTTAGACAGTCAATTCAAATAGTCCAAATCTAGAAGAACCTGAAATTAATAACAGTAACAGAAAGAGATTTGGAGTTTGTTTTCAAAAACCAACAAGTTTTGGTACCTTAGCATTGCCAGTCCCCATTGTTACAGTGTTTCCCTGAAAATAAGATCGTGTCTTATATTGATTTTTGCTCCACAAGACACGTTAGGGCTTATGTTCAGGGGATGTCCTCCTGAAAAATCATGCTAGGGTTTATTTTCCAGTTAGGTCTTATTTTCAGGAAAACACAGCATGTACACATTATGTGTGTGTATATGTATGTATGTATATTTTAATTGCTATGCCTTAAGCCTTTCCCAGCCCTGTATATTTGGCTTCATGGAAGACTCAAATTCAATAGTCCAGAAGTCAGTCCTCAGAGAGGCAGTTTTACCTGATGGCTTCACTGACACTCAGAGCTTCAAATCAACTCAGGTGGATTAGGCACTATGCCAAATTAAAATAATGACTCAGTAGCACCAGGGCTGTTCCTCCAGTGTATTTCTCACCCAGCATACAACTACTTCCTCTTACTGTCTGTTCAATATGTCCAAGCATGAATGGATCCTTTTTTCTCTAATTTTCTGTGTTATTATTTTCCTCTGGAATTTGGGAGGAAGTGATAAAATGGGTATTAGGCTGCATAGTAGAATACACACTTACAGAAAACTACAACGGTGTTATCTCCTTGAAAACTAGAGGAAGCTCTTACTGGTTTTCAGATAGTAGTTACATTTTGACTCTGACTTTATCTGAATAACATCAGCTGTACCAGAAAGGGTCCAGTAAATAAATAAATACATAAATAAACAAACAAATAAATAAATAAATAAACAGGAAGCATGCTAGATATTTTAGAGATAAAATAATACAAAAAAATTGATATGTAGATACTTAAAAGTTAGTGGAACAAAGAGAAGATGTTGAAAACCATAGATGTTAGTAACTGCAAGGAGTGGTTCCCACTCTTGGGGTTAAAAGAAAGGAAGACATGATATCCAGGATCTGGGGACTTGAAAGATAGGTTTAGTCCTCAGGATAGACAATGGGTGGGTAGCCCTTCCTGGATGAGGTTCAGACCTCTCTAGGGGACCACATTTCTGATATCAGACTATCAATGGAAGCAAAGCTGGCTGGCGTATGACAGCTGCTACTGTAAGTGCTAAACGTGTGTGGAGGCAGGGAAGTGATACTCTACCATGGATGTAACCCTGATAAGAACTGGAAACAGGAAGAAAGTACTTTTCCTCTACTTCCCTCTTTTGATCTCCTCTTAGTATCTTCCATTGGCAGAAAAATAATAGTACATGTCTGGCAAGCTAATCTGGGAAACATAATATGTTTGGGAATTTAGGTGAGTGTTTGGGAAATGCAGTTTGCATATTCTTAGAACAAATTTTAGAAGGCTAGTCTAGTGCTGAAACACAACAGGTAAATAATAGCACAATAGCCATACAATCTTTTAATTTCGTAAAGTATGGGTCTTATGAATGATAGACCATATGAGCACCACCACTCATTTCACTGGGATATGAGACATGATAAAAATGTTTAATTTGGTCAAAGGCATCTGGGTGTCCAGAAGAACTGAACTGGCCGTCTGAGATAACAACTAAAAGCTATCGTTCAACCGTTTAAAATCTCTCAATACTGAAACGGACTCCTCTCCTAGATGACCAATTCTCTGCCTACTAAGACTGCATGGGGGCTTGAGGTACCACATCTTAGAAAAAACAGGGCCAGTTTAAAAATATTACTTCCACAGCAGGGCAGAGATGGAAAAAATAGAAACAAAGAGACCAGTATTACATTATAAAAAACTGTTTAGACAAGAGATGATGAAGGCTTTAGATAAGAAAGTTGCGAATAGGAAAAAATGTATTTAAGAGAAATTTAGCAGTTATAGACAATGGACCTTACTAAATGTGGGTAGTGAAAAAAGTAAAGGGAACTAGGATAGCTCCTCAGTTTCTGTCTTAAGAGGATGGTAAGTGATTGTGTATCAACCAAGAAAAGGAAAATTAAAATGCATCTTTGGAAGGATATTTGACAAGTTTAGTTTTGGGCTTTCTGACTGTACAATCTAGATCTATTATAATTGTTGTCTGAACATCACTGGAAGTTATTTAGGCATTGGACCTTTAATATATGGATTTTTCCTTGTGAATTATTTGCAGTTAAATCAATCTTTGTTTCCTACAGAACAAAATTACATAAACGAATAACCTAACCAGGGCAAAATTGCATAAACTAATAACCTAGCCAGGGCAAACTAATAACCTAACCAGGGCAACTAGATATGCTCCTACATTGTGAAGGCCCTGACCACTTTGCTAACCTCTTATGTCATACCCTCCTCAAAAGTTGTGTTTCAGGATGATCAAACATGTCGTGATGCTGTGGTATCCGAAACATTTGTACTTAAGTAGATGCTCTGTCTGGAATCAGCTGCCTATCTGACCATCTTTGATCTTCTGTGGAAATGAAATCAGATATAAATTTTAGGATATTATCTCAGGCAAAAATTTCACAGAATTTTTAACTCTCCTATTTATGTGCCCTCTGTCTTTCATATTGTTCCACTGTTTCACACTTTTAGTGTTTATTTTAATGTGTATACTTTCATATCTGTCTTCCCTTCTAGACTTTGAGTACCTTAAGTGTATAAAGGCAATATACATGTATTTAAATGACATACATACCAGAAACAGTGAAAAGATTTCTTACAACTTATATACTGATAAATCTTACAACTTATATACTGATAAATCTTATCAGTCAGCTATATAGTGAGATACTTCAAATCAAACTAGTAATAAAATAGGGAAGGGTGGAGGAATGCAATTCACAAAAGAGGAAACAAAATGACCAATAGCCAAAAAGTGATGCTCAACTTCAGTTATCAAGGAAATGCACATAATCAAGAAAGATCCCCTCAGCTGCACTAAATTTTAGACAGGCTCCTTTCTGACAATAAGTCCTTGACCTCCCTTTTCTTGCAGCATTTATTTTAGAAAACTTACAATGAAAAATTCCTTCTCTGCCCCTTTGAGATGTAAATCTTCTTCCTCCTCTTACTAGTTTTACAACTAAGAACTGTCTTTGTCAAGAACCTGGGATGCAATCCTTTGAAATGTAATTATCAAGAAAGACAGGGCCTCAATTCCAGAGTCTTTATGGGAGGGTAGGAGCTTACATGTGTCTGTCAGTTAACAAACAAGGATGAATTAATCACATTCCCCCCAACATCCTCCAGTACTTTTTCTTAGCTCACCCCAGTACTGAAAAAGTTTTCTGCATTTTGTTTCAGTGGGGTTGAGACCAATCTCTCCCCCTTATTACAATAGTCTTAATACCTATTTCAGTAGTTTTGAATAAGACAGTCCTTTCCTGTTAATGCTGTCTGGTGCAATTTTTCTTTGACTCACATAAATATATACATATTTTTATCATTTAAATCCAAGCGTACAAAATTTAAAAACTTGAGGCTATGTAATTACGGCAAAAAGTTAAAAAATAGCTTCTGTTATGTTTTGTGTAAACATAAATTGAATCAATAATTCTGAAGTACAATTCTACTAACTGAAGTAACTTATACTTAAATGAATCAAGATGCTTGCTTATAATCATTAAATTTGAAAACAATAGACAAGACATCATGGTATGTTCATATATCAATTAACATGAATGAAGTATATTTCATTAGCAGAAAGACTATTGATGACATATAAAACTGAAAAACACTGCTGCTTTTCATATATATGAAAATAAGTAGTGTCACGCAGGGCGGCAGGCAGGGTCTCAGCTCCCACTCCCCACATAAGAACTCAGGACATGGTGAGGCCAAACAGGAACACCCACGGAGCCATACGTAGGGGAGTCATATCACTATATTCTCACCGGCGGCATCCGCCTCTCTGCAATCCTCTCTTGCTAGCCCCCATTTTTCCTGCTAGCGTAGCCACAGCAATTATATTAGTGGCCAATGGCTTACAGATTACAGCTGATAGCCAACGAGCCACAGCTGATGGACATCTGATCACAGTTGATGGCCACTTACTACCCGAGCCAGCACCTTTCTATGTGAGGCTGAGAGCCTGGAAACTGCTTTTTGGGGCTTTGTCCCCACATGTAGTTTCACATATGTGAAAAACACATGTTTTTATGCATGCATGCATGTCATGTCAAGGAAGAGGACCAAAAAGAAACATGATCATCAATGTTTCCTTAAAAATTTTGGATCTTCCAAAAAGATCTTGGAGATTCAGGGAAGATTGCAGTAGTGGTTATAATATATCTTTTGGAAACTCCCAAATCTCCACATAAAATAAACACAATTAGATAGTGAAATCAAAATCACATAAATAATTAGCTAAATACAATTTATAACCCATCTCATGAGTTAGCCTCATGAACCTCAAAACACAAATGAGTGTGGTCATACTATCATAAGCCACGAAACCTGCTTGTTATCAGCATGCGTGCGCAGAAGAAATCACTGAAAACAACACACAGCAAGCTACAGATCTGAAACTAAAAGAATGCAAAATAGCCAACAGGTATTCACTGGAAATCAATTTGAAAACAGCAGAGAATTTGGAGAAGTTTTTCCTACTCTGATAGTGGGTGACTGTAAAGACTCTGATATAAGGCTAAAGGGGCTGGAGCCTTGACACCTTCTAAACCCTCAGAACTGATCTGGCAGGTCTTCCTTACCACTGAGGGGTCCATGTTGAAGAGAAACTGCTGGAAGCGGAACCAAGAGTTAAAGGGACAAGAACAATAGAGAGTTAGGAAAGAAAAATATGAATAAATGTAGGGGAGGGAACAGAGCCAGAATATCTCCGAAAACAAGTCACCATATGTTTTTTAACACTACATGAAAACATCATGACTGGAAACTCAATAAATTTAAAAAAATCTATCTGAACCAAGCCTCCTCCTAAAAATTTACAAAATTGAAATTCACATAAGTTTAAGCCACTGAAAAGGATTGTGATCAACTCCCATATAACAAAAGTTATAACAAAAACAGTATTCTGCTCCTGTCTGTACAGTGAAATACACCAGAAAGACATGTTGAAAAAAGCAGAGAACCGTATGATTTCACTGATATGTGGTATATGAACCAAAAACAACAAAAGAACAAAACAAACAAATGAAAAACAAAGACTCATAGACACAGATAATAGTTTAGTGGTTACCAGAGAATAAGAGGGGAGGGGAGTGGTAGATGAGGGTAAGGGGGATCAAATATATGGTGATGGAAGGAGAACTGACTCTGGGTGGTGAACACACAATATGAGATACAGATAATGTATTACAGAATTGTACCCCTGAAATCTATGTAACTTTACTAACAATTGTTACCCCAATAAACTTTAATTAAAAAAAAATGGATGGGTGATATGAAAATATGGGTTATTACCATTGGAAAAAAAAGAAAAAATAGACCAAAATTTTAACATATTATTTGAATGTGAGCAAAAGATACTAAGAAAAGAATATAAAATACCAAATAATAATATAAATCAAAATTAGAAAAATTAGAAATGGGATTAGAAATATCAAAAAAAGAAGGAAAAGAAGAAAAGTTCATTTGAAATGATAACCCAAGGCTAAATCCAAGGCTAAAAACAATCAGAGACTGATATCAGAAAATCATATAGGATAAGTCAGCATTCCCAGCCAATGGTTATAGTGTAGGATGTCCTAGTGCTGTGATGCTTTCTTGTAATGTTAATCTATAACGGTAGATAGTATTTTATAAGAGTCCATGCTGCTTTAATGGAGACTTATTTTAGGGATACAAATGAGTGCTGTAATAAACAAGGGCATACATTTTCCCTCCTCATAGCAGGGTCCTTAGACCACTTACAACACAATCTTCTAGGAGCACGTAAGGAGAGGCCCACTTCAGACCCCTCTATCATACTTGGCTTATTAACATGAGCCTCAACTGATTTATACACACCAGAGAGTTTGAGAGTGCCCAGATCCCATGCTCTATTATTCATTTTAATTATTTATAGTTAGTGAGCACTTAATTGGTCAATAAGCTATATGAAAGTATTCTATCTACACAATAGAGTTATGGAAGTCATTAAAGAGCTGAAAGTATATACCACTTGTTCCTACATGATGCATTTTATCAATTAATCCTGAAGAAGAATATAGCAGTTTAGGTAAACATTCTGTCTATTTGCAACAGAATGATATAAAAAATAGATCTGGGTATAAATACGGTTTGTTCTTGGTTTTATTGACAGCTACATGACTTTGGGCAAGTCATGACAAAATATATCTGATGATATGTTCTTAAATTTTAATTTCTTACTACCTCCATTGATCAGACAGTTACACTTAGCATTGTCCTAATCACAAAAGACCATAACTTCTTTATTTTATGTCCTCTGGCGTGGTATAATTTTAGTTGTGAGATTTGCGGATTAGGTGGATGATCAGAGATGCATGCCAGCAGGTTCCTTAGACTTTGATTAATAAGTCATTCCTCTTCTCCTCAGTGATTTCATATCAGTTCTTTGTCTAAGCCAAAACAATGAAAATCATTCCTTAGGCATTCAAGGACAAACCCTTTTATTTCAATTCTATTATTTAAATCCCTGACTGTGATATATAACTTTTCAAGAGAATGAAAGATGATTTTAGGTGATTCATTAGGTATCCAGATTCCATTAAACAATCTTGTTAACAAAATAGCAAGCAGCCATGCATGATGAGTCTCAATTATTTAGAAACCAAAATAGAAATATAGAATCAGAATAATATTCATAGTGATTACATATTAATTGAAAAATTGATCTTAGACATATATTTCATTTCTACTTAGTACAATTTTCATCAGTAGTGTAAAACTACAGTGGATGACAATTTCAAAATGTTTACAATTTTGGACATTCTACAGGACAAGCAAGTGTTTCTTGGTGAATTTTTCTATGGTTGTATCATGCAGAGTTTTATATGATCCTTCAGTATTAGATAGTTTTGAAGCATAAATCAAAGTGTACAGTCATTATTCAAGATAATTTTCAGTATGTCAGAAAGGTTTAAATCTAAATAACCTTATAAATATGATTTATTTTTAGTATGACCAAATAAGGTAAACACGATAAGCTATTTAGATGTTTTCAGTAAATGTTCTTATATTTGGGATAATCTATAATGGGCTATTTATCAACACTTTGCAAAGTTAACTGAACACACTTTATTTCAATGTAATTTGATAAAATTTTCATTTTAAAAAGAATACACAGATATACATATTTGGAGCAATACTGGGAAATAAATCATTTGAACACACACCTAATACACTTAGTCATCATATAAAGAGTTTTCAGTTAAAGTAAAAATATTTTTAAAACTGCTAAACATGCTACACAATATCATATGAATAATGATGAATACAACAATAGGCAAAGATGGATTATTTCAGAAATTTGAAGACTTAAAATCACCTTACCATTTTTGAAAGTCTAGTATCTGAAAAAACTTGTGATTAAAATCATTATTCCTGAGATTATTATTGTTAACCACCTTATCAAGATACAACACCTGCAATAAGTGGCTAATATGAAAAGTATATAAAGAACTCATAAAAACTCAATGACATTAAAAAAAACAATCAATCCATTTAAAAAATGGGCAGAAGACCTGAACAGACACCTCTCTGAAGAAGACAAACAAATGGCCAACAGATCTACCATATTTTGCCATGTGTAATGTGCGCTTTTTTGCCCACATTTGTGAGGAAAAATTAAGGATGCGCATTACACATTGGTAGTACTAATTCCATAATTATATAAATGTTTTTAATTCTTTAATTTATGCGTATGAGTTAAAAGTATAACTCTAGAAATCAATAATGATGTCCATATGCAAAAAAATACCCCGGAATACGATAGTCAGTTTTACTGCACTTGTGATGAACTTGTCACAATGAAGAGTTCTTGGCCTTATATGATGCATAAATATCATAAATTTGTTACCGGTACATAAAATTTATTGTACCTTGTATCTGTACTGGTGTTTTGTACTTATTTGTTACAGAAAATCCCTTGTATCATAATATGTTAAAAATTAAATGCTAAAATTATTTTATAATACAAAAAACAAGTACCTAAATGTAAACAAATAAAAAGTTGAATTAAAAAATTAAAAGATTTTTCCCTTGAAAGTTGGGGCCCAAAACGTGTGTACATTATACATGGGAGCTCATTATACACAGCAAAATATAGTACCTGGCTTATTCAAAAGTGGTTATGCAAACTATGGTATGAAAAAATGCTCACCTTCTCTAGCTATTAGGGAAATGCAAATACAAAACCACAATGAGATACCACCTCACACCTGTTAGAATGGCTGTTATCGACAAGACAAGTAATAACAAGTGTTAGAAAGGCTGTGGAGAAAAAGGAACCCTCACACACCGCTGGTGGGAATGCACATTGCTACAGCTACTATGGAAAACAGTATGGAAGTTCCTAAAAAAATTAATAGAATTACCATATGACCCAATCCCTCTCCTGGGTATCTACCCCCAAAATCTGAAAACATTAATCCGTAAAGGTATATGTAATCCTGTTTATTGCAGCATTATCCTATTTCCAATACCTGGAAACAACCAGTGTCCTTCTATAGATTATTGGATAAAGATGATGTGGTACATATATACATGCAATGGAGTATTACTTGCCCATAAGAAAAGATGAAATACTGCCAGTTGTGACAACATGGGTGAATCTTGAGATTGTCATGCTAAACGAAATAAGTCAGATAGAAAAAGTGAAGAACCATATGACTTCACTCATATGTGGGATATAAAACTCAAAGTAACAAACAAACAAGACAAACAAATGAAGAAACAAAAACTCATAGACACAGACAACAGTTTAGTGGTTACCAGAGGGTAAGGGGGGAAAGGGAATGGTAGAAGATGGTAAATGGGGTCAAATATATGGTGATAGAAGGAGAACTGACTTGTGGTGAACACACAATGCAATATATAGATGATACTATAAAATTGTACACTTGAAATCTATGATTTTACTAACCAATATCACCCAATAAATTCAATAAAAAAATTCAATCTTGCAATTTCAGGCTACTAGTGAAATATACATACCTATATAAGTGAATTAAATTCAATTCAATAAAAAATATAAAAGAAGTTTCCATAATATGGGGATTTTAAAATCATTCAACTAAAATAGGAAAATATTTTCATTTCCTTAAGAGTGAACACTACATAGTATAGATGGCTGTTTTTTTATAAGAAACCTATCAGTTAACATTTAATAATAGTCTACAGGTGGGATATAAATAAAGATAGTTTAAAAAGCTAAGGACAGTTTAAAAAGTTAAATTATTTGATACCATTGGTGATGACAACACAATGATACCTAAAAGATACATAAATATTTTGGTGGTAAAACTTTACATATTGATATATATAAAACCCTATATTGCCTGAAATCAACAGAATCAGTGCAAGTAACGATTAATGCTTAACAACTTGAACATCTTCAGAAATTGAGCAAAATCATTAAATTTACAGGATACAATATTAGTTTTATTCATTATAATTGTAGAAATAAATAAATAAATTCACTTTTGAGGTGACAAATGAACTGTGTTCTACTTATGTGGTATTTTATAAAGAATAAACATAAGTGTAAGGCAGAAATAATGGTGTATTTCAAGTTCTAAACACAAATGATACCATAGTAGACTTTCTAGAGCACAATATTTTAGTCATTAAGATCATGTAAAACTGTTTTAACTTGCTTTATCAATATATCAAACTAGCAAACCACAGGAAAAATATTATAATGCATGATAAAAATAGAAATTGACCTACCTTTTGCTACTCTCCCCATCCCTCTGTATTTCAGCATGCTATATACAGTGGTTTCCTAACCACTTATTAAAAATTGAAAGGCAACAGCTATAAATTCTTACAAATACAATAGGCAAACCACTTATAAGTGGATTTTTTTTTGTTTGCTTGGAATTGCTGCAAACCATGTATATCTTAAATTTTTCCAATTCTGATAGATAGTTGCTTGTATCGTACCTGTCCGTTTTAGTCGTAATTGAAACCTGGTTTTCTTCTTGTGATAAACTATATTAAAACCAATAACACGAACATATATCCTTATCTGCTCCTACAAGAGTAGAAGATATTTAATTTTCACTAGGAAATTGTATTAATACATTAAGGAATTTTGTGGCCCCTTGTTCAATTGCTGCTCCAGCACATTTTTACCTTCTATCTTAAATTTATTACTGCCTAAGAAGAAAAGATATTTCTTTATATCGTATCTTTGATTTCATACCTATTCTAGCTTTCATTCCTCTAACCAAGATGTTTGACTTGCAAGACAAGATCCTAGAAAGAATGGGGTATTGATGCTTGAAGTACAGTAGTGTTCTAAATTCACTATAGGAGAACTAAAATGTAAATGAGTCCTTGTTCCACCAGTCATGAAAAGACATGTCAAACAGGTCCAAAGCAGCCCTTTGTGATTAGGAGGGAGACTGACTATCAGACTTGCTTTCACATAGGGCACGGGTCCAGAAGTTTATTCTATAAAGTACTTGCTTTTGGTATAACTTAAGGTAAATGAATACTTGAAAGTTAACTGCTCTGTTTACTTTTACCCTTCTTTCTCAGTAGATAATTGCAGTTGTCTCACTCATATGAGCAAATGCATGTATATAACAATGAAGAGTAGAGAACCGATATTCCTCATTTTGTATGTTAAGACCAGGAAAGGAAATTTATGTGGTGATTTTTTTTTTTTTAATTTGGCAGTTCCATTTTCATGGTAGTGACCAGTCCAGCAATGGCAGAAATGGTTTTCAAACTCATATAGTCAAAACAAAGTGAATGATTTTAATGTTTGCCTGGAATTACTTTGGAAGAAAAATTCATAACAGTTAAAGCCAAGTAGATTTTTTTTCACCTCACCATTTAACCAATTTCTTTGCAATATGACTATGCTGAATACCTAATAAAATAAAATATATTTTATATTATGGCACGATAATAAAAAAATTGCAGAACTTTATTATTTAGTGGGACTTATCCATCTTGTTTTCACATTATTTAACAATAGATATTTAATCCACCATACCAGTTATTTCATGCCCTAAGGATCATCCCACTTTAAAACCTTTAATTATCAAAATTGATTATCATTCTTTGGTTTTTTATAGAAAAGTGTAATTTCTATTCAAAGCCATATGATAAAAATAAAAAAAAATCCAAGAATGCACATCCAAAATAACTAAAAACAAGTACATTTTCATTTATAATTCCTCCAATAGGCTTCTAAATTCACTGTCATTATTTATTTGCATTCATAATAACAATTATCCTTAGTTATATTTCAAAATCAATTCTTTAAAAGTGGTGTTAAAACCACACACTCACAGTCTGTGACTTTTAGTGTCCTCTTGACTTCTCCACTCCCTGATGCCCCACAACCATCTTCATCATCACAGTCCCCGCTGACGTGCTCAGCCAGGCCACCACCACTGCCCATCTGAAGTTCCCACTTGTCGGGTTTGGGTGACCTACCCTGTAACAACTAAATATGGATACAAAAAACATTTATTAAGAGCACATTCAGGTCATCTAAGAATGTTATTGAGAAACAGATGTTGAAATTAGAATTATTTTCTTACATGGGTCCACTATTTTCATGTAGACACCTTACCAATTCGAATCTACAAGAAAAATCAAACCTATTGAAATTACAATAAATAATGGGCAAGGTCTTACAGTCAAAGGGGGCTATGATCTGCATATTGGTTCTATGATAAAGCTTTGGATAATGCTTTCTGGTTTTTCGTTTGTTTGTTTTGGATAATGCTTATTAAGCAAATAACACCAGGTCTTCTTGCTCATGGAGTTCAGTTAGAGAATCCTTTGTTTTTGAATAAATGATGTTTAATCATGATAAATGAAACTCCACTACAAAATAACTACCTTTGCAGTATACTGCCTGATAGGCAATATTGTGCTGTATTGTAAACCAGCAGTCTAAAATTTCTCAAAAAGTAGAGTACTGTTGTTCTAGAAAGATTCAGTCAAAAGAATCTAGAATTTTGGACGTATACATTTTTAGCTTTAAACTTTCTTGGATCAAATATGGAGTCCAACGCATATCGCACAGAACTGAACCTTGGAACAAAAAACTTAAGTTCTACTTCCGTTACTACAAATTACTTAAATATGAACAACTTCTTGGTACTTGGTTCTCATTTACTTTTATGAGCAAAATAGATGGAATAGCCATTTCCCTAGAGCATGGAAGTGCTGGTAATACTTTTGAATAATATTATAAATGCCTGAACTCCTTTTCAAAGAGGTTTTGTCATAAATAATAGAATACTTCACTTAAAGGGAAAGCTGAGTAAAATGATCCAATATATGATATTTACCCCTCTAAGGCAATTTGCGAAACACATGACCAAGCATGAGCACTAGAGGGTACTGCTATATTATGAATGAAATGTACCTCGGCTGAAAACTTAATGGGCATTTAAATTTTCAGGGTGCTTTATGAAAGTATTAGGGTTGTTACTTTTAAGAAATATTCTAAATAATAGCATTGATTAGCAGACAACAATTAAACATACAACCCAAGTAGAGCATTTCATACTGAAAAACATAGAGTGAAATATTCTCAGTCAAGACGAATATATTTGGCATTTAAGAACATTTACACTAAGCAACTAGATTTTAACAATTCATCACCTTTCAAAATTAAAACAAAATTGTTTACAAATTCTGAAATATTACAGTTCCTTAGAATGAATTTTCCCCAAACAAAAATAAAATGCTAAAACAACTTGACAATAATTTCAAAATTCTTATCAGAATTTATTTCTGTTTATCAGCATTTTCCAAGTTGTACTTAAAATATTAATTTTAAAAAGGCTTCTCATGGTGAATTGAATTTAGGCAAAGTTAAGTGAAACAAAGCTTCTTCAAGATGTTTAATGCACTAATGTGCATGTTACTTCGGGAAGGATAGTAAGGCAATGGGGAGATACAGATAGGTAACAAAACACACACAAATTCAAAATCTGAAAATGGAAAGGAAGACTAATGGTATGATTTTATAAGATTTATCATTTGTTACTAGCGTAATCACAAAGAGCTTAGTCTCTGAGGTACAACATACTTAGATTTAAATCCTGATTCTGACATATAGTAACCATCAGACATAGGCTACAGTGCAATTTACTGAATAACTCAGTTCCCTCATATCTAAAATAGGGACAATAATATACCTGAGCCATTGTTATTATTATTAGAAATATATATATATATGGCTCAGGTATATGTGTGTGTGTGTGTGTGTGTGTGTGTGTGCGTGTGTGTGTGTATGACAATGGCTCAGGTATATATATTATACATATAATACACTTTTATACATGTATATATATATATATATACACAACACATGTATATATACATGTATATATAATGTATATGTACATAATACATGTATATATAATACATATGTATATATAATACATTATATTATATATATATATAATTCTGCACAGTGTGGGGACATTAAAAATTAAAACATTTTGATTATTATATCTATTTTGTTATATATTCTATTAGAGTGTTATTTAAATACCCACAACACATTACGTGAAAGACTTTTCTGATAAAAAATTCAATTACATGACTAGATTACATTTTTTCAAAGTATTGCCTGACAAGTATAACAAAAGCCAGAGTTGCTCGTGATGTGTATTCCCTTTTGCTCCAGACATTCTGTCCTAACAGTTTCTCATTTTCATTTTATTTCCCCTTTTCTTCCCTAATTATAATATTTCACTGGTACCTTGGCCACAACAAAGACAGAATCTCAGGAACAACTACTACAATGTATAAGTCACAAAATGAATTTGAACTCAAACCCAATGAATTTGAACTCAAAAATGCAAACAGAAAGATAGTGCATGTAAAACAAAACTTGTATTTTAAGAAATTGATTATGGTTGACAGCAATTAAATACATTATATGTCAGAGCATTATTCATTTATTTATATTAACTGGCAAAGATATTAGAGAACATATTTTTTTGGGGGAAAAAAACAACTGTTGTTTTTTTATATTTCTTTTCTAGGTCATTTCAGTGACACCCTAAGACACATCTAAGGAATGTGAATTCACATTTTTCAGAACTATATTTTAATTTAATTTAAACTATCTGTGGTAGGCAGAAAGTGTTCAAGGGCACGCTGCTGGCCTTGAAAGTGTAAACTTGGAAGCTGTGAGAGGGTTTGTGAGGGATTGTGTGCAAAGTCCTGTGGCAAGGATCTGAACGACCAGCAGCCTCTAGGAGCTGACAGTGATCCACCTCAGCCAGCGCGGAATCCAGACCTCATTCCTAAAACTGAATTCAGCCCACAACTTAGCTGAGCCCAAAAGAAGATTGTCTTCCAAAGCCTTTAATTGTGTCAAGCTTGGCTGAGAACTTGACTTCAGGCTTGTGAGTGTGAGACCCTGAGCAGAGAAGCCTGAGCAGTGAGCCCCTCTGGATTGATACCCTCCAGAACTATGAGTTCATAAATGGACATTTTTTAAACTGCTACACGTGTGGGATTCCACTATGCAGCAATAGAAAATTAATACTCTCTAACCTCCAAATGGACTATGCTTATTTCAAGGCAGTTTCTGTCTGGTCTCTTTTGATTCTCTAACATATTCCCCAGAAAAAAATGGTTAACATATCCATAAAACACCAGCTTGCTGAGATTATGCCATTGGAAATAAGCTATCGGATTTGGCGTTTTATCTACTTTTCAGTTTCTCTGCCTTTTTACATTCCCTTTCACTGTTTTCCAAATCTCTGAGATATAACTGTTGTTTCCTATAATCAATTTATCTATCTGATTCATGTTCCCAGGTCCCCAATAACCCCATCTCCTGCTAGTAAGGTCAATATCTCTGTCTCCTCTGCATGCAGGTTCTGCTTGTAATGCTCATTTCCTTACTTCTCAATCATCACACATCCATAAGTGTTCATTTTCACCTTCACAATTATAATAAAACTTAATTGGTGACAATTCCTAACAAATTTCTAACCAACAAAAACAGTAGACTTTTCACAGTAAGAGCTTTATTCAAAATCCCACATCTTTTGGACTAAACTATTTTGATTTCTTCAGAGATTGCTCATCTTTCTTTTCATATTTCAGATAGATGGATAGACAGACCATAGATAGATAGATAGATAGATAGATAGATAGATAGATAGATAGATAGATAGACAGATAGATAGATGATAAATAGATACATACATACATACATACATACATAAATGTTTCAGGTAATAATGTAAATCCTTTGTTCTTTCTTTTTAGCCTCTTTTTGGGATGGGAACCCATCCTGACAGACTGTGCTCTCATTTGTATACAAATTACACACAAGTCTATTTGAAGCCCTTGTTACTCTGTAGTTAGTATCTAAGCAGCGATTGGATATAAAATGTACTATACTACTTTGTATATTAAAATAGAACCATTCATCTCTACTATTAATGTATCACTACCACTTATCTTCCCAACTCCTTCATTGCAGGAGATATTAGACTCTCCCAAGCACTACCTCCATATTATTTTTCCCTAATAGCGCTTTCACCATGTCATTTCTCTGCCTTAATGCTCTTACTGTCAAAAACCACTGGTTCCCAACACATGTCTGGAAGACAAATAACACTCCAGATAGATGAGTCATAGAAGGTGGTTTGGTGGTAAAGTGTTTGGGAAATTCATATTACGTCCCCTTGTTTTATCCATGAACTAAAGACATATGAAGAATCTTACGATAAGCAATTTTGTTTAGTTGAGATTCACCTTGTAAATTCACATTTTACAAATTTATGTAGGCAAATTAACCTCTCCCCTCTCTCAACACCCATTGACATATTTTTGGAAATGATGCCTTATAAAAAGTTCAAATTAAGCCTGTTGTCAAGGTCCCATATAATATACTTTTTAAAGAACTGATGTCTAAACACAGTCCCCCAGCACTCAAATTTTCCCACAGAGCATTCAGTTTGATTTTCCAACAGAAATTGTGTGAATTTATATGTTTGCCATTTTGTTTATACTTGTTTTATACTTTCATTTCCAATTCTTGTTTTTCCTCCGCATGGAATACCCTGTTTTCTCTTCCTCAACTCATCGTGCCATATCTCATTTCAAGTTTAAACTCAAATATCTTTTTTATTGTATTCCATAAATATTTCTCTGATTTTTTAAATAAGTGTACCATTTACTGACAATTTTCTTGAGCACGTTTCACTCTCCTGACTTAATGGTAAGTTTCTCAAAGCTGAGACCATGATTTAATCATCTTTATATACCCCATCATGACTACAGGGATTTCTACATTGTAGATGCTAAATAAACATAGTTTATTTGAAATTTGAAAATAATTTATTACATATATTTACCCTGTCTTCAATGACCTTTATACCTAACGTAGTAAAATGATTTTACTTTCACAAATATCTTTAGAGTTTGTAATATTCCAGAATAACTTTGGATTTATGCTTACTGACAGGCAGATTGATTCATTATTCATTCAATGACATTTATTGAATACATACTATGAAACATCTATATTTTGAAGGATATACATTCATATCAAATGAGAAGACATAGTTTTAGTGCTTAAAAAGTACTCAATGTATACCTTACTTTATTTCAAAGTTAGCATTTATGAATGTCCAACAAGATAAAATTAAAAGAAATAATCTGAAGTCAAATAGACTAAAGGTGTAGTTTTGTGATCTTGCTAAATTATTTTTCTGTTTAATCCTTAACAAGAAACAAGTTAAAACAATATTATTCTTGAGCTTCTGGAAACATCAAAGAAGTTGGTTAAACAAAAATTTGACTTTGAAAAATCATATGAAGAAATACTTCCCAAATATGCTTGTTTGCGATACTAATCACTATAAACTAAAAAGAAAAGGTATGTCTTAATTAACCTTTTTAATGAATACATAGAAATATTTTCAAATAATTGATTTGTGCAAAAAAATTATTTTTTTGTAAAGGAAACCCTTGCTTTCGAATTTGGGTCATCAGGTAATGAAATTTCCCACTATTCTTTCACAGAGGATTAGTGCTTTTCAATCATCTCTTCCCCCAAAACCTCTCAGAGACAGCGCACAAAACATCTCCCACCACAACCCAGCTCTGTTGCTTCATTGTCATGAGCAAGTTTTATTTCACATTCTACTCTTAAACAACTTTCATCAAAGAGGAGCCATTCCCCACTGACTTTAATAAAACAAAAGCATTTTCACATGTGCATAATTAAAAGAACATACACAAATAAAATGACTATAGAATAATGAAGCCAATTTCCATAAACGACACATGAAAATCAATCATATTATAGTAGATACACTCATGCCACATACTGTGACAAATATCTCTTCATTTTCACCACATACATGAATAGCTGTTCCATATATTCATAAAATATAGAACATATCATAAGAATTTTCAAAACTTAAAACCCCAAATAAATTTAACATTACTGCTCAGGGCCTACATTTTCTGCATCTTTAAAATGGAAGAATCTCTAATTGGAAGGTTTTGTGAGTTATTATTTTGGTTAAATAATATAAAGTGCTAGCATATTGTTAAGTGCTCAGTAATGGTTTCTTACCTATATCATTATAACCAGTAGGAACTGATACCCATCCCCTTATTCCGTCTTTAAATAAGGAAGCTCACATGGCAGTAAAAGTGTCTCTCTTTTTCTTCATCCTGCCTTGGCCCTCTCTGAGTCTGTCCAAATGTAAAGATGATGGCGTTTTGAACACTTCAACCCTGTCATGAAGGATAAAAAGCCTACATATATATCACCTTTTCTTCTATTGTTTTATATGTATACATATATAAAACATATATAAAACAATAGAGGAAAAGGCATGATTTTGAGTCCCAGTTATACATTAATTGTGTGCCTTTAAGCAAATCACTTAAGCCCATTAAAACTCATTTTATTCTACTGAATAATAATGCAAGGGTTGACATTTACACACTATAAAGCACTGTGCTCATTTACAGCATTCTGTGTAAGACATTGCATCCATAAAATTGAGAAGTCAACAAAGTGAGAATGGAGTGCAAAATAACACAAGTTTTAGGGTGTTCCTCCTTTCCTCAATGCCACACAGCTTGTACATTCAGCTGATTAGCTGAAAATAGTCAGTTTTGATGACTGATGCTTCCTGCTTATGCTTAATTGGTTTAGGAAGCTCATTAAGGATGCTATGTTGGAGAATGAGTTTGGTGGGTAGAATATCTGATGACTCTAAGGCAAATGTATTTCTTTCAGCTGGTGAATTAATCTCTCAGTAGACTCAATTTGCTTTTTACTGTCTGGCTATATCCCACAGTTGCAATAGCCTTTCAAACACAATAAAATCCGAATATAAGTGGCTCACACACACAACATGTTTGCTGTGAAAGAGAAACATATTCATCACATTCAAAAATCTCCAAATGTGAGAGCAACTGAATGAGCTTCAAAATTCTAATCGAAGGATATGTCTCTAAAATATTTCCTCTATCCTCTTGCAATCATTTACATAGATATACAAGAAGTAAATATGTGTTTAGAAAGTCTTAGTCATTATATATGCATCTGTAGTTATTTATTCTTGGGGACATAGTAAAAATCTGCTTTTTTATGATTTTATAATATTGATAAAAATATGTAAGTGAAAATAAAAATGTTGACACAAAATTTTCCAACCTGGTAACTGAAGATATAGAAAAAAAATTGTACTTTATTTTCTCATTAATAAAGGATCTCCACATAATACATTTTAAGAATAGACTGAAAAATTTCTCTCTCTATATGTACATGCAGATATGTACATATGTATGAGTTTAATTTTGTTATAAAGCTATTGGTATCTTCATTTTCATAAATTTAAGTGAAACCTGTAAAGAATTACATGGGAAATAAGAAAACAATAGAAGTTCATAACATTTTAAATGTAGAACTCTGATTCAAAATTTCTCATGAAGTATTTTTAAAATAGCTCAGTAACATTTTCAAATGAGGCCTTTGGAAAAAAAAAAAGAACTCTTTATATAACATGCTCTCATTATTTTTTTGCAATGTAACTTCCCTTTCTCCAAAACTACAATTCAGCCCTCATCTACACCCCAACACACAGCACCATATTTTTACCTTCCTCACTATTACAGTAATCTTTTACATATTTTTCTTATATCAAACTTTCCCACTCTCTTTTTTCAAATTTAGAAAATAGTTTATCCACGTAACCTGTTACAAGTCTCCAAATTTATATTTTCAAAAGCAGCTAGGCCTTTATAGACTGTGCTACTTAAAAGCCAAACACATTTTACAATGTGTCTTGTTATGTTAAGTTGACCAGACACAGAAGTCATTTCTGAAGAATTTTGTGTCAGTGTTTTCTTTAAGTTTGAGGTTTCTGATCTTGGTTTCTGTTGTGCTAGTAATTTGAAAGGTCACTGTTCTGTTGGTATTTGGTATATGCAACGCAGTCTGGCAATTTACAAAGTCTTGTGATTTTGTAAATAGAATACTGAACTTAGAGGAGGCTTATTACATTCACTCTCTGGTCTTAATACTCTAAATAAGTCATTTGTTCTTGTTCCCATAATAAAATTCTGTATGTTGCCTTTCTACCATGCCTGATCCTTATCTCCAACTCAAAGCATGGCCACTTCCATCTCCCAGTCTGTCATATCAAAAGTGACCAGATACGTTTATAATTAATGTGGGTCCTCGTCCAAACTCTAAATTGTACCTCACAGGAAAGTGAAAACTAAAAGCTAATGGTTAAGTGCAGGAATAAAATGGAAATGGAAATAAACCAAACCTCAAATAGAACTCAAAAAATTGTAGGACAAAAAGAGGAAGTGTGCATACCAAATATTATCAGTTCTCCCATGGCTCTTGCAAAACATCTATATGAAAACCTGAGGAGAATTGGTGACGAGGAAAAAAAAAAAACTTTCTCACAAGACAACCCCAGAGTTATTGCCAGAGCCTTCTACCAAAATATCCATGCTAATGTAGCTGGAAATGTATCGACAATCAATGGCTAGATAGGGGTAGAAACAAGGATATTTTGTGAGTAAGGAATGTATAATGACCCTGCAGCAAGAGAATAGAAGGGAAGAAGGAAAGTAGAGGTCATAAGTAAACTAAAAACATGTAACGTATTTAATAGAATAAGTAGATGTGTAGTGCAAATTTCTCAGTCAAATATTGAATTACACAGAACATGATTATAACAATTACATAAAAAATGAGAAGTATTTTTGATGCCATTATCTTACTTCTAAGATAATTTATTAATAACTTTCTAAATCATTGTCACATATTCACCAGCATATACACACATAAATCACATATACATATTGGTACTTACAAATAAGACAGAACAGTAACCATCCAGGTTGCTAACTGATTCAGGTTAGTCTATAACTGAAATTAAAGGACATTCGAAATAAGAATGATCAGATATTAAATAATTTAATTATTTTGCATTTCTTAGGTACAGAGTAAATTTACATTATTCTTTGTGTGGTTTATCATTGAGGAATATATATATATATATTTTTTTAACATTCAAAAGTCTGCATCTCTTCTTTATATGCATGGGGAATGTTTAAATATGTGCCAAAGTAATATGGACTATCATGAAAATTTGCCCCAAATGTACAGTTACTTGTGCCCTGCATTACCTCAGGAAACCACCTCTGCCTGGTATGAGCGTTGCAACACGTAAAAGTATTAGTAACTTTCTGCTAAAAACATGCCTAGCCATTTGCCTATCAATGCCATATCATCTTGTTGACATTACAGGGCACAGCAATCAAATATCCACGGTAAGGATATAACAAAACTGAACATCTACTTTTCTTGAGGAAAACAAGTGAAAGTACTCCAAAACATAGATGGATTGATTGAAGATGAATTCTAGAAAACTTATCATCTGGTAAATCAGGCTTCTATTAAACACCATATAAAAGTAAATCAGGACCCATATTATAAAGGTTGTTTTAACTTTAAATACATTTTCTAGTTAATGATATAGATACATTTTACATGTTATGAAATGAGTGGTTTTCTTCCCTCAACTCATTGCTAAATTTTGCTTTACCTGGCTCAGTCATAAAGAACAGAAACGTCAGTACTAGCAGCTCAGTTATCTCTAATGACAAAAAGGTCATGTAATTTCTATCAAAAATATAGAAATTAACATTTTCCATTATTAACTTAGATCTTTCCTTGCCACTTTTTAAAAAATCTAAATGCGTTTCTAACAGTACAAGCTATATAGCAATCAACTGTTATGTGTTGTAACCATTGTCCTTTAACCATTTATCTGAATAAGACTGATGCCATGAAAAGAAATTTAAAAAGCAATAAGACAGGAGGGAGAGAGGGATAGAGGGAGAGAGGGAGACATAAGTCATGATATATTGCTAATGCAAGGACTCCCTGATTATAAAAGATTTTATTTGTTACTTCATCAAAATTTCCATTGCCTTTTACAAAGAAATGTGAAAGATTGCACAAATTCATTTAAAACCTGGTTTTGGCAACTAATCTAGATTTCTTTCATTAGCCAGATGTGCAGAATTCATTCTCAAATGCTCTATTAAGACATTCTATGGAAGACCCCCCCCAAAGTTTCCCAGTCTATTAAAGGTTTACTTCCAAAAGCTCATTCTGATCCCATTTAGTATGACACCCTGGTGTATGCCAGATGGCAACGAGAGTTGTATCTTCGCAGATGTCATTCTGCTTTTCACCTTTGCAGTGAAAATCCCTTAATCTAGCTTTCTTTACATAAACTATAAAAATATGGACAAATGTATGTCAAATGAGAATTAAGGGAATGTGATTTTCCTAAATATTCTAGAAATAATTTGAGAAAAATGGATGAAATTTGAGGCTATGTTTGTCCTGAGCTGGAGTTAAGAGGGTGTTTCACTGGGATTCTAGAACAGATGTTTCTATTAACTATTGAAATGTGTGACCTTAAATCATTTAACCCGCTGAACCTAAATATTTCAGGTGGAAAAAGAAAAGGCTGGAAGTTCCCAAATGTGTCTCATAGCTCTAAAATTTTCAATTCTAATATATTTCAAGCCATTCTAACATTTGGTTTAGAAATAGGTATTATATCATCAAGGCTTATTGCACACCTCCTTGACCTCCGTTTCAATTCTATTCCTTTCTCTGCTAGATTTAACTTACGAATTTAAAAAAAAAAAAATATATATATATATATATATATACAGTATAAATTTCTTATGACATTTCTATTGGGTTGAATTGTGTTTCTGCAAAAATACATATTTAAGTCCTACAGTCCAGTACCTAAGAATGCAACCATATTTGGAAATAGTGTGTTTACAGAGGTAATCAAGTTAAAATAAGGTCATTTGGGTGGGCCCTAATCAAGTATGATTAGTGTCCTTATAGAAAGGGGAAATTTGAACACAGAGACAGGCATGCAGAAATGAAAAACTGCATGAAGAGGCATTGGGAGAATGCATGTGAAGATGGAGGATTGGACTGATGCATCTACAAGCCAAGAAATGACAATGATTGCTAGTAAATGTCCAGGGGCAAGGAGAGAGACGTGGAACAGATTTTCCCTCTTGATTTCAGTCCTCTAGCCTGTAAAATTGTGACACATAAATTTGTTGTTTTAAGCTACACAGTCCATGGTACTTTATTATAGTAGCCCTAACAAATGAGTACACTTACATACTAAATGTGCATAAATCATAAGAGTACAACTTCAATAATTTTTTACATGACTTCAGCCATGTGACCACCATTATCGCGATACAGAATATTAGCAGCCTTTCAGAAGCCTCTTTTCTGCCTTAGCCATTTTTTTTCCTCACAAAAATAACACTATTCTGACTTCTTCCATTATATATCCATATTCCTGAGGAACTTCATATACATGAAAGAATGTTTTTGATACTATAGATGTAGCAAAAGTTATTATCTTTACCCCTACTTCTCATGTCTATTTCATGATGAATATTCCCTATAAATTCCTTTAAACATCTTTGTCAGATATTTGGTGTCAATATTTCCTGCCTTCCTATAACAAGTTGGTACGTGGTCTCTCTTTTGTATTTATTTTAAAAGTTGCTCGTGTAAGATTACTCTTATTTATTCCTTAAGTTTTTGGAAGAATTTACCAGGTAATCCATCTGTGCTTGGAATTTTTTGTGGGAAATGTGTTAATTATAGATAGAGCTTCTATAATAGACAGAGCTCATTCAGATTTTCAAAATGTCCTCTTGTGTCAATATTTTAAGGTTGTGTTTTCAATGAACTTCATTGCTTCTTGAAATTTAATCCTTCTATCTGGGATAATCTTTCTTTAGCCTGAAGAACTGAAGTATTTCTTCTGAAGTGAATGACAGAAGTATCAGAATCTTTTGTCAAAAGACTCAGCAGAAACTGGAAAGACCAGGGTAGACCTGAGTGAGTCAATATGCCATAGGTTTTTAAAGACAAGAGGAAGATTAATCTCAAGAACAACATTTCAACCGGGGAAGTCAAAAAAACTACCGGATGGAGCATGGGTAAATGAAGACCTTAGCACCTCAGCATTAAGTTACGTTTCATCAGGGACTGAAAATTTTGCTGGAGACTCAAATTAGCCCAATAACTTCCTGGTTTTATGAATATTGCCAAAGATAACATTCTTCATTGCTCTTGGGGGTATTTGTGTATTTCCCATTTTAAAATTACAAAAATAGCTTTTTACTATTATGTAAATAATTCATCCTCATTATAAAATTTTAAGCAATACAGAAAACCGTCTGTGGTTCAATACAAACTTCATGCATTTCAATTTTGAATGTCAATCACAGTGGTTTTTTGAGTGTTTACTTGATGTTTTGCCCATGTCCCTGTACTAGGTGAGTGCCCCTGGATAGCTGGAATCTATTTTGATGCATCTGCTATTCTAGACCTATGCCTGGTGGTTGGATGTTTAGTTTTATTATGTTGATTCAAGAATATTAATCTTTAACCTACTGAACCCTCAGCACCATTATATATGTTTCTGGTTCTTGAACTCTATTTAGAAGAACCTTATTTAGTTATAATAGTGGATAATTTAAAATGAGCCTGACAATTTCAATATTGTTATAAGACTTAATTTCATACTATAATAGCTAATATGTTCATTTAAAAATCAGGTATTCGTATCTTTTAATATATATGCCAGAGGCAGCATGAGACTCTTTTTTTGGTGCAAACTGGCTTCCTTTTAATGCAGCTTTTATCTCCTCATTCTTTCCTTCTCGTTCACACATTCAGCATCTATCATTTCATTTTTTTAGCTTTCACCCAGACTTTCCTAGAATATGCAGTCACTTCTTCCTTTAATCATAATCTTTTCCCAAATAATATTGCTAATTCTTCTGTGCAGTTGATTCTTTCTAAATATTAGGAAAAATACTATAACCAGCTGATTAAACAGTTTTACTTAAGGGTTGGATGGAAAACCTTATCCCTCCAAAACTTCACTTAAATATCAAGGAAGAAGATTGCCAATTCAGAGTCATCTGGGTATCATAACTGACACCTTTTCTGTATTGTCAGTTTTAGCTCTAAACCAGGAGGGTACTAACAATAAAAATGGGAAAGAGAAGTGTGTGTGTGTGTGTGTGTGTGTGTGTGTGTGTGTGTTAGTATGTGCGTGTGATAGTCTGTGTGTCAACACGTGCACAGGTGTGTGTGTGTCAGGCAGCTCTTTGAATTCAACCATCTCAAGACTTAACAGGAAAAGATTCATTTCCAAGCTCACACACGTGGTTGTTGGTAGGATTTAGTTCCTCACAACTTGTTCGACTGAGGACTCCCTTACTTCCTTGCAAGGTGGGCTTCTCCATAAAGAATGTCACACCATGGCATCTCTCTATCATAGCAAAACAGGCAGAAGGGCAAGAGAGTAACAGCATGAGAGGGAGAGGTTTGACAAGATACAAATCATAGTTTTTAAAACCTAATCACAGAAGTGTCATCTGATACTTTTGCTGTATTCTGTTCATTAGAAACAAGGCTTTAGGTCCAACCTACAGTAAGGAGAGAGGATCACACAGGGCATGAATACTAAGAGGTAGGGTCATTGAGAGCTATGTTAGAAATTAACTTCCTATGGCTCCATCCCAAATAATTACCTATTTTACTCTTCCACTGGTATGCTTTTTTCCTTCACAAAATACTTAAATAAAGCTCTATCACCTGGAGTAAGGATCTCTGAATTTTTGTTTTATCCATCCCTTCAACCCAAGACTGGCTTTGGTAAATATAATGGTTTGTTTCTCTTCCTTGCCACCAGACCCAAAAATGATTCATGCACACAGTGGAGACCCTCTGTGTGTTTGCCTAAACCAGTCTCTTCAGAATCTATATATTATTGACATGCAGGTGACCATTTTTACCCATTCTAGCGAACTGTTCGATTTTCCACTTTCCCCATTCTCAAATCTCAAGAGTGTTGATTGCTTTCTACACCTGATCTCTACTTCTCATTGTCACCTGGTCTGCTATAACAGCAATACCCCTGCCTATACTTTCTTTTTTTCTCATTTTCCCAATGTCATGTCCTCCATACCTGTGTAATTTTAAGTAAAAGGGGCTTTTTCTAAACATTTTCTAGCAATAAGTGCTGCTGAACAATGTGATTTGACTGCTCCCATCAGTTGTAATATCCAGTTCTTTTTAGTTATCTTTTCCTTTCTTACTTGAGCTCAAGAATAATTCTACACCAAAGAGAATTTTCTTTTCCATTATGTACAGAGTAAGGTGGGAGGGCTGATAACTCTGGAAGACTGTTCTAAGAATTACTAAGATTTTATTACATGAAAAGATTCTATCCTTCTTTGAAGGCTTATTTATACTGTTTGTTTATATTTCCTTTTGCAATATCAATTTTGATAAACGAATATTTTTCATCAAGTCACTGTATTCTAGTAAAAGCATAAACATACGTTGAATAACAATAAAAAACTAAACTTTGTGGATTTTCCAGTATCATTATTGTAAATATATGCAAACACAATGTCATTCATCTTTAAAAATAATAATTTGAAAGGTGTTCAGTGAAGAAATATGACCTTCTTAGAAAACATACAAGTAAACAAGGCTTATTTAAAACAAAATTAAGAAAAAAGTATTTGGTAATTTATGATTTGATTTAATTTTTAAAGATATCTATTTCTAAAATATTCAGAAAGCAAATGTATAAATTTTAATAATTTTATTCATAAATTTTGTCACTAACAAAAACTTTCCTGACCTTTATAGATTCAGGTTTTTTTCACTTGTTTACAATCCTACTGAGCTACAAAGGTGTAACCAATAACCAATCAAAATGAAAAATTAAAAGGTCAGTGCATTTTATATCATAGTTGCTTTTCAAAAATTGTGTAAGGCATTCAAATTTTGGCACACTTTTCGAGTCCAAACTTGTAAAATATATACATGATGACATAAATGAGATACAGGCTCCTGGTAAAACATAATATACATGAAAAGAAAGTCCAAGTCCCTGCCTTTGACTTTTTATTTTCATATTTTAAATTTAGTCTTGAAAATTGTAGTAAACTACATATAGAAATGCCATAAAATAAACAGTGTCACAGCTGTCATAAAATTAACAATATTGCAAATGTTTTCCAGGCTGTAAGTTTGAAATTCAGAACTTCCTTAGATTTAAAAATTAGCATATGCACATATTTTTGGAACTATTTGGGGGTTTTAATAATTTCTATTATGGCCACTATCCATTTTATCAGTCATTTAAAAAAAAACAATGATAAGATAGAGCATTTCGCTCTCACAAATTATCTCAATGTGTGATCCAAAGAAGACCCGTATCAAAGGTAAGTATTCCTTTTAATCATGATCAACTTGATTGAAGCACATGCGGCTTCCATATAGCTTGTATAAACAGTATATTGAATCAGAACAAGAATATAATTTGTGTGTTTTGAAGTATTTTCAAATAGTCTTATCGCCAATATATTTCAGCCATTCTGAAGAAGGGGATAAAAGGTTTGGTTTCTCTAGGAACATATATAAGGAACAAAATTAGACATCTGAAAACAGAAAAAAGAAATTGACATATTGATTAGGAGACTCCTGGAAAGAGTGTCTGCCAGCAACATTCATGCTAGCAAACCATAAGAGAAGAAATAGATTCTGTTTCTGTTCTGAATGGAAGTTGAGGTCATAGAGAGAATGCTTGTCTGTATGGCCTCATTTACAGAAAAGTTTCGAGGAGTTGGAAAAACTATGAGAAAATGAAATGTGATGGTTTTGGGAATTCAGCCATATCCAGAAAGTGTGTTCTAAGGTGTTAGGATAAGCACCTAATTAAACGCCTGCAGGCAGAAGCAAGAGGAGGCGGATTTGGAACTAAGTTTTCACACCTCTACGGTATTGAGAAGAAACTGAAGGCATTTTCCTCTGACCCTAAAAGGCCCAGAAGCCTGTGGCTGCTAAAAGCAGACGGATCAGCCCTTGATCAAGTAAGCACTGTTTTTAAAACCTAGAAAACTCCAGTATGATCCCCAAGTAGACTTAGTACCTGAAAGACCGAAGGCACCTCAAAATGACTAAGATTCCTGTTTCTCCAAGTACAATTTCCTTTTAAAACAATTATGCTAGAGTATAATTTGCATTTGTGAAACAATTTTGAGTTAGATTTCTGTAGATCACGGGATATTTGGAATATTGCTGCTATCACTAGACCAATGTCCAAAGTCTTTAGCTGTGTGACATGTTGCAAGTTGCTTCTAACCAAGGCTGAAATGGAGTTGATTTCTTCTCTGGCCTGGATTAGATTATCAAACAAGGAAACCACATGAAATTATCTTTACCTTAATTCCAACTTTAAGACTCTTCTATATTTTAATTTTATAACCAAATGTATTTTCAGAAAATACTCACTTTGTACTGGCCATAATGCCACTGACAAGACAGCTGTAACTGTGTAATGAAAGGGAGCAAAGGAGTTCAGCCATCAAGAAGTTATGACGACTTTCGAGATGTCTGAGGATAAGGAGGATCATGCTAATGGCTTAATTGGGGAAAGGGGACCCACAACTCTGGGTACACGCAATGCCATGGTCCAGGCAGCTTTTCAACATAAAACTCCTATAGATCATAAGAACTGGGAAGAGGAGCAGAAATCAATATTTAAGAGTTACCAATGAAAACAGCTATGTGGTTCAACTTTCTACATGCTTTTTCCCATCCTTTCCCTCGAATGTGGTCTTCATGCCCCAGAAATATTCTCAAGATGATGACACACTTTGTCCAGAAGAGACTCAGTGAACACGAAATAAGAGCTAGGTTTTGCTGTCACTTGTGTGACTTCTCATTAAAGAACAGAAAGGAGTTAGGCACACCCTAGATGCCAGTAAGGACAGATGTAGATCCAAACCAGAGCTTCTGCCCAGCCCCCACCCAAACACGTGTCCCCATCAGCTCATGAGCAACCCCTAGGAAAATGTGAATTGGATCTTCAGGTTAACTACAATAAAATAAAATAAAGATTATTTTTCTGAGTGAGATTGAAGTTATAATGGAAATTTATTCAATAATAGGGAGAGGAAGGATTATGTCTATGTGTATAAAAGAAGGAGTACGAGTTTTACATGGACTTATGTGGTTGAAAGAGAGGTTGGAGGCATCTATACCCTTCTCTTGCACAGCAAGGAATCAGAGAACATGCTCATCAGATGAGCTAGTTGGTCTTTTCAGAAAAAGGTCACTCTTAGGATTTAAAAATGATTCTAGTGGTAGGAAATATTTAATTTTGCCACAGTAATTTACAGATGAATTGCAAATTTAAATGTTAAAAGTAGAATTACAAACACATTAAATACAAGTTATTTATAATTTTGGATGAGGCAAAACCATTGTTAACATGAACCCAGAGCAGGAAAATCATAAGGGAAAGGTTCCCAGGTCAACTAGATAAAATTTCAAATCTCCATGTTCCAACTAAAATGTTTTCTTGTTTAGTAAAATCATTTAAAATATAATTTAACAAGAATTACAAAAATATATCTACATGTACATATGATGTACACATGTACAAACATGTATAATTTACTTATGTAGAAAACATGATACAGTATTTAAAATATAATTAGGTCAGCATTATAACATATATTTTTGACATACAAGAGCTTTTGTGCATGAAGTAATGTGGAATTCAGAGCTAGGAAAAGAAAAGGAATGTCCAGGAAAGATCTGAAGCAGGTTCTGCATGTGAGTGCATGTGTGTGCATGCGTGTGAACACACACATGCACACTTACATAAGTGCCGGTGCACTGGCCCTGGTGAAACTCATGTTGTAAGGTAGGGCAGAATTAGGCCCTGCCCTGGAGAGTTCCTCAGTCTCCCTGTGTATATGTCAGAGCAGGAAATGAGGTAAGAGCAGGTAAGAATACTCCATTTCTACAGTCCTTCATCTTTGAGTTAGGAAATAATTATACTAAGCTTGACTATCATTTCCAACTACTCATTGTCTGAGTAAACGGCTACTTGAGAAAAAGGAAGAGACTGATGATCTATGTTTCCAAAAAATAAAACAAAATATTTAAAAAAACAGGTTTACGGTTTCTCCATGTGATGCAATATCATCATAAACAACTATCCCAGAACCATATACTAAACTTTTGAAGGAAGAGCTGGTTTTCATATTAGCTTTAGTTTTTATTCATTCATTAGAAAAAGAGTTACACAGTTATGATACCAAATACTCTCTTAAAGGTAACCCCTTTCTTGCTCTCTTGGTCACTCCACACTTCTTCGGACAAGTGTTTTCTCTTACTGCTTCCTTAGAGGAATAAATACTTCCATTTATTTAAAGTATCTTTATTGCATTGATCTCTTCAAAAATAACTTCTGTTTTCCAGGCCAAAAGTAGTAATGACTATAACTACACATCCAAGAGTTTTATTTGAGAGGTTTTGCACCATTGCAGATATTTCATTTACAATTACTCATTTATGATATTTCTAGAGATTCTCTTCACATTTCCCTCACATTTCACACTGAGATAATTGGGTTCAAAAGTGTACCCAGGTCACAAGACAAAAGCAAGTTCTTCACTCCATTCTTAATTATATTTCTCTGTACTAAAGTAATGTGGGATGATAAATGACTAAGTTTAAAATATAGAAGTCATACCAATTGACTGATTAAGGAAAGCCATGTACGAAACAAGCTTAGTAGCACAGAGACATTAGCTTTAGTTCTATTTACAAAAATATTTCATAACAAATAGATATAGATTCTTTAGGTAATACTGTTGTAATAAATAAGAAATATACATAGAGACCTATTTTATCTTTGAATACAAATTCAAAATAGAGAGGTAAGTTTAAGTTTGAGTAAACATTGATGATGGAAATCAAACAAAACTTTATGACTATAAGATGGTGTTCATGTCAAAAATAAACTAGGATACAGAAAAATAACCCAGTAACACTGAAATTAATATTTAAAACAGAGAAATAAAATTGTCTTATCATTCCTGCATTTATCATCACTTCCTGGAAAAAATGAAGATATTCATAAAAAGATAAAATATTAGGAAAATGATTTGAAATGGAAACTTAAAAGCTGCCGTGTTACCATTTCACCACAATAAAGTTTTGTTTATTATTCACTTACCAATAAGTGCTTTATCCAGTTAGTTGTAGATATATGAAATGGTGGTCATAGATAAATATTTTTGGTTATGATAGGCAGTTGAAGTGAGCAAATTCATAATCAGTGCAAAAAACAGTTTTGTAAAATGTATCATGGAAATATGCACAAATGGTTTTATGTAAAAATAATCCCCATCCTCACCCTACTGACTATAGTCTTTTGTCAATTATACCTGTTCTACATGAATGTACAACATTTTCTCTACTGGCAATATTCTCAAAATATAATACTTTTAAATTTCTCATAACACATGCATACATGCATGTGTACACGTGTACATAGGTACACACAAAAATGATCCTGTTACAATCCTGTGATGAACTGCTATCTATCATCTGTTCTCTATCCTCCTAATTTCTCCTTCCAGGTTTTCAAAATATGTAATATTTATTTCCTCATCTGTTTCTTTTTCATAACTCACAGACATCTGCCTTCTTCCCTGTTAGCTTTACTGAATTAGTTCTCCCAGAGATCACTAAAGATTATGTAATATTCAAATTACGTGAACATTTTTTATCCAGGTCTTATTCAACTTAGCATTTGGTACTCCCGAACCTTAGATTTTTGTTCCCCAAGAATTATCTTTTCCATTAATATTAGGAGACTCAGATTTTCTTGTTTCATTCACCATCGTTTCTTAATCCCTTTTCCATTATATTGTGTTCCTAAACCATCTCTTTAATACCACCTTCAATAATCTGGATTGTACCTTTTTATTTTCTCAGTACTTTTTCTGAGTGACCTCATCCATAATCATAACTTCATTATGTCTAATAGGGTGATGTCTCCACAATCAGCTCAAATTACTCTAATCTAGTTAACACATATATCTGTAAAATCTGTTTCTCTATTGTTTCTTCCTTAGAAATATCTTCTTCAGCTCTGTGGCTATTGCCCTTATGATTTGTCTTCTTGTATTAATGCTAAAATCTAGATTCTTATTCTCTCCAACCCATCTAATCGTGAAGTTCTTTGGGATAAGACACTTAAATAGTTTCCACTGTCTTTCAAACAAACTTCATAATACTTAACATTACATACATAGGTACTTATACCTATCATTATCCCTTCAACTAACTTTTCTTTCAACCATGCTAGTATTCTTGGGTTTTGTTGATTGAACAATTATTTTTTACCTTGATGCATTTCTCATATTGGTCATTTTTCATGCATTGATATTCTTCACTATTGTCTACCAAAAAAAAAAAAAAACTGCTAGTTGATATACTGCTAGTTGATATAATTCATTGCAAACATCACTTCCTTTTGGAAGAATTATTTGAAGTGATTGCCATCTGTATTTCTCTATGCATTTCCAAAGTTTTGGTACCATCTCTCTATAATACTTATTTCATAATGTTGTTGTTGTTTTGTTTGGTTTTGAGGGTAAGTCTATCATGGTAGAAACAGCTCGTTGCCAACAAATACTATCTTCTTATTTCCCAATTTACAGAATCTTGTTGCATTTGGGGCTGAATGTGTCTGGCTCAAAATATTGATTTTCCAGGCTTTCTGGTACTTAAATAGGGTCAGATGACCCGAAAGTCTTTGCCAATGAGATGTGACCAGAAGTCTACTGGGCATGATTAATAAAGAAAAAGAGAAATCTTCTGTTGTAAGTCACGTGCCTTCTGACTTTTCCCCTTTTTCTTCACTAGATCACAGAAACAATGTGGGTAGATGAAGCAGCCATCCTATGACTATCAGAAAGAGACACACATATGAAGAACGGCAGACTGGAAGGAAGAAAACACTTGTGATGATATCATGAAACCACTATACTAGACTTGTATTGCCAACTCTGTCCCCTTACATATTAATGTCACCTTAATAGTTTACTGTTACAAGTTACAGCCAAACACAATTGAAGGCCAGAACACTATCCTATTCAATTCTATAGCTCAATGACTAGTCCAGTATCTGACACGTAATAAATAATCTATACAAAACTTCGACTGATTGAATAAATTACTAAATATCAACAAGACAACACTATAAGAAAAGTCATTTCTTCTAAAATCAGGGAACTGAAAGAAAATGTCCAAATTTGAATGTAAATAGACATATGACAGCAAAGAGTTAGCCACACTCTCAGAAATATCTATCACCTTATTTGGATAAATACCTTTACAAATATGAGAGAGTATGAATTATTATTTAAAATACTGAGGTCAAGTCTTACAATTTTCTTATCCTTCAATTATTCTTTATCCTGAGAAAAGTAACATAAGACTAATCGCTTAGTTCCAATGACCACAGCTAATGTTGACCCTTCTCATTTAATTTACAAACTATTAAATGGCCAATACTAATTTTCTTCTTTAAATTCTGACTTTGTGAAAGGTATTTGTGGGATCTTAGTTCTTTTCTTCAGAGCAAACTTGAATTATCCATTTCTAGTGGAAAGAAAATGCCTACCCAGCTATGACTGACTGTCCCTGAATACACTATGATAGAACAATTTATAGAAGCTGTAGAAGGACTCGCTTAGAATTTTAGCAAAATATGACATGCCTTTCTTGTCATAGAATTAATCAGGATTTACATTCAAATTCAACAAGCCTCAGCATGGTAAAGTAGAACTACTTAAGACTGAAGGAAACACAAGTTTCCTTATATTACTGGTGTTTAGTCTGTGTCTCTATTTGTGTTTGGGTGTGTTCATAATGCATGTGCTTGAAATGTAAGGTAGAATTCATCCTGTCTTTTCTTCAAATTTCTTACCTGAAACTATCAAAAGCTGTCAGTCTATGGCTTTGCTGTTGCATATAATTGGGATAGCCTCTTTTTTTCTGATAACCTTGTTATGTGGACTCAACCTCCTAAATAACTTTCAGATACCTCTATGTCTTTTCATTTTTCCATGGATACTTTCTTTCCATCACCTTGATTTCCCAACTAGACTCTTTTAATAGGGTTGGGGTGGCTATACAGTACCCACTCTCAAACACAAATACCAAATTACTGCTTAAAATAGACTTTGCCAATCCGTTTCCACACTGCAGCTGGTGTGATCTACATGTACGGCAAATATCATAATGGCAATGCTATCCTAAGATCTTTAATATTTCTCCACCCCTTTATGCAGTTCAAACTATTGTTCATAGTACCAGTAAGGTTTGGCATCTCCTTCCTTCTCACTCTCATTTCTTTCCAACACTTTTTCCAACTCCCATCCATAACAAAATGTTCTTACCTCAGACTAATCATTGTTTTTGGTTGGCCCTTTATAATTGCTATTAAATATTATTAAAATATGAATTCCTTCAATTCCAATACCACCCAAATCCTTTGACATTTAGGTCACAGGATCCACACTTATAAATAATAAATAAACAAATAAATAAACAAAGTTCCAAATTTAGATAGAAGGTCAATTCAGGGGAAGACCTTGGGTAGCTTAAGACTAAGCAGGAGGTGCTACAACAGTTTGGTGAGGGATTATGAAGGTCAGGGGCTGCATGTGTTCATGGTGATAGAGAGAAGGCTCTAGAAAAAGACAGTCAGGAAGCAAGATCAAGGGGATTTCATGACCATGATTAGAGGGTCTCTTAGAGCAACCATGTGATAATGATGAACTGAGAAGGCGGCTTTTTAAAAATATATATTTAATGATGGAGATGTATACCAGAAGTAATCTGTACGGATATGGTTATTAAATTTTAGAGACCTAAAATTGATCGAGGAACATTTTTATGTCTTGAAATAAAGTGGTCTGCGGATAGAGACTTAGGTTACAATTACATTAAAGAACAATAGATGGGACGTCATCAAAATGGCGGCAAGAGGTGAGCCTCTGTAAATCTTCCCTGGAATTTACAACTAATCGAACAACATCTCCACAAAGGACTCCCTGCACAGCAGACAGGCAACATGAAGAGGCCCACTACTGAATTCACCAAAAGGTGGGCGAATCGCGCAACCCAGGGAGGAGGGAAGGGAGAAGTGCAGGGTGAGAGCAGAACAAAGACCTAGCTCAGTGCTCCAAGCTCGCTGCATCCCAGAACTACCGCAGCTGTGGGAGAGGGTAAGAACTCCGACTGCTAGGGCTCCGCTTATGGCCCACAGGGCTAAGGGTGCAACATATAACACGGCTGAACCCAACGCTCACAGCAGAGACCTCGGAGAAAAGACTGAGGGAAGAAGGCTGAAAACAGTGGTTTAAGCCCTCACTGCCGAGCAGAGAACGGAAGCCTTAGGCACTGAGACTAGCCGCCCCTCCCTACCCTCCCAGAGCTCGCCCTGCCCACACCTGCCCAGTGCTAGAAGCGGAAGCGTAGCAGTGTCAGATCAAAAGAACAGAATATTTGCAGTTCTGAGAACTGTGGACTGCAGACACAGATTCTCAGCCCAACTAGTTCTGGAAAAGGGGAAGGAGATGTGGAAGCAGGACTGGCTGTGGTAGTGGTCGCTGCCATTGCTATGGGCCACCTCTCACAACTTAACCTCCCTCTGGCCCCTACTATCTGGGAAAATCCCTGCAAGAGTAAACAGAACTGCTGAAACATACAGGCTCTGAATTTGGTACAGGAAGACCTTTGGACCTTCAAAAGCTCTCTGCATACCCAAACGGACACTACGCCCTGTGACCCAGGCGAACTATTAACAGAACAGAAGCCCGTCTCCCAGGGAATCCCCCCATTGCGTGAGAAGCTGGAATAGTGCAGAGAAAACATAGCACTACCGTGTGAGAGAGAAAAAAAGGCTGCAGTCAGAGAGACAATAAAACATTCTACCAACAAGTACTGGAAAACAAAAGAAAGACCTCTTCCTATCAACCTGTTGAAGAAGCCACTCCTGTAGATGTCTAGGAAGAGAAATAATAAATCAGTAATTGCCATGAATAACCAAGGCAACAAGACAGCTCAGAGAGAAAGTGAAAAGTCTCCAGAAAAGGAACTTAAAGACAAGGAAATATGTGACTTAAATGACAGAGAATTCAAGATTGCAGTTCTGAAAAACTCACCGAGATGCAAGAAAACACAGAAAGGCAGTTTAATGAACTCAGAAACGCAATCAAAGAACAACCTGAGCATTTTACGAAAGAGATTGAAATTTTAAAAAAGAACCAAATAGAATTTCTGGAGATTAAAAACTCAATAGAAGAAATTAAGAATGAAATAACCAGCTTAGGTAGTAGAGTTGACCAGATGGAGGAAAGAATCAGTGACATCAAAGATAGAAACCTGGAAATTACACAGATGGAAGAAAAGAGACTTGAGACTCAAAAGAAATGAAAGATCTTCAAAATAATTTTAGTGTTTTACTAGGAATATTAAATTTGCTTCTGGGACTTCTCTTTCATCTTCGTTTATTCCATTACACATAAACATACATATACATATATACACACATATACACATATGTATACATGTATATATACATGTATACATATATATACACACAAGGAAATCTATGATGTACGTACTATTGTTTTTAGCGCTTTATAGATGAAGATACTAAGGCTCACTGAAATAAATAAAAGTCTGTAAGGTCTCCTAGCTCAAAGTCACAAATTATGCCTATCCATTGTCCATGTTCTTAGCCATCATGTGCTAACACCAACTTAAAGTTTAATATCTCCTTCATAGGTAATGCTACGACCCTGTTCGTGGAACAGCTAATAGAAATTTTACTTTCATCCAAATTATCATATTAGTCAAATTAATAAAATACTACCTATATATCTCTGATGAAAAAGTAAAATAACCATAAGTTTGCCTATAAAGATGATGTCTATTATTATAAAATATGGTAAAAGCCATAGCTTACCACATATTTCGTTTAAAACCAGAAATTTCCATATTAAGGCAAAAGTTGTTGTGCTTGTAGTTTTTTTCCACTAATCTAAAAGTATCTTTTAGACATTATCATGATAATTACATTTGTTTTAATAAACTTGAAATGAGAACCACAGAAAAACAAACAAACAAACAAAAAAAAGAATAAGACAAACAAATGAGAAACAAAAACTCATAGACACACACAATAGTTTAGTGGTTACTAGAGGGTAAGGGGGGTTGGGAGTGAGAGATGAGGGTAAGGGGGATCAAATATATGGTGATAGAAGGAGAATT
Organism: Rhinolophus hipposideros; assembly: GCF_964194185.1. Taxonomy (NCBI): domain Eukaryota; kingdom Metazoa; phylum Chordata; class Mammalia; order Chiroptera; family Rhinolophidae; genus Rhinolophus; species Rhinolophus hipposideros. Next base: position 68,288,765 of record NC_138050.1, read on the forward strand.
GACTCTAGGTGGTGAACACACAATGGGATTTATAGATGATGTAATACAGAATTGTACACCTGAAATCTATGCAATTTTACTAACAAATGTCACCCCAATAAATTAAAAAAAAAAGGTACAACAAAATATGTATAAGAGAAAAAGAACTACACAATATAGAGGCTTCAGAAAAGGGTTGGGTTAAAAAACTTTGATGGTATATACCAGAATACTTCTAAAAGATAAAGTCAAGCCATCCACATGGATTGAAGTTTTTTTATGATAAATTTAAGGAACACAAAGTTTGTAGAAACAGGAGGTTTTAAGAGGAAAGTGAAGAATTGCATGAGACAGATTGGTGGGGATTGCTGAGAACCTAACAGGTTGGAAGATAATTTTGAATGATACTGTAGAAGGATATTATTTTAGCATATTAAAAAAAATCAATTTCTTGTACAGAGAAGGTTCTTGGTTTCTGTTTTGCTTTTCTTTTTGCAATCCCAGACAAGCATATATTTGTGGTAATCTGAATACTTAAACAAACAAACAAAAATAAATACTTAAAATGTGACTTCTTATCTCAAAAATACTGCCCTTCCTAAAGGACCAACATGCCATTAAAATCTGTGATTTTTTTTTTTTCCCTTTCAGTTTTCTGCATTGTTGGTAGAGTAGCTGTTTTTGGAAAACTTAAAAATCTAGTAAATAGAAAAATGTTCAAAATTATTGTGAAATTTCTTTATCCAAAAGCGTGGGGGTAGGGGGAGGGCAGGGGTTGTGTGTCTGTCCATATATACACAGATTTCCTTTAATGCCTTGCATCAGTTACTCTCCCAATATTTTCCAAGTATCACTGTGTGTTGGTGTTAGGGCACACTTATATTTCTAGGCACTTTACGTCACTGCGTTATCCTTCATTTCTGGCCTTCACAGGTCAGCTGGAAGTGGGCGTTTAGGGGTTTCTGAGGTTTCTCTGGGAATACACATAGCACTGCTGAGTGTACACATCTGAGGTCTCATAATTAAATTCCTGCACTTGTTGCAACGATGTTGCTAAACTTTTTTGATATCAGAGAGATTATTCATTATGAATTTGTACCAACTGGACAAACAGTTAACCAAGTTTACTATTTGGAAGTGCTGAAAGGCTTCGTGTAAAAGTTAGACGACCTGAACTTTTCGCCAACAATTCATGGCTCTTGCATCACAACAATGCACAGCTCACACGGCACTGTTTGCGATGAAGTTTTTAGCCAGTAAACAAATAACTGTATTGGAACACTCTCCCTTCTCACCTGATCTGTCCCACAATGACTTCTTTCTTTACCTGAAGATAAAGGAAATATTGAAAGGAAGACATTTTGATGACTTTCAGGACATCAAGGGTAATACGACAACAGCTCTGATGGCCATTCCAGGAAAGGAGCTCCAAATTGCTTTGAAGGGTGGACTAGGCACAGGCGTCAGTGCATGGCTTCCCAAGGGGAGTACTTGGAAGGTGAAAATAGTGACATTTAGTAATGAGGCATGTAGCACTTTTTTTAGGATGAGTTTGAGAACTTAATTGTGTGACCTCGTATGTACATGCCTCTAGATTTCCAGACATATGTTGAACTTTTCGAAGCCCGTATGAACATCTCATTCTTTATTACCCAGTATTCCTTTAAAGATATTTGGTCAACTTCTTATTTGCCCAAGCCATTATTACCATATCAGAAAGCTGCAATATTAAATCATTGTCACTGATTATTTTTGGCAAATACCCCATGAGAAAAAGCTGTTTGCACTGAAAGGACTATAAATCAGGTAGGATTAAAAAAAGGCTTTTGTGTATGTGGAGGGAGTTTTGAAGGAATGCAAGGTCCAATAATGATCATATTCTGAGGATGGGGCTTTTGAGGAGTTCCAAACCCATTCTGCCCCATCCATTTAGCCCCATTAGTGACTACTAAGTTCTTGATTTTCACTATAACTTGGGGGCTACTCATTTCTAAGACTACCACAGAACCAGGGAAAAGGGGACCAGGATAGGGCCAACTGAAATGTCACAAAGCTTTCTGAAATTCAGCATTTTTCTTAAAGAAGCCACCTCAAATTGTTGTAATCCTTTGATTAATTTCCAGAGTTCTGAAAATTTTCCCCAGATGTTCTCATTGATTTTATAGGAAAGCAGATTTTCAGAGGTCTTTACTAATCAGAAGTCAGACCTACCTTCCATATATTTTTAAATTATATTCTCAAAGGTATTTAATTAAAGTAGATAAGACATATTTCCCATTTATTAGGGAAGAATTCTTAGAGACCATGGATGAAATAATTATAAGCTATTTTATGACAGATGTCAACTGAGAATCTAGGGCCTTATCCAGTCTTTTGCTAAAAGTGGTAGATTGAGTGCTGAAAAGAGAAAGGTGAAAGCTGGGAATTATATCTGAAGAGGAAGAGAAAAGGAGCTTACTGGGTATTTGCAGGTAGGTCTGTGTGCCTCACAGAGGGAACTGCTGAAATTTTAAATCTAAATGGCTTGGTAAATTTGGGGTAACAGGTATAAAATGGATTATGTGAAGTTTGGAGTGTTTTGGACCTTATCTGATATTTTTCAGTGACCATCATCCTGTAAAACATGGACCTCTCAGAAAATACTGAATTAACTCAGTCATTGATCTGATCCTAGCTTTTGAGTTTATATTTTTGTAGAAATTCTGAGGGTAAGGTATAAAGAAGCATCAGAAAGAAGTTTTAATTACAAACGGATTAGGATATTCTTAGCTTTTTATTCGATATTTTCTGCGTAGGCAATGATCATTAAAATAATTCACTATAATGTAAGAAAGAGCTTTTTGTCTTGGGGCACTGCTGAGGTGAATGCACCATCGTGGACAATTTTAATTGAATTATATTCCTAAAGTTTTAGTTTTGAGCTCTGAATCCACAATCTGTAATTTGTAAGTAATCAATGATATTATTTATATGTTCTTGGGTAATGATAATGTGACTACAGAGACCTGCTTATTTCTATAGAGGAATAAAAAATGTTTATTAAGCAAAATAATAGAACACTGCAAATTAACTGTTAAAAAGACATATAATCTTTGTTTATTTAATGTTAACGTCTTCATTTGATATTTGCTGAGTATTTTTAGGAATTGTTTACATGTAATTTTTTTCAACTATGGTTAAAATGTGAAAGTAACTTTGAAAGCAAGCATTCATATCTTTTGTATATTTTCTAATGCTGGGCATTTGTCATCTGTCATGGAAAAAATATTCTTTATATTTTAGAATTAATGTCCATTCCTATTTGGAGTTTAGTCATGGAAATGCCTAAAACAGGAACCATTCAAAATTATGTTAAATTATATATGAGCGTTAACTCATGTTGACAAAAGTGAAAAAGAAAAAATATATAGTGAGGTATAGCTTATACATAATAATCTTAATTGTTCACAATGATAAATTCACAAATATGATTTTGTAAGATCTAGCATACTTAAGGATCCCAAAAGAACCTCTTTTAGCCTTTTCAGTCAGTGTTACCCCAAAGTAGCCAACATCTTCACCTCTGGTACCATAAATTAATATTTCCTATTTTGGTCTTCATATAAATGTATATAGTATTTCCTATTTTGGTTTTGGCTTCTTTCACTCAGAATTATACCTGTAAAATCCATCTATATTATATTACATGCAAGTGATTCATTCTTTTTCATACTATTTAGAATTCCATTAAATAAATATGGAACTTTTTAATTCTTTCTACTATTGATGGACATTCAGGTGTTTCTGCTGAAATTGCTGGTCATAAGTTATATAAGTGTTAAATTTTAGCAGATAATGTTAATCATTTTTCCAAAATTGTTGTACCAATTTAAGGACCCAAATCCAAACGTAAAAACCTCCTAAGGTTTGGATTTGATACCTCCATATGTTTGGATTTGAAAACCAAAGATTAAATTAAATTTTGGTTAGTAAAGAAGTAAGATCTCATCTGAGCCATAGTGTGAAAAGAAATAGTATTTTGTGGGGTTTTTTCCACATTAATAAATTAAAAAATAGATTTGGGTTATGAGTACTTAACTGAGGGGTTTTTTTTTTAATTCAATAACACCCCGAGCTAGAATTCTTAATTCACAACAAATTACTTGGTTTTGTGAAGATTAATGCTCAGCAAAATCAAGAGGCTCCATCCCACATACAGAGGAGTCTGTAGTGCTAGGAGTTGACCTCAGACCACTAGGTTCCAAAGAACATTACTTTTACCATATCTGCCCTTCCACACAGTGAAAGCCTACCATATTCTATACTCACCATTTTTGCTGTCATCACATAAATCGTATTAATAAACTATCACAATGTAGTATGGATTTCCAGTATTCTAATGAAATTTGTTTTCTCACATGTGGTAATAGACTTTCATGTTGACTCTTCTCCATTCTATTCTAGACACATTTTCTACAGTATTGCATATGTAGCCAAATTTATCCACAGAAACATCTTTCTTCTTTGTAGCTCCTGTAGCTCCCAAACTTCTGGATCTCCTCTTACCTCTTGAACTTTCTTCTCTCATTCCTCTGTTACCACCTCTAATTCTATTGTTCTTTTTTTTTCTGTTTTTAAATTTATTGGGGTGACAATTGTTAGTGAAATTACATAGATTTCAGGTGTACAATTCTGTATTACATCATCTGTAAATCCCATTGTGTGTTCACCACCTAGTCAGTTCTCCTTCCATCACCATATATTTGATCTCCCTTACTCTCATCTCCCACCCCCCACACCCTTTACCCTCTAGTAACCACTAAACTATTGTCTGTGTCTATGAGTTTTTGTTTCTCATTTGTTTGTCTTGTTCTTTTGTTGTTTTAGGTTTATATACCACATATCAGTGAAATCATATAATTCTCTGCTTTTTCTGTCTGACTTATTTCGCTTAGTATTATACTATAAAAGTCCATCCATGTTGTCACAAATGTTCCTATATCATCTTTTCTTACTCCATTGTGTATATATACCACAACTTCTTTATCCATTCATCTATCGGAGGACATTTTGGTTGTTTCCATGTCTTGGTCACCGTAAACAAAGCTGTAATGAACATTGGAGCACACGTGTCTTTATGGATAAATGTTTTCAGATTTTTTTGGTAGATACCCAGGAGAGGGATTGCTGGGTCATATGGTAATTCTATTCGTAATTTTTTGAGGAACCGCCACACTGCCTTCCATAACGACTGCACCAGTCTGCATTCCAACCAACAGGGTATGAGGGTACCTTTTTCAACACAGCCTCTCCAACACTTGTTACTATTTGTCTTGTTGATGATAGCCATTCTGATTGGGGTTAGGTGATATCTCATTGTGGTTTTTATTTGCATTGCTCTTATGATTAGTGATGTAGAGCATTTTTTCATGTCTATTTGCCATTTGTATGTCCTCTTTAGAGAAATGTCTCTTCAGGTCCCTGTCCATTTTTCAATTGGGTTGTTTGTTTTTTTGTTGTTGAGTGGCATGAGTTTCTCGTATATTTTGGATATTAGACCCTTATGAGAGGCACTGTTTGCAAAAATCTTCTCCCATTCAGTTGATTACCTCTTTACGTTGTCAATGGTTTCTTTTGCTGTGCAGAAGCTTTTAAGTTTCATGTAGTAGTCCCATTCGTTTACTTTAGCTTTTACTTCCATTGCTTTGGAGTCAAATTCATAAAATGCTCTTTGAACCCACGGTTCATAAGTTTAGTACCTATGTTTTCTTCTATACAGTTTATTGTATCAGGTCTTATGCTTAAGTCTTTGATCCATTTTGAATTAATTTTGGTACATGGTGACAGATAGCAGTCCAGTTTCATTCTTTTGCACGTGGCTATCCAATTCTCCCAGCACCATTTATTGAAGAGGCTGTCTTTCTTCCATTGTATGTTTTTAGCTTCTTTGTCAAAAATTATCTGTCCATATATATGTGGTTTTATTTCTGGGTTCTCAATTCTATTACATTGGTCTATGTGTCTGTTTTTCTGCCAATATCATGCTGCTTTGATTACTGTAGCCCTCTAAAACAAGCTAAAGTCAGGAAGTGTGATACCTCCAGTATTGTTCATTTATCTTAACATTGCTTTGGCTATTCAGGGTCTTTTGTGATTCCAAAAAAATCTAATAGTAGTTTTGTTTTATTTCTTTAAAAAATGCCATTGGGATTTTGATGGGGATTGCATTAAATCTCTATATTGCTTTGGGTAATATGGCCATTTTAACTATGTTGATTCTTCCAATCCATGAGCATGGAATGTCTTTCCATTTCTTTGTGTCTTCCTTAATTTCTTTCAAAAATATCTTATAGTTTTTAGCATGTAGGTCTTTCACATCCCTGGTTAAGTTTATCCCTAGGTATTTTATTATTTTGTTGCAATTGCAAAATAATTCATTTTTTTTCTTTTTCTGAGATTTCATTTTTAGTGTATAGGAATGCAATGGACTTTTGTATGTTGATTTTGTAGCCAGCAACTTTACTGTATTCGTTGTTTGTTCCTAATAGCTTTTTGGTGGAGTCTTTTTGTTTTTCTATATATAACATCATGTTATCTGCAAAGAGTGATAATTTAACTTCTTAATTCCCAATTTGGATGCCTTTTATTTCTTTCTCTTCCCTGATTGCTCTGGCAAGGACTTCCAACACTATGTTGAAAAGCAGAGGTGATAGGGGGAGACCCCTGTCGTGTTCCTGAATGTAGACCAAAGAGCCTCAGTTTTTCACCATTAATTATGAGATTAGCTAAGGTTTTGTCCTATATGGCCTTTATTATGTTAAGGTATTTTCCTTCTATACGTATTTTATTAAGTGTTTTAATCATAGATGGATGTTGTATCTTGTCAAATGCTTTTTCTGCACCAATTGATGTATCATATGATTTTTGTCCTTTATTTTGTTTATGTGATGTATCACATTGATGGCTTTGTGGATATTGAACCATCCTTCTGCCCTGGGGATGAACCCCACTTGGTCATCATGAATAATCTTTTTAATGCATTGCTAGAATTTTGTTTAGGATTTTTGCATCTGTATTCATCAGAGATATTGGTCTGTAGTTTTCTTTTTTTGTGTTGTCCTTACTAGGTTTTGGTATCAGGGTAATGTTGGCCTCATAAAACGAGTTAGGGAGTACTTTCTCATCCTCAATTTTTTGGAGGAGTTTGAGCAGGATTGGAATGAGGTCCTCTTTGAAAGTTTGATAGAACGCACTAGTGAAGCCATCTGTTCCAGGACTTTTGCTTTTGGGAAGGTTTTGGATGACTGATTCAATTTCGTTACTGGTGATTGGTCTGTTTAGATTTTCCAGTTCTTCATGGTTCAGTCTTGGAAGGCTATATGTTTCTAAGAACTTGTCCATTTCTTCTAGGTTATTGAATTTGGTGGCATATAGTCCTTCATAGTATTCTTGCATGATCCTTTGTATTTCTGTGGTGTCCATGATAACTGCCCCTTTTTCATTCTGATTTTGGTAATTAGTGTCTTTTCTCTTTTTATCTTCGTGAGTCTAGCCAAGGGTTTGTCAATTTTGTTAATCTTTTCAAAGGACCAGCTCTTTGTCACATTAATTTTTTTTTCTATTGTCCTTTTCTTCTCTATTTCATTTAGTTCTGCTCTGATTTTTGTTTGTTCCTTTCTTCTGCTGATCTTCGGTTTCACTTGTTCTTCTTTTTCTAGTTTTTTAAGGTGTAACGTGAGGTTATTTATTTGTGATTTTTCTTGTTTCTTGAGATAGGCCTGTAATGATATAAATTTCCCTCTTAAAGCTGCTTTCGCTGCATCCCAAAAATTTTGGTAGGATGTATTTCCATACTCCTTTGTTCCTATGTATATTTTGATCTCTCCTCTAATTTCTTCTTTGACACGGTCATTCTTTAAAAGTATGTTGTTTAATCTCCATGTATTTGTGTTTTATTCTGCTTTCTTTTCGCTGTTGATATCCAATTCCAAAGCCTTATAATCAGAGAATATGCTTGGTATGATTTCAATCTTCTTAAATTTGCTGAGGCTGATTTTATGTCCCAATATATGGTCTATTCTTGAGAATGTTCCCTGTACACTAGAAAAATATGTATAGTCTGATGTTTTAGGACGAAGTGCTCTATATATGTCATTTATGTCCATTTCATCTAATGTGTCATTTAGGGCCGCTATTTCATTATTTATTTTCTGTTTGGATGATCTATCCATAGTTGTCAATGATGTATTTAAATCCCCTAGTATAATTATGTTTTGGTCAACTTCTCCCTTTAGTTCTGTTAGTAGTTGCTTGGTATATTTTGGTGCTCCCTGATTGGGGGCATAAATATAGATGACTGAGTCCCCTTTACCATAATGAAATGTCCACCTTTATCTCTTGTTACCTTTTTCACCCTGAAGTCTGTTTCAACTGATATCTTTATGGCTACACCTGATTTTCTCTGGGTACCATTTGCTTGGAGAGTCAATTTCCACCCTTTCACTTTGAGTCTATGCTTGTCCTTGTAGCTGAGATGTGTCTCTTGGAGACAGCATATGGTTGGGTTTAGTTTTTCATCCAGTCTGCTACTCTGTGCTTTTTTATTGGTGAGTTCAGTCCATTTACATTTAGGGTGATTATTGATACGTGAGGATTTCCTGTCATTCTATCTTTAGTTTTCTGGTAAGGCTGTGTCTCCATTGTTTCTTTGCCTTTTTGTTGTTGTCTCCTATTTCTGTGTGGTTGTATTCTATGATGTTTTCCTCTGTTTCTTCTTTTATTATAGTATATATTTCAGTTATGGATTTTTTTTGAGTGGTTACCCTTAAGTTTATGTAAAACAAAGTTTGATATTTAGAGTCTTCCAGTTTCTTCAGCACACTTACTTTCTCCATTCCCATATTGCGTTTCCGGCCTTTACTCTCCCCTTTTTTATGTTTTGGTTGCCACAAATTGTCCCTGTTGATGGTGGTCGAATAACTTCCTTTTAGTATTTCTTGTAGTACAGGGCGTGTATTAGAAAATTCCCTCAACTTCTGTATGTCTGGAAACGTCTTTGTTACTCCTTCATATCTAAAGGATATATTTGCTGGATATATTATTCTTGGCTCATAATTTCTCTCTTTCAATAGTTTGAATATTTGGGTCCACTCCCTCCGCGCTTGTAGAGTTTCTGCTGAAAAATCTGATGATAATCTAATGGGCTTTCCTTTGTAGGTTACCGTCTTCTTTTCCCTGGCTGCCTTAAGGATTCTTTCTTTGTTGTTGATTTCAGACAGATTCAATAAAATGTGCCTTGGAGAAAGCCCATTGGGATTGAGGTAATTAGGTGTTCTATTTGCTTCTTGGATTCAAGGATCTAGTTCTGTCCACAAATTTGTGAAGTACTCATCAACAATTTGTTTGAATATATTCTGTTCCCTTATCTCTTTCTTCTCCTTCTGGTATTCCCATTCTTCTTGTATTACTCTTTCTGATGGAATCAGAAATTTCTTGTAGAGTTCTTTCATTTCTTTTAAGTCTCAAGTCTCTTTCTGCTTCCATCTGTGTAATTTCCAGGTTTCTATCTTTGATATTTCTCTTTTCTTTCCTCCATCTGATCAACTCTACTACCTAAGCTGGTTATTTCATTCTTAATTTCTTCTATTGAGTTTTTAATCTCCAGAAATTCTATTTGGTTCTTTTTTAAAATTTCAATCTCTTTCGTAAAATGCTCAGGTTGTTCTTTGATTGCGTTTCTGAGTTCATTAAACTGCCTTTCTGTGTTTTCTTCCATCTCGTTGAGATTTTTCAGAACTGCAATCTTGAATTCTCTGTCATTTAAGTCACATATTTCCTTGTCTTTAAGTTCCTTTTCTGGAGACTTTTCACTTTCTTTCTGAGCTGTCTTGTAGCCTTGGTTATTCATGGCAATTACTGATTTATTATTTCTCTTCCTAGACATCTACAGGAGTGGCTTCTTCAACAGGTTGATAGGAAGGGGTCTTTCTTTTGTTTTCCAGTACTTGTTGGTAGAATGCTTTATTGTCTCTGACTGCAGCCTTTTTTTCTCTCTCACACGGTAGTGTTATGATTTCTCTGCACTATTCCAGCTTCTCACACAATGCAGGAATTCCCTGGGAGATGGGCTTCTGTTCTGTTAATAGTTTGTCTGGGTCACAGGGCACAGTGTTTGTGTGGGTATGCGGAGAGCTTTTGAAATTCCAAAGGTCTTCCTGCACCAGATTCAGAGCCTGTATGTTTCAGCAGTTCTGTTTACTCCTGCAGGGATTCGCCCAAATAGGTGGTGCCAGGGAAGGGGTAAGTTGTGAGAGGTGGCCCAGAGCAATGGCGGCGACCACCACCACAGCCAGTTCTGCTTCCATATCTCCTTCCCCTTTGCCAGAAGTAGTTAATCTGCGAATATGTGTCTGCGGACCATAGTTCTCAGAACTGCAAATATTCTGTTCTTTTGATCTGACACTGCTACTGTTCCGCTTCTAGCACCGGGCAGGTGGGGGCGGGGCGAGCTCTGGGAGGGGAGGGAGGGGCGGCTAGTCTCAGTGCCTAAGGCTTCCGTTCTCTGCTCGGCAGTAAGGGCTTAAACCACCGTTTTCAGCCTTCTTCCCTCAGTCTTTTCTCCAAGGTCTCTGCCATGAGCATTGGGTTCAGCAATGTTATATTCTGCCCCCGAAGCCCTGTGGGTCATAAGCGTAGCCCTAGCAGTCCGAGTTCTTCCCTCTCCTGCTGCTGCGGTAGTTCCGGGATGCAGTGAGCTCGGAGCACTGAGCTAGGTCTGCGTCCTGCGCCTGCAGCTCTGTCTCTGAACTTCTCCCTTTCCTCCTCACCCGCTCATGCGATTCTCCCACCTTTAGGTGACTTCAGTAATGGGCCTCTTCGTCTTACCTGTCTGCTGTGCAGGGAGTTCTTTGTGGAGTTACTGTTGTTTGATTAGTTGTAAATTCCAGGGGAGCTTTACAGAGGCTCACCTCAGGCCGCGATTTTGATGGAGTCTCCCTCATATACATATTTTAAGAGGAAAATATGTCCTTTCTACTATCCAAAATGTATCCTTCTCACTATGCTATGTAAACCTATCCTTACAACTCTACTTAAGATCTTTGAACCATAAATCATACTTTCTTTTCTGGATTTTTTTAAAATCTCTCGTCCATCAATAATGTTCCTTTCATCTTACAAACAGCCTCAAGTTGTTCATATCTTGGGGAAAACAGTTTTGTTTTGTTTTGTTTTGTTTTTTAAATTGAGTCCTATTCTAGACACTGTCCTTTTCTACATTCATAGGCAAGATCTTGAAAAGAAAAACTATTTACTTGTGTTCAATTTTCTTCTCGGTCCTCTGATATCGGAACTAACTTTGGCCATCCCACTTACCTTGATCTATGGACGTTAATAAAGACTTCCCAATTATCAAGTGCTAAGGTTATCTTCCAGGCCTTATCTTTGACAGTCCCATAGTATTTGGCATTGTTTCTTGGGCACTCCTTAAAGCTCTATTCCTTTGTTTTTCTGACAATATTTCTTCCTGACTTTCCTATGTTTTTTATTCCCATCCCTCTCACTTCTAGTATTATTCTCTGCCTGTTCTTTAAAATTTGTATTTCTCTAGGTTTCATCCATGCCCTTCTTATTTCATGCTGTTTGACTTTTCAGGGAAATCTCATTTATTTAAATGATGCCAATCACTGAATGTATGTTTATGAATGCCAAATCTATAAACTCTATATCTGGCCCTTTTTTCAGACCCCCCTCATACTCAGCTTCTAAATTATGCCTTCTGGATGTCCCAGAGGCACCACAAAATCACTGGCTGTTGACAGCATCCAGAGAGCTTATATGAATTTCAGTTTGGCATTGGAATATTACCATGAATATTTCAAAGTTTTTGATTTAGGTTTATTTTTTTCCTCTAAAATAATGTTCTCTTAATTTCTTCATCTCATGCCAGAGGCAAAACTAAAGTCATCCAGAATTTAGTCTCAGGTGAGCAGTTGTTATGAAATCCTGCAAGGAAATCTATTAAACTACAGGCTGACTTTTTAGGACAGATCGTTTTATTCCATAGGAGCAAGGGCATAATCTAAAGCTATAATTATTGATTTCAAATGTTTCTTCTAGAAATGACTTGAGGTGTTACACATAAATTAATTTGATGTTATAAACTGTGAGTCACCCATGTTTAAACTCTTTCTTCCTAATTACAGAGAAATTCAAATTTAAATTCATTTCCTCCAGTTTGTTTGCATCCTAATTAAATGGTAGCCAGGGAGAACTCCTGAAATAGTGAATATATGCATAAAAACACATTGAGAATCCACTATGGACATGGCCAGGCCACGGTAACCAATATAATCTGTGTATAGACACTTTCAAGCTCAACAGGGTATGTGTAAAGGAGCTAGCTAATTATATCCCCAAGGAGTAGTGTTGCTAAGCTCTGTATCAGTCACCTTGCATTGAAAAATAAAACAAAATATCTGTTTGAAGGTAAGCAGCTTGTTGATAAAGTTGCATATCAAGCAGTAAAATTTTAATTCCCCACAGTCAAAAATTTAGACAATTTTAAAAGTAAAATGGAAAAGTAAGATAATATCTAAATGTTTTCATTTTTCAGACTTCATTAACAATTGATGTGTTTCTCATTTGAGGTTTTAATGAGATGGTGAGTTTCTTTTCCCTTCCCTATGTAGGTGTGTACTGTATATACTGCTATGTGCTGCAAAGGATAGTAGTAGTGGTAGTAGTAGTAGTAGTAGTAGTAGTAGTAGTAGTAGTCGTAGTAGTAGTAGTAGTAGCAATGTCCATAAGAAGTTTTTAATGCCCAAACAACTGCAATAAATATTCTGAACAAGCTGTAACTAGGGGATAAATAAATAAATAAATAAATAAATAAATAAATAAATAAATAAATGTCAAGAGATGGTATTATTTTGCCATATCCTATCTAACTTCTCCTTCAGATTCTTGATAGTTAGATATGACAAATGGGATTATGGTCAAAGGTTACTCATTATTTATGTCCCTAAAGTTGATTGTGTCATGGTAAGAAAGACACCTCAAAGGCAGAGGTATGACTATGTTTGTAGAGAATTAGCTTTAAGGGTATAGTATAATCTGATCTTTAAAAAACAGTTTCAAGTAGTACGTTGGTCTCGGCGTTTTTAGTTTTCAATCAGTATTCTTCCCAAAAGATATAATAGTGGATTGCAACTATGGTTGTATTTCAAATATAAAATGCCAGATCAAATAATAGTGTGATCCAAAAATATATGTCACCTCTGACATGAGGATATGAGCAGTCAATTCACAGAAAATTAAATACAATTGGACAACAAACATGAAAAATTCTTAAACTTGCTAAATGAGTATTGTGACTTTTTCCAATCATTTAATACATGTTTAACATTGAGTTTTAAAAGAAGTCAATTCTGAATCAAAATAGAACCTCCTAAGTTTTCTTACATATATTTTAATAAACTAAGATAACTGATAGAGAAGTAAAATGAAAGAAAACTAGTGTTAAAGTAGTGGTATTTTTTTGATCACTTTATACAATGACTTCCATTTAAAATATGGTACCTACGTAATATGCTTAAAGCTTTGAAACGTTTTCTTCTTTAATAATTAAATGACATATATTATCATTTATACTTATACTACACATAATTAAATAATAATAAGTATCTTGACTTCTGGAAGTTTAAGCATTTAAATTCACCTATAATATTTAATAGTCCCTGTGCTACTCTATCTTAATTTCCATATTTGAGAAACAGGTTAATATTATATATCAATCTTCTCAAATTGCTGTTAAAATTAACATAATCCTTGAAAAAAATACCTGGTGCAATATTTGACTGTTCTTTTTACTTCTACTGAAATTTAATTTTTTCCTTTTAAAAAAAAATTTTTTTAGAAATTAGAATCTATTTGTCTTTTCTTGTTCTCCTCCTCTTTTCTTTTTCTTGAAAGGAGCACAGGTGAGAGTGTGAAGGAAAAAGAAAGTTTAAGAAAAATTATCATGGTTAAAAACATATGTGAAAAAGGCCAATTCCATCGTTAGTGTCCACAGTACAACTGGAAATGACAGGTCCACCCTAGTAATCAATCTGTAAGTACAGTTTTATTTTTGTGGAATTCTGGGACAGTGTACCATTGGATTAAACCTGATATCATTGCCAATCATTTGTATGCAATCAGACAAACAGCAGTAAATTTCACATCACATATCACATAGATTAAAGGAATATCATAAGAATTTTACAATATAGAAACTTTCCTGGTAAAATTAATACAGGGGACTCAGTTAAGTGACTAGCACTTTTGTCTGTGGTTGACTTGTTGGCCTTTGCAAAAATGTTTCATTTTGAAATAATTTTAGACTTATATTATCTAATAACAGTACTCTATATAGGTAGATAGATACACACATATACGGTAGAATTACTCAAGTAAGAAAATTAACATTGATACAATGTTAACTTATCAAAAGATCATATTAGTGTTTTTGCCTCAAGAATGAACCAACCCTCCTAACACCTGAATTTCAGAATTATGGCCTCCTGAACTGTAAGAAAATAGATTTCTGTTGTTGTAAGCCACCCCACGTGTGGTAATTTGTTATGGTAGCCCTAGAAAAGTAATACAGTTGTCATAAATGTTATGCATATGCATTTTTACTGTAATTATAAAGTGTTTCTTGTAACATTTATAGCCTATGAACCATATTGATATTTTCTATGGACATAATGTATATGATTATTTGTGTTTTTGTGAAAGTTACATGGCGACTTAGTAAAAGGTGCATTCTTTATTATGAGAGTATGAATTTCAATATCTATCCACAATATCTATCATATTGATTCATCCTTACTTATATTTTATCCATTTGAAGTGTCTTGTACTACTACTACTATTGTGATTCTACTACTACTCTTCTACTACTATTGTGATTCTATTCATATCTCCTTGCATTTGCTGATACTTTTTGCTTCACAAAGTGACTGCTGTGTTACATGGGACTTTAATACTCACACGTTATGTTTTCATTGTGACTTGCTGTCTTTATCATTAAAGCACCCTTCTTTATCATGTTTAATATTTTGCTTTTCAATTTGACTTTGTATGACATCAGGATTACCTCTGCTTCTCTGTGTGTGTGTTACATTTTTATCTGTCCTTTTCCCCCCACCCTGTTCTGAATCACTTTGCTTGTCTTTTGTACAAACATATAGATGTATCTTGCAGTTAAGGTGAAAATCTTTTTTTCGTTTAATAGGAAAGTTAGGTGCATTCACATTTGTATCTATAGCTGTTACATTTGGTTTCAGTTCTGTCATAGTATTTTATGTGTATTTATATTTTGATATGCTCATGATTTTTTCTTTCTCTATGAAATTCATATTCACTGTTTTTACCATATGTATATGTACTCACATATACATATTTTTAAAGCACGATTTCTTGTTGTCTAGTGTTTACCTCTGTACTTAAACCTTTCAAAAAATACCCTTAGTTCCCTAGTATTTTATTTAGCTTTTGTAATTTGATTTACTTGAAATTACTCTGGTTGTACATCTCCTAAGTTTTTGGGGTTCTTTTATATTTCACAACCCTATATTTTCTTTTTCTTGTTTTCTTTCATCAAGCAGTTGTTAAAGAACACATCTTATCTTTTTGCCCCATCCCATCTCTCCAGGAGCTGTGTGTTTTGAAGACTGTTCTTCAGATGGCTCAGACTTGTAAGTCCCTTTCTGAGATTTCATGCTCAGCTCTACCTAAGCACGTTATTTGTATTTTCAGACTTGTGAATGACTTAGTATTTCTGGTATAGGTATTAGATAAATCTTAGAGCCTAATATTTAGCTTCTCTTTTCAGTCTTCTCTGTAGTCATCGTCCATCTGCCTTTGCTTGTCACAGAACTCTCCACTAGGGTAGTCTAATACAGGAGAGTGAAATATATCCGGCTGGGATGGGATTTGGTATTCTTTCCCCTTTCTACCTAGAGTTATTTGGAAGGTTAGGCATTTTCTGTCTTCTTGTTATGCTGAAGGTGTGGCTTTTGTGTACCTTTATTTTTTTTTTGCCTTATTGTTTTGTATTGTTTTTTAGGAATTATTTGGGAGATAGTTTCTATTCGCTGAATTCTGTCCCCTCCCAAATTCCTATGCTCAAACCTTAATCCCCTGTGTGGTTGTACTGGAGATAGGGCCTTTAAGCAGGTGATTCAGGTTACATGAGGTTTTAAGAATGGTGACTCAATCCTCTTATTAGAAGAGGAAGAGACACTAGAGCTCTCTCTCACTCTCATTCTGCCATGTGAAGACAGCAAGAAGACAGTAGTCTGTAAGCCAGGAAGAGAACCCTGATCAGACATCAGATCAGCTGGCACATTGATCTTGTACTTCCCAGCCTCCAGAACTGAGAGAAAATAACATTCTGTTGTTTTAGCCACTCAGTCTGTTACTTTTTATGGCAATCTGAACAGGTTAATACAAAATTTCATCTAAATCCGATCAGCTCAAAAATCCCAAAATACTCCCAAAAGACAACATTAGGACAAGTATGAGATAATAATTACAGATATTCTGGTTTAAAAGAGGTGAAAATTTAAGTTAAAAAAGGAATCACAAATGCCAAACAATTTCACAATCCTGATAGGCAAACTCCAGTAGGTTTGAAGGCCTGGGAACAATCCTCGGCATTTTTTGGCTCCACACTCTGGGGCTCGAGGCTAGGCTTTCTGGGCTCAAGGCTCTGCCTTCTGTATCATCATTTATTTTCATGAATTATAGCATGTATTTACAGCTGAGTAGTGTAACCAGCCTGTTTCCTCTCTGCAGAGTTTTGGAATTCTGACAGCTTTCTTTCATTTTATAATCTTACTGTTCCTTTCAGTCCAAGCTGGCAGTGTCTCTGTCAGTATAACATTCTCGAGAATGTATACCATGAAGTTCACTCTAGAAGACAAAAGGCTTCTCCACAGACACTTCCCAGGTAATCCCACGTCTATTTTCAGCTTCTGCTGACATGATAGAGGACATCCATGAGTCACACACTTAATCTCTTCAAATAGCCCTTTGAGTGGTAGAATACTCTGACCTTTTCATCTTCCTGAGGTATTAGCAACGGATAGTTCAGCAACACCCTTAGCTTTTTCAGACTACATTTTCCTGACAGCAAATCTGTTACTTTTAATGTCTTTTGCAATAGGGATAAAATGAGAATTTCCCAAATCATCAAGCCCCGGTCTTTTATTTGTTTTTGTTTAATAATTATTCCCTCAATCTATCTCTTTTCTTTTGAATGTTATTAGAAGCAGCAAGAAGAATCCAAGGTGACCGTTCAATATTTTTCTGGGAAATTTAAGTTAAATGTCCAATTTTTAAATTCTCCTTTCCATATAACTGTAGGAAACAATTCTTCTAAGCTTTCTACCACAAAGACCCTCTTTTCTCCATTGTCCAATAACACTTTCCTTATTTCCACCTGAGCCCTCATCCGTAGGCCCTTTACTATGCATAGTCCTATTGACAGTCTGTTTGTGACAATTTTGGTGTGTTTTCTAAAGGGACATAGTTTTTCTCTATCGCGTTCTTCACTTCCTTCTGAGTCCTCACCAGCAGAGTTGTTAATACCCACATTTCTAATAGTCTATTCAAGACAATCGAGGCTTATTCTGTTAGCCTCCTCAATGGTTTTCCACTTTCAGCACACCACCTTATTCCAAAGCATCTTCCACATTTTTAGGTAATTTCTACAGTAGCACACAACTTCCAGGTCTTAGTGGCCTACTTGCTGCAATCTACCACAAACTTGGTAGCTTCAAATAACACAATTCTTACCTCACATTTCTAAAGGATAGAAATCCAACATGGGTTTCCCAGGACTAAAACCAAGATGGCTACAGGGATAGGCTCTTCTGATCTAGGAAACTATTTCCTTGCCTTTTCTAGCTTCTAGAGGCCAAACACTTTCTTTGGCTCATGATCATCTTTATCATCAGTCTTTCAATGTCTATAACCATTCTTACATAATCACAACTTCCTCCGACTCTCCCTGTTCCTCTTCAATTTGTAAGGACCCTTGTCATTACATTGGGATTGCCTGGATATTCCTGGTCAATCTTCCTATTTTAAAGTTCTCATTAACATTCAAATTCCACCTGCAAGTTTAATTCCCCTTTGCCATGTAACCTAATACATTCACAGATTCCAGAGGTTAATAAGTAGACATCTTTGAGTGGGTGCATTATTCTGCCTAACATAAATAATTTGGGAGAAAGTTAACGAGTTCAGTTTAGGACATACTAAGAGTTGCATCCAGACTTCCAAATAAATACGTCCAGGTGGCAGCTGAATAAAGAAGTCTGAACATTTGGCAAGAAGATATGCATAATATATGGATTTTAATGTTTTTAATGCAGTGGTTTTCTGAGAACTTGTTTAAAAGGCATATTTTCAAAGTCCATGTAAGACATTCATTATGAGGGTGTTGAAGTCCAAGAATAAGCATGTAGCAAGCATCCAAGATTGTTTCAATGCTATGATGATTGCTAGTGAAAAAGTTTTACCATATTACCTGAAGTTGAGTATATTTAATTAAATGGTACATATAGTTACAAGGTGACCCTGGGATGGAGGGTTACTGTAGTCAAAGGCTTGGGCTACTGATAGAAAAAATAACAACAACAAAACATATATCTCAGGTGCTTCAAAGCTGTATGTCACAGATACAAAATTTAACAGAGAAGAAAAATGCTGCTTTTGTAAATAACTGACATGTAAATAACTGACATGTAAATAACTGACATGTAAATAACTGCATGCCCAACTGACATGCAGTGACAGCTTCAGATGTGGTGGTAGGGTATACAGAAATGAGGATTAGAAAAAAAAAAAAAAACAATCTAAACTGATCTAAACTTCTATATTGTAGTCCTGAAATTGCAAATCATAAGCTTTGTGACCTTTGGAAAGATGTTATCTCTCTCACTGATATTTTTCATATAGATAACATGTCTATGCTTAGGGTATAGAGTCGTGAAAAACAATAATATAGGAAGTGGGAGATCTCTGTGAATAATAATTGTGTATGTGAATGTACAAAATAAAGAGCTAGAAAAAAATTTCATAGAGATAAAAGAATTGAAAGCAATAAGAACTGAATAAAAGAGGAGTATTGGTACTAAAACTTGGTAACTGATTAAAAAAAAACACAAAACCCTATTAATGTTAGTCCCTCGGTGTTTATTCTTGCTCTGTGAATGTATATTATTTGACTCCATTTTATTTCATTTCTACTTTCTGCTATTAATGCATAGAGGGCTACAACAAACTCTGTTCTCAAATTGCATCAGGAAATAGATGGCTCTGATTCCCAAGTCAGAAAAATCTCATTTTCAAGAAATGTTTGAGTCTTGACTTTGATTATATTCAGGATATCTTGGTTCAAAAGCCTTGCATTTGTGTAAATAAGAACAGCATCTTTGAAAAGTACACCTACAAATGGGAATATAGAATAAAGAAGACAAGCTAAGGGTACAGAACAAAATAAAACATCAATAGAGAGATGAAAACAAAATATTACTCTATATAACATACTAACATTTTTTTAAATATAAAATCTAGGAAAAAGGTATATGTAAACCAATGAATTTAGATAAAATAATAGAATGTAAAACAGCACAAGCTTTTGAAAACTTGCTAAAGAATTTGGAATATTTCTGTAATCAGTGTTCATAGTATTAGAACATGTGTATTAAAAGTGATTTGGAAATGTGTGGAGGCCAAGCAATATGTGGAGTTTCCTACATTATATTTATAAGCTGTTTCTTTGACTGAGAAGCAACTTAATTTTTTTCCTTAGAAAATAATATATATTAAACTAATTATTATTTTGTCCAAAAGAAACTTTTCCCTAAAAATTTATTTAATGTTGACAGTTTTAGCATAACCAATGCCAAATTATATATGTATTTTTTTTAATTCTAATGATGTCTAAAAATCAAAGAGCTACCAAATATTAGAGATCTCCATAAAATAATATAAATGTTTTGTATGAAAACTGCTCACTAAAAAGAGTACCTAATGAAAATCAGTAATGTATTGACCTTGATATTATTTAAAACTCAAAGACTAGCATTATAAGCTAAAAATTGATTTCTAAAACGTATGAGTATGATTTTACTATTTTGATATAATCAACTTATAATCCTCTGAAGTTGTTTTATTTTTCTTATTACATATTGAACAGGATGAAGGAAAACAAATTGATTCATTTTTTATCTCTTTATTACTCTTTCCATGCCATTTAAAGCCAATTGCTGAAATTAATTTCAAACCATTTACTGTTATTCACCTCTTTTTGGCAATTTTTACTTTTGGTCATTTATTTTTTGTTAACTCATAGGTTCTATTCATCTTTATGAAAGTCACCTTAGTAACTGTTGCCACACAGTGGGTCTTAAAATTTCTGTGAATGCAAAATGAATTAATGAAGCAGAACTGTGCTTGATAGGGTCTCAGATGTCACTCCCTCCAATAAAGTACATTGGACATCTTGACCAGAAAATGTTTATAAACAGTCTAAATATCTTAGAGAGTTCTTGAGCTGTTTTATTACATAAAAAAATTAGAACATTTCTTGGTAACATGCCTCATAATTCAAAAAGCAGCACAATTTGCATAAATAATTCTCTGAAATGGATAACTGTGTGGGTGTGTGTACATATAAATCTACACGTAAATATACTTCTTTGGACAAAGTGGAATTGTGGATTTACAGTGACTGGAAGCTGATGGCCTTCCCAATGTTTATATTCACTCTGGAGTGTGGAATATTTGACTGATTCATGAATTGGGAACTTTTGAATTAACTCAGGAAATTGACAAAATACAGCATGACTCCTTTTGCGACATTACAGAAAAGATTTTGTGTTATTCATGGTACATCTATCTCTTTGTATGTTAGCACTGTTATTCAACTACTATTCAGATTCTTAAAACTCCAAGTAGTTTAGAGCCAACATGGACCAGTACAATAAATTTAACCAAGGGAGCTATAAAAGCCTATGTAACTAAGTATCTATAATCTCTAGCCACTACTATCAACATGAAGAATGTAATAGATGAAATGTTTTATATGTCTAAGATGCACTAAAGAATTCTGTATATAATTTTTACAGTTTTAATTTAAAAGTTTACTTAGATATTTCATCTATACTCTGGAATACTAATAAAAATTCAGATACTGCTTAAAGAGAAAACACATTTCCAAAGCAACATTTAGATCTGAAAGTTAGTATTTTATTTCATATTTTTAACACTTACTTGATTTTCTGGTTAAATACTTTTATAGCAATATAATTTAAAATAGATATTTGTATATTCTTCTATCGTACACAATTAAAATTAAAAAACTTGTCATTATTAAATGTAGAAAACGTAGGTCTGAAATAGTTTTGAGAAACATTTAGTAAATGGAAATTTTTTCACTATTGAGTATCACCTCATTCTAATAGTACACAAAAATACGAATACAATATTATCAGAGTAATATCACTGACCTTTTAATAAATATTAACCTTATGAAAACAACAAGAAATACATCACATTCCATAATCAAAAGCAATTAAAAAATCACTTTAAATTCTACTGCTCAAAAATAGTAAGAATTGCTAAACATTAGGTGAGAGAATTTCAGACATTCTTATGTACATATACTTATTGGATAGTTAACTAATTAGCAGTATAAATTAAATGGTATAATATAATAGAGGCATTGTTAATTTATAAAATGTAATGATTCTTGAATAAATCAAATAAAACAAGAAATTGATGAAATAGGGATCTGTGGCTATTTTATGAATATGTGCATGCCTAAAATATTTGGATGCATTATGAGATCTTTATCCTCAAAGTGATGAAAATTTAAGGAGAAATACAGAATATTTTAGAATTGAGGTCATAATTTTTTAAATTACATATTTCAAAGTAGCTGGTTGTGTATATAACAAGATTATCATTTAAATATTCCAATGTTGTTATAGTCTCTCTCTCTCTCTCTCTCTCTCTCTCTCTATATATATATATATATATATATATATATACACATATATACTATATATGTGTATATAGTATATATGTGTATATATATAAATTTTATATATATAAATATAAAATTTTAATATATATATATAAATAAAATATATAAAAATATATAAAATTTATATATATACATATATATAAATTTTCTCTTTAAAGTCATTTATCCTAATTGGGTTCAAATTGTTTCTCAATATCTATTATTTTCTCTAAGTATTCTCATTACATTGTATTTTTTAAATGTATTTACCATAACATGTCAAGTCTGTCTCTTACAAAAGTAATTTGAACACTACACATATTAAATTACTTGCCATTTCTAATTTATTATTTTTCTAATAATGTTATACAGTAATTAATTGATAATTGGTTTTACTAGCTCTACAATTTTACTTTAAAAAATGTTATTCTGTTTTTTGATTACCTTTTCTCTGAGCCTTTAATTTTTTTCTTCAATTTATTAATCTTTCCCATAAAGCACACATGATAATTTGTTTCACCCCCCCACACACACTCTCCAAGTTAAGTTCTTTATCTTATGGTATGCTATATTTTTTTTTCCTTATTTTGTGTGTTTGTGAGTCTGTGTGTATGTGCCTATGTGTTGCACTAAATTTATAGAGTTGAAAAGCTCACATTCACATAAATCCATTTACATGAACCTGGATTTTCACTGTTGTCGGGGCATAGAAGCAGGGATAGAAGCTGGATTTGACTGGGAAGTGGTGTACTTTCAACTGGATTCTGGCATTCCATGTAGCAAAGGATTTAAGGTACCTAAGATATATTTGGATTATAACTGAGGCCAAGAAGAAAGTGTGAGATTTATAAAAATACAAATAGACAAGGAAACATTGCTTTATGTGAGACCAAATTATATGTGTAGAAAAAAATTAAAATTTCGGTGAACTGGAAAGATAAGAAATTGAAATCAAAGGTGTGAGGAATACCAGAATTTAAAAAATGATGTGAACTAGCCACAAAAGCAGTCATGATTCCTGCTAACGCCATGAGTGTAGGTGGCTAAATTAGAATGAGAATACCTATTATTGAAGATAAGGAGATCAATAAGCAGTAAAGCCAGGTTGTTGAAGGCATTTTTCATAAAGGCACTAAAGTCACCACAAATGATAGGAAACAAGAAAACAAAAACAAAAACAAAAACAAAACAAACAAAAAAACCAACCCTGTACCTTCTAGCCAGAGTTTTACTTAATATGCAGATGTACCTTCCTGAGAAGTAAGCAATTTTGGAAAATGGAGGGACTCAGGGCCTCATGACATGAATCTCACAGAGGTGGTGCAGTATTGATTCAGAGCAGCCATGCAGCGTTAGGAGAATGCCAGCCACATCTGGCACACGTATTCAAAGCTTCGGATAATGTGGATGATTCCTTTAAAGCACTTTCCTTAGAGAAGGTGACACAGTGTGAATTCCTGAGGGACTATTTACTTTTTATATTCCAGATGTTAGAAGAGAATAATCCATTCATTTAAAGGTCTTGCTGGATATCAGCTATTTCTCTTCACGTCTTAGAGGGTTTATTCTTCCTTTCATGGTCCACAAGGACCAAAATGTTTCAGACATCACCAACCATCAAAATATGCTTTTAAGAAACCTGAATTTTCAGAAATCTTTCTTAATTTCCGTTTTATACTTGCTTCAGTGCCCTAAAATTCTCCCCCCCCCACCCCATATATTCTCCCTGAAAGTATTTTGAAAACATCAGTGGTTTGGTGCTTACACATTTTACCCTTTGCTGAATCTCTGTTTCTTCCTCTTTCTCCATGTGAAACATCCACAGGCGCAGAGCCAGTTCGGGTCAGAGCCCAGACTAGACTGGACTCTCAGTTGAGAGCTGCACTCCTTCTCCCCCAACTCTTTCTCACTACCTGAAGCCTAAGTAATTTAAACATGTTTCTCTCTTACCACCTTATTAGAATTTACATGCATATAAAGATGTGACCTATATGATACAGCACTCTGATTTAAAAGAAAAGTCAAAAAGTAATTTTAAAAGCGCTCAAGGCTCTACTTGTAGTTAGGTAATATCTGAAGAAGATATATAACCCAAAGCATGCATCTTTATATCCATCCCTCTTTTCCATCCACTTCCCACATTTTTAAAATCCCTCTCGTTAATTCATAATCTCCCACTAACTATATATACATACATAATCTCCCACTAACTATACATACATATATGTATGTATGTGTTTTATCTCTAGAAGAAAACTTTCCCAGACCTAACCCAAAGGCATCTCCTCAATCTACACCCCATCCCTCCGACCCTTCTAGTTCTGATTTCCTTTAATCATTGCACTGCTACGGCAACACCAAAAAGAAAATCACTTGTCAGTTGGCCTCAGCATTACCTTTTCAAAGAACAGGATTGGGGAGGAAACTGAGTGGGCAGAGCCAGAATCCCTATTAGTAAGCAGAGAGCCACATATATTAATAATTTGTATCCCCCAAAGGGAAACTCTTTATAAAATAAATTGTATTACACTTGTATATAGCAGTATTACCTTAAATATAATTCTAGCTTAAGAATTCTAAGCTTATCCATAATATGAACCTATGGGAATAAATTTAATGAATCAGTATTTCTAAGGTCTTTTCACTTATGTCTTGTGGGTTAGCCACTGATTTCAGAATGCTACCGCAAAATACATTTCTTCCTAATATTTGATTTCATAATCCCAAGCGGACATATCTCCATGTTGGATTTCAATACAAATACAAAAGTTAAATATCTACTTTCAGCCAGTCTTGATTTTTCACAATTTTAATTCAAACATTTAATGATACAAGATATGTAAAATAAGCTGGTACTAGTATACAGTATTTGGCAGATGCTGTTTTGCTTTCCTCTTTTCTCATAACAAAACAATAGCTCAGTTATAAAGAGTTGTGGCGGGGGGCAAAAAAATGAATTCCTGTTTATCACTTACCAATAGTTTAGAAAGATAATACCCTCTCCTTCTTATTTTAATGTTAAGGTAGTAAATATTATATGCACTATATTTTTTTAGGTAAACTACTTTTTACTAAGGATTTTAGAAATAATTTTGTCTTTAAAATAACTAGAAAATCTTAAAGTGTAACCAAACAGAAATGGACATTTAATAAACACCCCAGTTGTAATAGTTACAGAATATCACTAAGGCTGTCACTCCTCTGGGTATCATAAATTTTGTCTTCATCAAATCAGACCCTGGACACTTACAAACTTGAACCATACGGCCTTTGTCCTTAAAAGAATTGCCTTCTCTGAGTTAAGTTTTGAGGTCATGCCCTATCTCCTTTTTAATGAAAGGAAAACAAATAATCACATGGAATCCTTTTGTCACTTAATACAAAAACATTGTTGAAGAATATCATCATTCAATAGCCCATATACAATGTTCCAGGAAAAGAATTTATATCACAGTTCAGTACTGGGAAAAGTTTTTCCCCTTCACAATTAAAGGTTCTCCTTTAATTCAAGTGAAAATGTTTAAATTATGCTATCTTCATTAACATGGCTACTAGGAAATTAAACCTAAAATGATACTTACTATCCAGTTTCTTTTGGACTGAATACTTATATCTCTCTTTATCTACCCTTGATTTTATATCTATTTATAAATTCTCTGCACTAGTATTTGGATATCTAATTTCATTTACTCCTTGTTTTATACTATATGTTATGTTGCAATTTCTTATGTTTTTTTAAAATAATATACATATTAAATAATTGATGAAACATTTAATCTTGGTATATGGGTAAAGACCATTATGATTAGAATTGTTTAGTCAGCAAAGGTGGATGAGTGATTTCAACTTTCATTTATTCTTCCTATATACTTCACATTGAATTATCCTTTATTCATGGTTTCACATAAAACACAAAATGAATAATAAAATACCAATATTTTACCTAGGGATATAAAAGAATATTTAATTTTTAATCTCTCTTTCTACAAGTCTAGGTAGAAATCATGTGGACAGTTCATCCTCATTTGAGGTCCTTAGAGCATACCCAAAATTCAAATATACCTATGTGGCTTTTTAGAAAGCTACTTATCATTATTTTAGCAGTTATTATGTCTTATCCTTTGCTATGTTCTGTATACAAGATGAAAGATAGTATCCAGTGGGCGAGATAGACAACTAAATTAACAAGAGACATCCATAGGGTCCTATGAAAATAAAGAACAGAGCAATCTAAAATAATGTTAAAATCAGTATTTATTCCACCTCTCAAAGTCAATAGCAGAGACAAAACCTCCCTGCAAAGACGACATGGGCATACATGTCTTGGTATAAGGCATCAGGAGCCACGAGGGTCGGCGGGTAGTTTGATATAGTTAGAACATGAGCAAGATATGTACCAGTTGGAGGATGAGCCTGGAGAAAATGCTTAGGACTTCTTTGTATTTCACACTACAAAAGTCAGAGAGGGAAAAACTGAACAAATTTTTCAAGGGAATACCAATCAGAATTGTATATTTTAAGAATCTTACTCTATGAGGTGAAAGAGAGATTGACTTGAGTAAGAATGGCACCAGGGACATTGATGATGAGGATAATTAAAGTCCTAATCACAGTAAGCATGAAAATCAGAGATTATAAAAAAATTATAAATTATCAGAATTTTTAAAAGATTATTGGGGTGACAATTGTTAGTACTAAGTTACATAGATTTCAGGTGTACAATTCTGTAATACATCATCTATATACATCACATTGTGTGTTCACCACCCAGAGGCAATTCTCCTTCCATCACTATATGTTTGATCCCCTTTTCCCTCGTCTACCACCCCACTCCCTACTTACCCTCTGGTACTTACCAGTAAACTATTGTCAATTATCAGAATTTGAATGAAATGATATGGAAAGAATAATAAGGGTTGGATTATGAGAAGACTCATTGAGAAAAAAAATTTAAAGGGAGAAGCTTTAAAGGAGTTAAAATATTTCATTTTTGTTGTTGTTATCTTAGTTTGAGGAATAAGTAATACTTGTATATCAAGTTTTAGCATATGATTATATACACAGATCTGGAGCTGAGCAAAGACCTAGAGGCCCAGGTTTGGAGCCCATCAGTGTTTAACTGGGAATTGATGCCATGGATGTGCACGAAATCATCCAAAGAGAGTATGTAGTGAGGAAAGGAGACAGAATTAAGAGCAGAATCCTATGGAGTACTAGGGTGCAGATAAAAAGAAGAAATAGCAAAATGATAAATACCTATCTGAGAGGTAGGAAGAAAGATAAGGGAAAGCTGTATCACAGAAACAAGTTAAAAAGGGGTTTTAAGAAAGGTTTAATAGTCTCAAATTCTACAGGCAAATCAACTAAAATAGAGATCGAAATACCCAATGGACTAAATAACCAGAGGTATTTGGTGGCCAAGTAAACAGTTATAGAAGAGTTCTAGAAGTGGAAGGATTGTACAAGGTGAGTACAATATGAAGAAGGAGATACAATAAATACTAGCCACCCCTTCAAGACAATTTGCTGCAAATTACCTCATGTGTATGTAGAACTTAATGATGAAAATACTAGCAGTCTTACACTGAATATTTTAATTGAGAATTTGGCTAGAAACTTGAAGATACCTTAAAACATAATTGTTGACTATGCTTGATTTTCAGAATTGTTTTAAGTATCCTATTAAAAAGCATTGTAAAAATCTTAACTATATAGTCTTTCCTTCTGGGATCAGAAAAAAATGAAAAGATTCTCCAGTTTAATAGAAGAGAAAAAAATATGTGTCCAAGTATTGGCAGAGAAGGGATACACTGGTTATTATTTGTAAATGGCATACATATATATATATATATATATATATATATATATATATACACACACACACACACACACACACACACATATATGTATATATATACATATATATATGATTTTTCATAGTATTTTATTATATTTTTGTAGTATTTTGATACTGAAATGAGTTTGATAGTATTCTGTACATTTGCTGTCAAGTTACCCTTTAATAAATTTGCAATTTTCCATTAAAACACATCTTGTTTATTTTGGAATGGGAGTGAGCTCTTGCATGTCTACCAGGATTCATTTGCATGCTAAAGAATATATATATATATTATTATGTATATGCATATACATATACAAATACACATATACATGTGAATATGTTTGTATATATGTATGTATATACACACGTATATATGTATATGTATATATGTACATGTACATACATATATACATATATAGTCTTTATATAGTATATATAAATAGTATTAGAACTAAAATGCAAATGTGACTAGCAATATCACTAGATTTAATATCAGCATATAAAATATCAGCATATAAAATTTATTTTATTTCTTTCTATTTCATAAATTTGAAAGTTTTCCTTTTTTTATATGTTCTGGAAATCTGAAGGATTTTTTCAAGTCATTCAAATCATGTTAAATATTACTAGCCATTAACAACAATGAAAAAGGTTCAAGTTGCTTGTGGATTGTGACTGTAGATATCCATATTGGTATTAAGAATATCTCATACCATTTACTGCAGATGGATATGTAATTTTTGTATGTTATCTGTTTCTGGACTTTTCTATTCTGTTTTGATGATTTGTTGGTCTATTTCTCTATTATAGCACACTGTTTAAAAGTAATATTAAATAAGAAACATCTCATTATTGAAGACCATTTTTAAATGTAAATTATAGGCTTCCAAGAATGTCCTGATTTTTTAAGTGTTCTTTTTTATTTACCAAAATGGACAAAACTTTTTCTTTTTACTTTCTCTTTAAAAAGTAACACATGCTTATTTAAAAATTTGCACTCAATACAGACATGGAAAAAATAGAAAATGAAAATAACCTACCAGACTGAACAATAACAATTCATTAATAATATTTCAGTGTATGCTGTTATATAATTCTTTTAATGCAGGTGTGTATATATGTGGTTATGGATATATATCTATAAGTGAGAGTATACATTTGTAGGGGGAAATAGAAACATGTAGGTAAATAGATAGAGAAGGTCAATTTAATGTAGTACTTAATAAATGCAGTGCTTAGAAACCTTGGAGTTATTTGCATACATTCACATCTCTGCAATGACATTTTTCTGACTATACAGATGAGCAATCATACAACCAACTACATATGTTACTTGGAGTTGTTTTCTCCAGCTACCATGTTAAAGTAATGATTGGCACTTGTTTACTAGTTGGGAAGTTAATATTTGTTATGTTGGATTTCCTCTGTTCATAAAACATACAGCTTGTAAATATACATTTTGTTTCCTATATACAACTGGGATGGTGCACATATACCAGAATTAAAGAATAAATTAGTGCAAGCTGGATCCCCAGCTTGCATTCTTAAGCAATCCTTACGAATACTACCCTTCTGATTAACACTGCCTTCTGTTCCCATTAAGTTCAACAGGGTACACTCAGGAATTTAAAACATAGTGCTTGCTCATTTAAATAGATAATTTGCCACTCAAAAATGTGTGGACCTTAAAATGTGATGTTGGGATGGGAGCTAATATTTCCAAATATATTGAATAACAGATTATGTAGTTAAACTTTTTACAATGCTTTTTAATAGGATACTTAAAACAACAGAAAGATTCCATTCTTATGACTTACCCCAATAGTGGTTACAAATAGTCTTGCCTTTCTTTACCATATTTGAATGGTGTATTTCATTTCACACATTCTTTACTAGCTGCCAGAACCTTAATATTGCCAAAGGAGAAAGCTTACCCAGTGCAGTGTTTGTAAATGTCAACTAGCCAACAGATATTTGGAAACTTATGAATGTTCACCTTTCTAACATTTGCTTAAAGCCATACGGAATTCTCCTCTTTCCGCTCCTCTCACTTAAAAAAAAAAAAATCTTTATACAGAAGTTGACACAAAATATATTAAATAAAGCTGGTATTCAGCCCTCCTGCATTCAAGCAGGAATTTCAAGTGTATGTAAAAAAAAGGAAATGATTTTGATAGTATTCTTTACACTTGCTATCAAGTTACCCTTTGATAAAGCTGCAATTTTCCAGTAAAATATATCTTGTTTATTTTGGAATAGGAGCAAGCTCTTGCATGTCTACCAGGATTCATTTGCTTTCTAGAGAATCACTATCCTGAAACAACTTAAAGCACATGCCCCTCTAACCAAATCTGCTTGTTTTCATTTTATTTTCTCAGCCTGATTAGTCAAATTTATGAAAATGAGCAATTTGAAAGATGATATTAAAAAGTGCTTACAGATTTGACCACCTTGTCTCAGAAGAACATCTCACTTTCCTCTCAGGCTATAGGACTGTGAATTAGGTGAATGGAGCATGACGGACCAGCCCTCTAACTCTGGAAACATAAATCTACTCTTGCTTATATGTGGCGCAAAGAAGCCAATGGATATCTTGGGTGAGTAGAACTTGTGTAGGGAGCTTGGCCTTCTCTATGCTCTGTTAATCCTTTCAATTTCTTTTGTTTCTCTTTCCAGGTTTGGGCTATCAAAACCTAATGAAAAGCTCTTTTTTGTGGTCTCTCGGAGGCCTTCAGCTACTTTAGGATGAAGCTGAACATCTCTTTCCCAGCCACTGGCTGCCAGAAACTCATTGAAGTAGACGATGAACGAAAACTTCATACGTTTTATGAAAGTGTATGGCCACAGAAGTTGCTGCCGATGCTCTGGGTGAAGAGTGGAAGAGTTATGTGGTTCGAATTAGTGGTGGGAATGACAAACAAGGTTTCCCCATGAAGCAGGGTGTCTTGACCCATGGCCGTGTCCACCTGCTCCTGAGTAAGGGGCATTCCTATTATAAAGTAAGGAGGACTGGAGAAAGAAAGTGCAAATCTGTTTGGCGTTGCATTGTAGATGCCAATCTGAATGTTCTCAACTTGGTCATTGTAAAAAAAGGGGAGAAAGATATTCCTGGTCTCACTGATACTGTGCCTTGTCACCTGGGGCCCAAAAGAGCTAGCAGAACCCGCAACTTTTCAATCTCTCTAAAGATGATGTCCGTCAATATGTTGTAAGAAAGCACCTAAACAAAATAAGGAACCTAGAACCAAAGCCCCCAAGATTCAGCATCTTGTTACTGCACAACTCTTACAACACAAACATTGGCGTATTGCTCTGAAGAAACAATGTCCTAAGAAAAAAGAGGAAGAGGCTGCAGAATATGCTAAATTTTTGGCCAAGAGAATGTAGGAGGCCAAAGAAAAATGCCAGGAAGTTTTCCAAAAGACTCAGGCTGTCCTCTCTGAGAGCTTCTACTTGTAAATCTAAGTCCAGTCAAAAATGAGATTTTCTAAAAGTAACAAATAAATAAGATCAGACATTAAAAACAAACAAAAAAAAACCCTAATGAACAAAATCTGAATAAATAATCAACATCCTTTCTAATTTCCCAATTTTTACTATTATCCCAATAACCCATACCTCCCCACCCTCTGCCATTTCATAATCTAACTTTCATTTAATAACTATTTACCGAACCCCTTCTTGGTATGAATCACTTTATAAATTCTGATCAAAGATAGAACAATTAGCATTAGCATAGCATATCATTATATCAGCATATGGAAGCCTTTGGCGTCTAACATTATAGTGAAAATTTTCCTATTTTCAAGTCCTTCAATATTCTGTCCCTCCTAGCTCTAAAACTATCCAAGTTTACCTAGTCAACTTTTTCCCTTAAGTTAAAGTCTCCTTTTTTCAATTCATATCTGTTCTACAGAAATTCTCAAAGAAAGAAAAATTATTTTTCAGTAAAGAGATTTTTCTTTATCCCCTACTTAGAGTTCAAACTCTTCAGTCCATACTTAAAAATGTGTCTTAACTCTTGCATGTTCAGTTACTACTATCTGAAATGATAATGTAGCTATATATAGTCTTTCAAATTATTCACTCTATAATGACAGTGTAAACATGAAAAATGCCAAGCATCTAAAAAGTAACTGACCTTACATTAATCCTTTCAAAAATAAATTAATACAATTTGTACTTTCAGCAAATACGTTTGAATATCTATATATCAGTAACCAAACAAGTTATCTGGAAACATAAAAGAGATCAAAATTATAGTCAATTAATCCGATATATAATTTTAAAAATGTGAATTTAATTTTTTTTTCTAATACATGGCCTCTCAAAAAGTAACTCACTAATTAAGGACATTGCCAGAAAAGCAACAATTATTTTGAGACTTTTAAGAGCCAAAACATCTGTTTGATCTAAACCTAGGAGATATAGAAGAGTGGGGAAAAATTAGCTAAATATCCATAACTATTAAGGTTATTCTCTATTGGTTTGGTGTACTCATTTACACACCAATATTCAACTTTAGGAATTTAGGGACTCATTAACATTGCTAAACATGGAATTTAGCTTTTTTAAACCTAATTATTTCTTTACTATTTTTATAGCTAAGTATACTCTTTTCATTACTCACAAAGGACAAATCTTCACCAATCCCCAACCCCTGCAGTTAGAGAAATAATTTAATTTAAACATCCCTTGAAAGCAATTATTTATGGGCTCTATGGAAACTGGGGTAAACTTTTTGTGGTCTCATTTATTTCTGTGGAGATTAGAGACTACCTATAAAATAATTTGAACCCATAACTATTTGGTTAATAGATTAAAAAAAAAAGAGCAAAAGCAACCTAATAATCCCAACCATATAGTCAGAAATAACTTGTTTTTAACTTAACTAACGTTTCAGGTGCTCTCAAACTGTTATTTCTATACTTAACAGCACCACTGATTTGAGACAGTCTATATTCTCTGTACCATCATTATTTTGCGAACCAAAATTATTATCATCACAATTGGTTTTATTGAGAATCACTTTGAATGTTGTTCATATACGATGCTTTCTGAATAAATTGTTTTAAATCCATAATTAACACTTTTATCATTTGAAGATACTCTTCTCTAAGTATCTTCCCTACCTGACACTTATGTGTTCTATCTTTGAACAATGTAATTTTGCCATAATTTCTGCCATTGTCTCTGGAGTATCCTTTAAAATATCCAAGCTTCTCATATTTTAAGTTCTTTAGTGCAGTGTTTCTCAACCTTGGCTGCATAATAGTTCTGACATCCAGCTTATACCTCAGACCAATTACATCAAAAACTCTAGGGGTGGAACTCTGACATCAGTAATTTGTAAATTCCCTGGTGGTTCCAAAGTGCATTCATGGCTGAAAAACATTATTTAGAATAAAAAATGACCTCAGTGACAAATCAATTTTCTTGTCTTCCTCCTCATATCTCATGGGTATTGAATTGATCTGATTCATAACTGTATCTCCAACAACTACGGGGTCATACTAGGTGCTCAGGCTATCCTACAACTTTCCTATTAATAGCCTGACGTAGTATAAGTGGCGAAATGGTAACGTTGAATGTATGGTAGTAAAATACAACTATTTATTTTGTTTCAACTCTGAGATATTTTTATAAAACTTGGTGTCTATATCCTTGTACTTTGAAATTCAAACCATCAAGTTCTGATAATCTCGGTTAATGTTAGTCCAAAGAGGTAGCATGCTTTTCCTGATTTAAAAATGGCAGCTCTAAGTAAACTCTGGCCATTTAATTATATACCTAAAAATTGCAATTTTAAACAAAAGTGTCACTTTATAGTAATTAAAAATTATTAATTTTCAGGTAAATAATAATCTGTAGGTGACATTTAGTTAGAGCAATTTATTAATACAATAGAATTCCTAAAAGCATCCCTTCTCACTAGTAACTTACTTACATAAACTCTTATGTATTAAACTCTTTATGCTGAATTTTATGGTACCTGAAACTCCTTTATTAAAATTTTTGGCTTACTAGTCAGGAATATTCCTTTTTATGGCTCATTCTAATAACTCAAAAGAATGTCATCTGTTTGATTTTGAATTCATCTTTACATTTCAGTTCTAAGTTCTTTTAATTTATTTATTTTAATTTTGTTGCAGGATAAGCTTTCTAAATTTCCAGTTTATTTTTCTTTCTTTTTTTCTTAAATTAAAGTTTATTGGGTTGACCACTCTTAGTAAAATTACATAGATTTCAGGTGTACAATTCTGTATTACATCATCTATAAATCCCATTGTGTGTTCACCACCCAGAGTCGGTTCTCCTTCCATCACCATATATTTGATCCCGTTACCCACATCTATCACCCCCCATCCTCCTTACCCTCTGGTAACCACTAAACTATTGTCTGTGTCTATGAGTTTTTGTTTCTTTGTTTGTCTTGTTCCTTTGTTACCTTCAGTTTTATATCCCACACATGAGTGAAGTCATATGGTTCTCAACTTTTTTCTGTCTGACTTATCTCACTTAGCACAATCATCTCAAGATCCAGTCATTATGGAAGGCAGTATAGAGGTTCCTCAAAAAATTAAGAATAGAATTCCATATGACCCAGTTTATTTTTCAATAATTTATTTCTCAGGCATAAACACTATAGGTGTAATAACGTATCTTTCAGTCATCAATAATAAGAAAATCTTTTCACAGAAAATTATACTCTAATTTTTATCCTTATCATAGCCCTTTCATTAAGCAACCAGTTTCTTTGATTACATAACCACTATCATTTTCTTTAACGAGAGCTAGCAAATATTGAGGTTTTAGATTTTTTTTAAAAAGAACAGAAAAAAATCCTGTAATATGACAATTTAAGCTACTATGGAATAAAATTTAAGAAAATGTGATTACTAACAATGGTATAAACCCAACTGGTTTTGATTACAGTGAAATCTCATGACATTGTATTTGACTCTGATATTTACCAGTGAACCAAATTACAAAATTGATTTCCAAAAAGACACTTTTGTTACAGATGGCTGGGACCTGAGTTACAAGACAAATTTGGTTTCTCCTTTTTCAGAGAACCTCACACTTTCTATGGCAATTCATGAAATGTTAAGATGAAGGCAGGACAACAAGGCCATCTCCTTTGGTAGTCTTACTCAGATCTGCTTTCCCAAGTAGAATTAATCAGTCTCTTGCTATTTCTCCTTCTAAAGAGCCTTTACCATTTAATGACAATTCAATTTTCTTGTCTTCCTCCTCATATCGCATGGGTGGTGAATTGATCTGACTCATAACTGTATCTCCAACAACTACGGGGTCATACTAGGTGCTCAATAAATGTTGGCTGAATTAATGATGAGGCAGGTATGTGGGTCACACAGTTTAACATTTGTTAAACTCATTAAATTTGTATATTTAAAATCTGTGCATTTCATTGCATGTAAATTGTACTTCAATTACAAAAAAAAGAAATATTTTAATTCTCCTTGGAACATGCTCTCAGAATCAGATCACAAACCATTATATAATTTGAGACTTCCTACTTCGTCATAAAAAGAATAATATGCATCTTGAGAGACCATACTATTCACTGGAGTCAAAAGTTTATTTTACTATTTTACAAAACCAAACTCATCCACAAATTTGCCATCAATATGGACATTCAAAGAATGTACAAACATGCATATAGAATTCAAAGTAGATGTCTTAAATACTAACAGCTTCACTGGAATAAAATTGGAGTTTTCCACAGGGTCTTATGATTTTTATTAAATTTAGTTTTAAATCTTAGCTTTAGAAATCCCCCCCCCCTCTCTCTCTCTCTCTCTCTCTCTCTCTCTCTCTCTCTCTCTCCTTCTCTCTCTCTGTCTGCCCCTCAGCGACCTAGCCTTCCCCCCAGATAATCAGTAACCACCAAGGCAGCAGAAGACAATAGCCTGGACCTCACTAATGGTCACATAGTCTGGACCTTTGGCAGGGTAAAGATAACACCTTGACCTAAATTAAGTTCCAGCTGCTGTGCCCTAAAGTGGAATGACCCCCTGGCTACTTTCCCGTGATACCAGACAGAAGGACTCCAGAAAAGACCTCAGAACTGTCCTCAAGTTCTGAAGAAATGGTTCATTATCCTTATCTCACCTGTGACCAATCAGCTCCTAA
The DNA here is from genome assembly GCF_964194185.1 of Rhinolophus hipposideros. NCBI lineage: Eukaryota > Metazoa > Chordata > Mammalia > Chiroptera > Rhinolophidae > Rhinolophus > Rhinolophus hipposideros. The sequence continues at coordinate 68,324,806 of NC_138050.1, forward strand.
CAAGACTCTGAACGCTTAACCCGCTGTGATTTTGCTCTATATAATCTGTAACCTATACACCATCAGGAAGCCAGGTCTTAAGAGCAATAGCTCCCCGGTGTCTCTTGCCTTGGTGCCATTTCCTTAAGTAAACCTCTACTTTCTTTGATGTAAACTACTGTTCATGTCTCCTTTGGCTTCCATGTGTACAGGTAGAGGAACCCCTTGAGTTTCGAAATAGCAACTATTTTGTGGAACTAGGAAAATTTGGTTACTGCACTAAAAAATGGCAACATTCCTTTATAGTCAAATTTTGTATGAAAGAAACACTCTGATTTACTTTTAGACGTGGTCAAAAATCTCACAAAGTTAGTGTAAATAACTAAGTATAAAAATTGGATACGGAATAAACCAAGGCAAATGAGCAGAGACATTAATAACTAGCTAGCAGCACAAATAAATACTACAAAGTATATAAGTACATTTTTTACAAGTGAAAACCTATCACTTTATTAAAACTTACCTAATCAACAGTTATTAATTACTAACAAAAATGCCATATGGAATGGGCAAAGTACAAATCTCCATCAAAAAACAAAATGAAAAATATGCACAACTGTTCCTTTCCTAATCATCTTAATATGCTTTGACATCATTACTTGATCTTTTAGAGATAAGAAAAAATGGAAAGTCGAAAATTTTTAAGATATGAAAACAGAAAACAGTGGTTTCACTGACATTGAATCTTGAAAACATGTTAGTTAAAAAATAGAGTGACAAATTCTTGCTGTTTTCAGCAAAACAGAATGAACTTTAAGAACAAAAAAGACCTTGGAGTTTGCTTTTTTAAGAACTTTTTCTCCTTGATAAAATATTTCCAACAAAGCAGTACATAAAAGTAAATTAAATGTAGTAAATTGGGTGAGTATTCACAGCCTTATCTGCTGGCTTATTCTTTCCCTTAGGTTACGAAGCCGGAGGGATAGCTACTGAAATTGAGACTTCAGAAAAGCAAAAATAGCCCATTCCCCAAGAGGGTGTGACTGTCTCTTGGTCACAGAGTTAGTCTATAGCAGAGGATATTGTATGACAATGCTTAAATTATATATTGTTTTATTTAATATTTCTAGATTATATTGAAAACCTGATCCCTTATAGGAGTGATTATTAACTTTTAAAATTTAATTTCATGAATCAATTTAATTCTCTTGAAATAGAAATAGCAGTATTTTGCATTCAGAGTTTGAATGTTGCTTTCCTCTGAGTGTGTAAGATTGTTGTATATGTAAATGAATCATCCCTCTTAGCATTTCTTATGTACTTTGTAAATGAAAGTGTCAAAAACAAATTCAAAAACTCAATTTCTTGTTTTGTTGTAATGCAAATACTTGTTAATAGCTTAGCACACTTGATTTGACTTGGCATTTTCAAAATTGATTTACTGCAGTCTCTGCAAAACCTGTTAGTTCTAATCTTGCAAATGCAATAGGTTCCTCTTGCCATGATTATTATTTTTCAGCCTATAGGTATGTTATGTCTTCCCTCAGTTTATATAATTGTGATTTATTATCCATTTCCAAAAGAAATCACATCCGCAAAGCAATAGGTTCTGCCATTTTCTATTGACTAAAGTGTTATGCATTAGCTGAAGAATTGCCTGGTTACGAAGAGGGACCTCTACAAATTCACCCTATTTAAAACCCTGGAGTAATTCCTGGAAAGAAACTGATAAGTCTTGTATGCTTTGCTGCAGCTCTGGTCAATGTCTAGAATTTAAACACAATCATCCTGGAGTTTGTGTTTTGCTCCTACTGCTTATGAAAAGCTGTAACGAATGGGCTAAATGTGATTGACTTACTAAAGATTTTAAAAATACACTGAATAATCAAGTAGGGTTGGTGATAACTTAAGCTATATTAAGACAATGATATAACACAATTTTTGTGCTTCAATAATTTCTATTCTCCAATTATAATTTGTTTTTTAAAATTAACAATGCAACTTGACAAACATTTCATTTAATTACACTTTGCTTTTATTTCCCCAACGTGAAGTGACTTCTGTTCAGTCACATGAAGTGGTATAAATCTGTCATGCTTCATAGCTCTTTCATAGCCATGTGAGCAAGTTCTTCTGACATATGTGTTTCCTTTCCTGTGTTACCCAGTAACAGAAGGAACTTTGAGAATTCTATATCTTTTCCCTTATTGATGAAAACCCAAATTAAGTTATAGTTAGAGAGGTTTTGAAAGAACGCCAACACATTTTTTCTCAGCATTTCCTCTTAGATTACCAACTGGCAAAAAGAGAAGCAATGGGGAATAAAGTTAAAGAACACCATCATTCTTTATACTGTATGTGAGGATAAAGAAATGAAATAATTTTAGTATAAACAGAAATTATTTTAATATTTATTTCATATTTCAGATAGAATAAATTAGATTCAATGCAAAAGGAACCTATTATTACTACAATAATAAATACATTTGAATCAATGATTCATGTATATTTCATTTACATAAAATCTACCAGTTCTTTCTTGTTTTTACTATTGCAGGCATCTTTGTGTAGGGCTTTGATTCTTATAAAGGGGGATCTATAATAAACTTGGGGAATATAAATTAGACCTGAGAAATCATATGAAAATTCTTTCTATGTTTTATCATCGGTCCACATCAAATGTATTTATAATATTAATAAATAATGAAATGCAAGTTAAATGTGAAAAAATTTCTATGGGTAAAATAGACAACTTCTATGAACTTTATAAAAATAAATCTTTACAGCTCTATGCAAAAGTGAGTCTCACAGCTAAGGAAATGCCTTTTGTATAAGTTTTAGTAGTAAACAAATTTATAGTTAAGAAGATGTTCATCTAAATATTATTTATAATAATGAAAATATGGAAACACTTTACAAGTCAATCATGGCTCAATAAATGTACACTGTTATAAAGGAAAACTCTACCCACAGTAATTATAAATGACATATGTATTGACGTAGAAAATTTCAACCATCTACTACAGAGTGAATAAAGAAGGTTACAAGCAAAAATATACATAATATATGCTCTTTTATATAAAATAATACTAGAATATAAGTATTCAGAGAGTGATGTCTATGCATGTCTTTAACTGATCAACAATGGCTGTAATTTGGGGAGCCGGATTTGTACTGTTATTTATATTTTTATTTTTAGCCAAAGCAGTAACAGCAATGATGGTCTTTCTGCAAAGACTTTGAATCTTCTCATTTACCGTCCAAATGTGCCTCATTATTGAAACTATTTGTCATCTTCTCATCTGAAATATTTTAAGATGACATAAATATGAAAATGTTCTGAGGAGCTATAGCCAAATAATAAATAATCCTTACATGATTCCTTCTTAAATCTGAAGAGAAAAGGAGTAGAATGCAGTTCAGTAACAAACATATGCACCAAAAGTCAAATACTCTTACATAAAATATACAATTTCTTCAGAAAGGAACCGGAAATTCAAAGGTTCCTGATGAGCAAAATGAAAAGAGGCAAAAACATGATAAAGTCCAAGGAACTGTAAAAGCCCAGAGTCAAGGATTTTCTAATCGGGAAGCCAGAAGACTTCAACTTTGCTCCCATTTCTGTAGTAAAGATATGAATAAAAATCTAGAAATCCATCGTAATGTAAAATATAGACTTTTGGTGATAATACTGTTTCAAGTAGGTTCATCAACTGTGACAAGTATACTATCTGGTTTGGGATGGTGATGGTGGAAGAGACTGTATATATGTCGGGAGAGGAGGCTTATGGGTATGTGGTAATTTCAAGTCTATTTAAGGCTAATATTATACTCTAAACAAACAGTAAAACTCAAATCACTGTACCATCACTTTGGATCCTTAGTAGACAAATTAAATTATAGCTTTCAGCAGACAATGGTGAGACAAATATCTAGATACATAAATAGCCATTGTGCTATTAGGATATGTTGTACTATAGAGATATTTCAAAATAAGAAAAATCTGAACTCTACTTCTTGATGCATCATAAAAAAAGCAAGAGACTTGGAATAAATTATTAAATTCAATTTACAAAAGAGAGGGAGCAATTGCTAATCAATCACTGAGTAACAATCTGCCCCAAAATTTAGTGACTTTACACCACAACCATTTCATTTGTTCTTGATTCTGCAGGTTAGGAATTTGGGCATGGCTCATCTGAGTTTCATATTCTGGTTCCACATGGCAACAGATGGGATCATTCAATCAGGTGGATACAGTTGGTGAGTGTTTGTGGCTAGAAGGTTCAAGAACTCTTTCTTCACATTCCTGTCACCCCATATTGCCTCTTTGAAGTTGGCTAGTTTGAGACCTCGGATTCTCAAGAGGGTTGGATTTCTTATATGGAGGGAGTGGTCCAAGAAGGAGAAAGTGAAAGCCATGAATCTCTTGACACCAAGACATGAAATCATTTGTCATTATTTCTATTCCATTCTATTTGAAAAATCAGTCAGGGTCACAAATGCAGCTCAGGTTCAAGGAAAGAGGCAATGGACACTGCCTGTCAAAGAGAGGATTGGAAAAGAATTGTGGTCAATTTGTAATCAATCATAGGAAGAGATCTCAATAGGGCATTTGGAAAAAGCATCAGTTTCTATCAGGTAATTGAGATTAATCAAATTAGGGACTATTTTATTAGATGTGAGCTGATATATTTTACCTCCCCATCTGAATTGGGAAGAGGGTATGAACTCAACTGGTAGACATTGTGAAGTCTTATTTTCCTGATCTGAAAAACTAGGAGTGTGTGGGCAGTACCCACCCCACAGGGCTGCTGTGCAGGTTAAAGAACATAGTATTTGCGAATTTCCTGACATGGTCCTCGGGGCATGACTGCACTTGATATATATCAGCTATTCCTATAGCTTGCCTTAAAAAGAATGGTTTGAAAAAAGGGCACTATAATCACCTAGGAGATGTGAGAGCATCTTTGTTCTTATAGAGTACAGAAGAGCTATGTTTGCCATTAAGGTAGAAATCTAGGAAAATATAGTTTACATATGCCAAGTTATTTTAGCATAGGAAATAAAGTTTATCTTTGGCTTTAGATTAAACTGCTAAATAAGAATCAAATGTGAGAAGTATAAACTCATTTCAGCATGTTCTATTTGAGTATAACTCTGTGGTACTTGAGCTCTCTTTTGAGCCATCTACTGGATGCCTCATTAATTAATGGGTTGAATAACTCTTAGATACATATACATTTAGGGAGGGGAAAAGTGGGAAGAAAATAGAGAAGCCTGCCACAACCATAGCCACAGACTAGGGCTTCAGCCTGCATGAGGCCTGTTTGACAATTACAATGGTTTACAGAAATAGAGATTGAGTAGATTGTAAGGGCCGAAGGGCATGGAGTTCTTATGAGTTATGCCACAGAAGAAAACAAGTCCCTTTGACTCTGAAGAGAGTTATGATGAAGCTGCCCTTCATGTCCGTCCCTAGTGCCAGCACACCTTTGAAATTGCTCTGATCCTCTGCCCACACTCTCAGTCCTCAATCTGTCTCCCCTAGACCTGAGTCTTTGCTTCTGCATCACCAGCAAACGCCCTTGCGTGTACCTGCAATCATCATGAATACACATGAGTATTTAGTTAAAACCAAACAGGCATCCACATGGGTATTTTAGTAAAACTCAACGCTTTCCTCATTCTACGACACTGATGTGAGGACTTGGTGACATTTGTCACCAATGTTGCATCACGACTGGAAGAGATCTTAACCCTCTCTTAACACTCTCATCTATGGTCACCCCTCTTCAGCCACAATGGCCTCCTTGCTATGCCATGATCAAGCCAGGCATGCTCCTGCCTTTGTACTTCCTTTTGCCTGAGATGCTGCCGGCCGAGACAGTACATGGCTAACACCCTCAATCACTACCTCCTCAGTGCAGCCTCTCCTAAACACTCTAGATAAAATCGCAACCTCCAGTCTCTTTGGCACTCCGTATTCACATTACCCTGCTTCATTCCCTGTCCACAATACAGACTACTTTCCTACATATAGAATATGTATGTGTGTGTGTGTGTGTGTATGTGTGTGTGTGTATACTATATATACATAAAATACGTAGGCTGCTTGTCTCTCCCCAAAGGCAAAACATGTGTTTTGTGCCACCAACACCAAGAACAGAGCCTGGCACACTGGAAGCACACACTACATATTTATTGAATGAATATTTGTTAAATGAATCGGCCGTGACATTTGTTTGGTCAAAAAAAAAGGCAAAAGTTTTTGGTGTGATAGGGAAGTAAGAAGCAATACTTTTTTGTTATTGTTTTACATATTAGACAAGTGAAAATATTTAAACTTTTGATAGCTCAGGAATGCTCTTTGGCTGTATGGAAAATTCACTAATCCAGAATATTTTATTACCAATCAAACCAAAACATCATTCATGCAATTCTGCCTACATATATTAATCTGAAAATAGTTTATATCTTGAATTCTGTTATAATGTTTAAAGTATTATTTACGAACCTTACAATATTGAGTATAAAGCCTTTAATAATCAATTACCACATCCAATTAGTCCATAATCATTGAAATATACAAGTGGGACTAGAGCTCATTTCAAATCTCAAAATACAAAGTCACTTAATTCAGAACTCCATCTGTGCCTCAGTCTCCAGAGTCTGACAAACAGTCTCCAAACTGTCTTCTGAGTTTTCATCAAAACAAGACACCAGTTTGGAGTCTATTTTAACATTACATGCAATATATGGGGACTCACATCCCATCTGCTTTGATTTTTCTCTAATGAAAATTCCTAGTTGTTCTGTGTCAGAAAAGATGTAAGTATTCCCCAGAAATAGTGCTGTTATTTAGAATGCAACAATAGAGAAAAATCGAAACCCCAGATCTTATATTTCCTGTTCATAAAATTGTAATTGGCCTTTTTATGTCTGTGCTACCCTTGAGACAGGGAATTAATTTTATGTACATGAATATATATAGGCTACTCATAAAACTCAGAAGAGTTCAAACTTTCATTCCCCAAAAAGAATTAGAAATAAAATCAAAGCATATTTTTCTTTAATCTTAGGGATTCTGTATAGTTTAATGTTACCTCTTGAGATGATATTAAATTTCAGTTATTGTAAATAACTGGCAAAGGAAGAACTATGGTATAATTTTTGCAATAGCATTGTAAGTAGATAACAAATCGCCACAAAATTTACATTTCACTGGTAGAAACAAGTTAACTCCTTACAGTGTCTAATGTTGATATTCTCCTTTGTCATGGTGGCTATAAGTGCAAGCCTTGTTGGACAGCTCATTCAGTTCAAAGTCTGGTTTCACTACCTTATCTGACCTAGGTTATGACTTGGACTCCCTAGCATACTGTACGCCTCATTTTATTTATCTCAATAGTGGTGAAAAGAATTAGAAGAAAGAAAAGAAAGCAATGTGGATTTAGGATTCAAAGAAATAGTTCCGGATGGCTACAAATGGGTTTAATAGCTCTAGGTAAACTCTCATTTTCTGAGTCTAATTAGGAAGGGATGGGGCCTGAGTAAATTAATATACATAAAATACTCAGTGCAGTTTCTGATTCACAATAAATGATCGCTGATGTTAAGGGCAATCAGACAGAATGGATATAATTTCAACTCTAGGTGATGGTTCCAGAGGCGATAAGCTGCCTTACCATTTATCAGGGCTAAGAAAAGTAAGTATGCAACTTTGCCAAAAGAACCAAAAGTCAATTTTGGTCGTGTCTCTGTTCACTTTTTGTGTGCTTAAATCACAAAGTCAGGATTTATTTAGCACTTTAATGAAAGTATGCACACATAGCTAAAGTAACATTATTTTTAAGATACCTGTCATATTGTCTTCATTTCTCCCTCTGTAAGTGAAATCTAAAACTTAAAAATATTCCCTGAAGCAATAAGCAAACATGAAAGTAATATACAATTTCTTTACTGACATAGATTAAAGCATAACAATGTATCTGTACATATTACCAAATATGTGTATAAAGTTTTATACAAATCAGATTACAGCAATCTGATTAAAACCTCAAAAAAAAAAAAGAAAAAGAGTGGAAAATAAAAGAACCTAACAAGAAAGGAGGGAGGGAGGGACAGAAAGAGAGAGAGAGGGAGGTGGGGCGGAAAGGAAGGAGCGAGGGGAAGGGACAAGAAAAGAGAAGCAAGTAAAGAAATCTTGTGCATAAAGATAAATTTTGTATGTTGAAACCCTTACATTTTATGCAAAGAAGAGCCCTCCTCACCTTCACTCAGTACCCTAGTGGTCCAGATCATTTGTGTTCTGAGCCCTCTATTGATCAGAAGCAGCAAATTGGAGGTGAGGCGCAGAAACACTGACTACCGCAGGAGGTAATCTCTGACACCAGTGGGGGAAATGGGTCAGTATTAACTCTCTGTGACCAGCCTGCTGAACATGCCTGACTTCAGATATTAAACACACACACACACACCTCAATTTAATCTTCCATCATCCCTGAATTAAACCTTACACAGGATTCAGTAGGACTTATCCTCACATTTCTGAATGGACTCTGAGACAACCATGGTTTTCCTGCTAATTTTTAATGGAGCCCCTGCAGTCATTTGAGGATCAATTTAAATTTAAGTATGGTTTAAATTGAAAGTCAGGAACCAAGAAGTTAGCCCAAGATACCTACTTAATAATAAAACTAAGAGACATAATTTACAGTTAAAATTGTTTTCCCCTTTAGAAACTGTTTAAAACTAGAAACTTAGATGGGTGGTAATTGTGGGGAGGTGGTATCTTATCCTTCTCAAGCCACTTGAGGGTTTCTACAGGGCCTATCTCTCTTAAAGCTCCCTTGACGCAGGTAGATGTACCTCGGTTCATTCAGGATAGTCCTTTGCCACTTCTTGCTCACCTCTGAGAATCTCTTGATGCTTCTTTGCCTGCCTCTTTCTTCTATAATTTCTTTGCCCTACAGGCACCACATTGGACCTGACCCAAAGTAATATTGCTTGGTTTTCTCTCCCATGTATTCCATGTCAGGTCTATGGAGAATACTCACATATCTCTAATACCAATAGATCCTTGAGCACAGGTCAATTTTAATAAGCCTGTTACGTAAACATAAGTCCAAGCATGGACTTATGGATCTAGTTTACATTCTGTTTGAGTGATATCAAGAATGAGTCTGGAACACGTCTTTAGTGTCTCCCCCACCTTGCAGAATGTATTTCAAAATTGATTGTTTCCATTATAATTGTTACTAGGCTTGACGCCATAAGAAAGGACCCCTACCTGTACCTCACAAAAATAATACAACAGATACAGGCGCTCTCTTAAAAGAGCCCTACCAGGAATCTTCTCTTTCCACATCTCCCTTTTCATATGCCAGGTCTGAAGAGTGCTCTTGAGGTAGTGGAACAGATTCCTCTTCACTCACTTTTTTTGTTAATTTGTATAGGGGAGTGTTGCTATCTTCTGTCTTACTTTCACTTTGCTATCCTGATGCCAATCAAGGCTGAAATATGACGATTCCCATTCTAATAATTTGCTTCACCACTGCCTAAGGGGCTGGAGCTGCTAATATAAAAGTACATGCTTTCCCATGTCTCGATAAAATAGGTGGAATTAAAGACCCACAATGCAATAAGCCATGCCACTCAAAATGTGGACCCCAGACACTCAACCTGCCCATGACCTGAGACCTGGTAAGAAATGCAGAATCTCATTCCCACCTCCAATTAATGGAGTATCAGAATCTGCATTCTAGCAAATTCCCTAGGAGATTCATAGGCACATTAAAGGTTAAGAAGCTCTGCAAGAGAGGATTAATCATGGTGGTTTGAATCCCCAACTGTGTGATTCTTAAAAATTAGTATCTTCTAAAATGTTTTCCACAAAAATGAGTTCTATAATCAAATGTATTTTTTTAAATTTATTTGGGTGACATTTGTTAGTAAAATTACACAGATTTCAGATGTACAATTCTGTATTACATCATCTATAAATCCCATTGTGTGTTCACCACCCAGAATCAGTTCTTTTTCCATCACCATATATTTGATCCGCTTTACCTTCATCTTCCACCCCCCACCCTCTTACCCTCTGGTAACGACTAAACTATTGTCTGTGTCTATGAGTTTTTGTTTCTCATTTGTTTGTCTTGTTCTTTTGTTGTTTTTGGTTTATATACCACATATCAGTGAAATCATAGGGTTCTCTGCTTTTTCTGTCTGACTTATTTCACTTAGCAATATATTTTCAAGATCCATCCATGTTGTCACAAATGTTCCTATATCATCTTTTCTTACCGCTGAATAGTATTCCATTATATATATATATATATATATATATATATATATATATATATATATATATATATATATATATAATGTGGTATATATATATATATATATATATATATAATGTGGTATATATATATATATATATATATATATATAATGTGGTATATATATATATATATATATATATATATATATATATATATATATATATATACCACAAATTCTTTATCCATTCATCTATTGAAGGACATTTTGGTTGTTTCCATGTCTTGGCCACCGTAAACAAAGCTGCAATGAACATTGGAGCACACGTGTCTTTATGGATAAATGTTTTCAGATTTTTTGAGTAGATACCCAGGAGATGGATTGCTGAGTCATATGGTAATTCTATTCATAAGTTTTTGAGGAACCTCCACAGTGCCTTCCATAATGGCTGCACCAGTCTGCATTCCCACCAACAGTGTATGACGGTTCCTTTTTCTCCACAGCCTCTCCAACACTTGTTACTATTTGTCCGGTTGATGATAGCCATTCTGACTGGAGTGAGGTGATATCTCATTGTGGTTTTTATTTGCATTTCTCTGATGATTAGTGATGTTGAGCATTTTTTCATATGTCTATTTGCCATTTGTATGTCCTCTTTGGAGAAATGTCTCTTCAGGTCCTCTGCCCATTTTTCAATTGGGTTGTTTGTTTTTTTTGTTGTTGAGTTGCATGAGTTCCTCGTATATTTTGGATATTAGCCCCTTATCGGAGGCACTGTTTGCAAAAATCTTCTCCCATTCAGTTGGTTGCCTCTTTATTTTGTTGATGGTTTCTTTTGCTGTGCAAAAGCTTTTAAGTTTCATATAGTCCCATTTGTTTATTTTAGCTTTTACTTCCATTGCCTTTGGAGTCAAATTCGTAGACCAATAGAAAGAATTGGCAACCCAGAAATAAAACCACATAAATATGGACAGATGATTTTTGACAAAGAAGCTAAAAGCATACAATGGAGGAAAGACAGCCTCTTCAATAAATGGTGCTGGGAGAATTGGATAGCCAAGTGCAAAAGAATGAAACTGGACTGTTATCTGTCACCATGTACCAAAATTAATTCAAATTGGATCAAAGACTTATGCATAAGACCTGACACAATAAACTGCATAGAAGAAAACATAGGTACTAAACTTATGGAGCTTGGGATCAAATGTATTTTTAAAATACGAAGTTAAATAAAGTTAAGCAAATTTCGTTTCTGCAGGTCTTCTCAAAGCTCAGTTAAGTACTGTCGTACTCCAAGAGAAAAATAGCATGTGCAGTATTTCTTCAAGTTATTTGACCACGATTCCATGTTTTCCTTGGGTGATCTATCAATATGTCTTAGAACACGGGGGGTTGTATAACACAGTTTGTAAAAGGCTACTCTAATTTATAAAGAAATGATCACATTATCGTTTACAAACACTAACACATCAGAAAAGTGTACATTTGAAGTTTAAAATTAAACACTGGAAAAATTGCTTATGTGAAATATTTAGTCCTCTGAAGATTAAACAGGAAAACAGGTGACCTGTGCTCCTGTCTTCCCACAGCCGTTACCGGGCCCCTTACTCTCATTCTACCTTTTGGAGTCAGGGACTTAGCACTAATCTCAAGTGAGTCTCAGCATTTCTTGGTATTTTTCAGACACAAAATTTCTCAATCTTCTTGCCCTTAATCAAAATAAGAGTTTCCATCCTAATTCTCCTTAAGTAGATACCACCATAAAAACAGTTTGTTAAAGTCATGCTCTGATAAGTAATATCTGAAGTTGTTTGAATATGCCATTCTGTTTTGCTTTTTTATGTAAATAGGGAAGATCTAGGTTTTAAATTACTTTATCCCAAGACAAAAGAATTACATTTGCTGTTACAATTCAAATACGTTGTACCGAAAACAATTTCTTTGAATATCACACACATGAACTCTGATAGACAGCTGGAATTAAGAAGAGCCCTGTAATAAGAAATCACCAAACTTGCAAATATGGACACACCAGTACATGCTCTTCATTTCCTGGTATAATAATAATTTTATCAGAGGTCTCATGTTTCTTTTTTAGTTACTTCATTATTTAAACGCTTATTCACCATCTTCTATCACTTTCCATAAACCAGGAAGACAAAATTTACACTATGAAGAGTTTTATAGCCAAGTCTTTCTCCTTTCCACTGAGAGCTTATCATGGACAATTCATATAAAAAATGCACTGAATTTGTTTTGAAATTGTTTCAGACTTATTTTCTGGTTAAAAAAAAATCTCATTGCTAATGTCATTTTTTTCTTTTCACTTGTAATATAAAAAATAGTTCCTGGCTGCTGCTTTTAGACATATTTTGGTCACATCAAAATTAAGTCAGTTTTCAATCTAGTTTCATCTAGCACCCCAAGTTGTATTTAATTCATTATATTCAATAGAATCAGAGGCAATTGATGGTTAAAACACTATAAAATATTATTTTATATAATATCAATAGTCTGACTCATTTTGGACTATCTCCTCACCCATTATGGTTAATTCCCAAGTAAACAACTAAGCAGAACTGAGAATATGCAAAGAAGTTCAATGGTAAATAAACACCTGTAATTCTTGCTTCCCTTGCCGGTTTTTATGTGGAGCTCAGATTTTAAAGCAACATTATTTTACTCCTTCGACATCTTTATTTATTCAACGAACATTCATTTCATGCATATTAAATGCTAGGCTCTGTTCCAGATTTGGGGGATTCAAGAAAATTTTAAAAAATAACAACAAAATATGTTAAGGGTCAGGTAGTAATTCATGAATTCATGCTAAGAGGAAAAATAAAGCCATTTAAACAAATAGAAAATGATTAAAGTAGGGGAGCAAGGGATTGTCTTCCCTGACCATGAAAAATGATAGACAAAATTAAAATGTACATAAATATATAAAAATATAAATACGTTTGATCAGCTGTATGTTAGGTATACTGCCATGAGCTGCATAACGATGTTCGGGTCAGTGATGGGCTGCATGTGCAGCAGTGGTCCCATAAGAGTATGAGCTGCACATGTCCTATCGCCTACCATAGTGACACCATAGCCGTAGTAACGGCATACATAGCACAACGCACGTGTTTGTGGTGATGCTGGCGTAAAATAACCAGTTATATAAAAGCATAACACATATAATTTTAAACAGTACATCATGATAACGTACAGTATTTGATAATGACAGAACTGACTATGTTACTGATTTACTTGTTATTACTTTAGAGTGTACTCTTTCTACTTATAAAAAAAAACCATTTGCTGTAAAACCGTATGCCGTGTTACCTCAGCAGTAACGTCATACCTCTCCTGTTTACCATGTCTCTTGATTGCATCATTTTCTCTTGTGTTTGATTTAGTCTCACATTGTTTTATAAATTTAGTATACCGTAAGTGTACAGTGTTTATAGTTTACAGTGACATACAGACACGTCCTAGGCCTTCACATTCACTCACCACTCACTCACCGACTCACCCAGGGCAACTTCCGGTCCTGCAAGCTCCATTCATGTGTACAGATGTACCATTTTTTTTTTTAATTTTTTATGGTGTACTTTTACTGAACATTTTCTATCTTCTGATACACAAATACATTTATTTTTTTATCAGATTACCCCAATTATACAGTCAATTTAGGTGAAAAGCAATGCTGAGTTTTAGCTTTTCTTGAAGTGATTACTGAAGAGGCACTCCTCCATGAGTTTCCTGTGGTCCATGTTTTTCAGACCAAAACTTCTCCCCAAATTTGCTGAAAATCTCTATAGCTATTTTCATTTGACATGTTAAGAGACAGACGAAAAGAAACTTTATTTTAGTCATATACAAAGAAATCTATTCCAAATAAACTGTACTTCAATTTGAAGTCTTGATTATGCTAACAGCTATATGGTATTGTTTTCTTTTCTTTTTTTTTTTTTTTTAAGGAAAAAAATTAAAGACTCAGAAATACATTCATGGTGGGCATTTTTTTGTCATTTCTTTTGTCAATATAATGACCAAACCATTGGTCTACTTTACAATGAAAGTGAGAAAAAAATCATTATGAATTGCTTGATATTATACAGGGAAAATATCTGATTAAATGTTTAAATGTTTTAATCACTATTCAGACAAATGTTAATATTGTAAAATTAAATTTTTAAAAAGTCAATACTGGAAAGGTCATGAAATACTGTTGTAAGAATCAGAAAAGTCAGTGTATAGAATAGAAACTCTGCCAAGTAAAAATGAACACCATCTGTTTACAAAACTTACACCAAATAATTGGCCTTCTGGAGAGATGTTCACATAGTCTTAACGCAAACATGTGAGAAGCCTCTTTGCTCTCTCAGCTGACATTTAATATTCTCACACTGAAACTCTGTTCTCCGGCCTATTTTTGTTTTAATTCCTCTGGAGTATTTTATGGCATGTATCAAAAGATTTCTATACTCTCAAGATCCATCCATGTTGTCACAAATGTTCCTATATCATCTTTTCTTACCGCTGAATAGCAATCCATTGATTTCACTGATATGTGTTATATAAACCAAAAACAATATACAAACAAGACAAACAAATGAGAAACAAAAACTCACAGACATAGACAATAGTTTAGTGGTTACCAGAGGGTAAGGGGAGGTGGGGGTGGAAGATGAGGGTAAGAGGGATCAAACATATGGTGATGGAAGGAGAACTGACTCTGGGTGGTAACACATGATGGGATTTATAGATGATGTAATACAGAATTGTACACTTGAAATCTATGTAATTTTACTAATAATTGTAACCCCAATAAAATAAAATAAAATAAAATAAAATAAAATAAAAAGGTATCACTCTTTAAAAGAAAAGATTTCTATAAACATCTAAGATTTTTATCACAGTTTAGTCAAATCTCAATTTTGAATGCACAGTTAATATAATCAAATATCATATTAATAATATAATCATGTGTCACATGACTATATATACTATTAATAAAACATTATTATATATTTATATAATTCCATAACAACAACCCTGTCAGATGTAGTATTATTTCAGTTACACTTATGAAGAAAAAAAATACTGAGCCTTGATTTTTTGATTCTGTATCTTTACTTTTGTAGTATAACATTATCCATTACCTAAGGCCTACTATGTACAGCTTTGTTTCTAGGGTATAAATTGAATTATTATATTTGCATTAATGATTTATAGGAAAGTCATTCATCATATTTTCTATAAAAAATAAAAGCAGAAGGAAAATAGCAATATGATTTTTGAAATTTGTTTTAAAATCCCTTTGTGAATTTGATGGATAGATAGGTAGATAAATAGATAGATAGATAGATAGATAGATAGACAGACAGACAGAGATATAGAAAAGATCACTGGTCTTTGATCTCTAGCTGTTTAACACATATAATTTTATATGTCTTTAATCTGTAGTTAAGAATAACATATTAGATTATTTTCATTTCAAGTAGAGTACCAGCTCTATTTCAAGTAGAATGCCATCACAGGCTTCCTTGCAATGGGCCATCACATTTCTAATAAAAAGTTGAATGAGTTAGGACAATTGTCATAAGGCTTGACTTCAGCCTTGTCACTGTCTATAACTGGCTTCAAGGTCTTCATCAAAACACTTAAACTTTCTATGTTTCAGTTTCCTGCCCGCCCCCCAATAACTTACATGAGTAATTCCATTCCAGATTTAAAATTCTGTGATTCAAAAGTTAATCTTGAGCATTTACTATGTGCTACTAAAAAAACGTTAAATATTAAGAGAGAAGGTTAAAAATAGTTGATATCACAATACTTCATTCCTTAATGTTTGCTGAACAGATGTTAATTACTGGGCTGGCCTGGTGCCAGTCTGGTGGCTCAGGTGGTTGGAGCTCCATGCTCCTAACTCCAAAGGCTGCTGGTTCGATTCCCACATGGGCCAGTGGGCTCTCAACCACAAGGTTGCCAGTTCAATTCCTTGAGTCCCGCAAGGGATGGTGGGCTCCGCCCCCTGTAAATAAGATTGAACACAGCACCTTGAGCTGAGCTGCCTCCTGGATGGCTCAGTTTGTTGGAGCCCGGGCTCTCAACCGCAAGGTTGCCAGTTCAATTCCTCGACTCCCGCAGGAGATGATGGGCTGTGCCCCCTGCAACTAGCAATGGCAACTGGGCCTGGAGCTGAGCTGTGCCCTCTACAGCTGAGACTGAGAACAACAACTTGAAGCTGGCACCCTCCACAACTAAGATTGAAAGGACAACAACTTGACTTTGAAAAAAAAAAGTCCTGGAAGTACACACTGTTCCCCAACAAAGTCCTGTTCCCCTTCCCCAATAAAGTCTTTAAAAAATGTTAATTACTAGAAACTAAACTAGTAATTAAAATATGGGTTAAAAACTTTAAAATACAACTGCTGCAGAATAATATCTGTATATGCAATTTACACACCTTTTATTGACTTCCTGGCTTTATGAAGGTTAGAATGAATTATGATGATGATGATAATGATTATGATGTTGATGATGACGTAAGTCATCACACTATGTGTCACAATATGTGGAAGATATGATTCTCCCGACTCTTGTAGCAAATAGGGGAAAAAAAAAAATATATATATAGGGAGTAAAAACAAAGCAAAATGAATAAGAAAAAATACAACACAGGAAGAAATTTGTCATTATTTTAAGATTCTAGGTACATTTTCATGAGGACTAACCATTTCCCAATTGATGGTCTATGTTTTCATGCTATCCTACTGAGAATTCAAGTCTGAGATCATTTAATTAGTGGTTTTTGTGATAAATTCTGCTATAAAAGAATAAAATGATTAGGGATTATCTAAGCTAATTTTGCTATAACTATGTATTTGTTAGAATGTGTTTTTTTTCCTTCTCTTCATTCTGAGTTCATATCAATCTAGGGTCCCTAAATGGAAGATGTAGAAGGAAACTTAAAATATTGCACAGATCTATGGCGTCACTGTGGGTTCTTGTTTGAAAATTGAATTCCCTTTGTCCAAGGGAAGTAAATATAAAATCATGTTAACTCTATTATATTTAATGTGATAAGAACAGATCTCACAAGTGCCTTTGAAAATTATTCCTCATTCTTTCATTAAAACATCAGAGATTTAAAAACATTAAATGGGCATCATAAGGCCATAAGAAAATCTGTGCAAAAATACAGATATTAAAAGGACAGCAGTCTGATTGTTGTTATTTGCTGCTCAGAGCTATGACAAAAGTGTATTTTTTTCTTCCTTTCCAACAATGAAAAATTCTATCTCCGTTAACTCTCTGGCTTATTTACAAATACTTGAGGAGCAGAACATCTTTATATTTGAAGAATTTTCTAATAAAATGCATTAGCTGTATGACTAATCAGCAAAATAAATTGGAAGTATTCTCATCATTAAAGTAAAAACATAAAGGTTTTTTTGGGGAAGTGAAGTAAAATAAAAACGTATTTCCTACATGGAAATCAGGATTCACTTGGAAGAAGAACTGATTAGAAAGATGAGATCATTTATTTTCCTTTGGTTGAATAATTTCAGCTTTCTCCTCAAGACTGCCCTGTACCATAAGATATCATATAGTATCCACCTGGAAATCCTAATATGTCTGTTAGTTCTCAAAAGATAACACAAGGAAGCAAACAAGCATCCAGTGTAAGGCCTTTGGATGGTAGGGTTTACTTGGAGAATACAAAAACAGGATGGTTGTTCATTTCCAACAAAGTTCTTTCTTAAACTTGTAGTAAACAGATTGATGAAATTTCTTTTTGAAGAACACTATGGTATAAAGACTAGATTCTAAAAAGAGAACTTTAGAAAGATTAGTTATTTAGTGTTATGCTCATAATTAGATAATTAGGAAATATTTTTCTTGAAAGATCAATCCTATTTCTTGAGAGACTGGTGAAATTTTAAGATCAATATTTATAGCTTCTTTAATGAGGCAAATCATGATTTTTCTTATCCCTCATCTCTGCAGTGGGATTACACTTTTAATCCCTATATCAATATGTCTCCTAAGGCCCAATATGACCATCCTCCATGAAACCTTCTTTAATTATCCTAAATGCCTCAGTTCTCGTATATCACTTCTTCCCCTACCCTATTCCAAACTATCCCTCTCAACAGTGCATCTTCTTTACTGATATTAATTATTAATCCTCCACAGTTTTCATTCTTAAAATCACTTGGATCTTAAATGACATGAAGAGTGGTGTTCTACACAAAGTAGAACTCAGCAAATGCTTGAAATGATGGTGATTCCTGGTAATGATGATGATGGGGATGATTGTAATCCTAATCACAATGGTGGTGATAGTGGTGATATTGGCAGTGTGATAAATCATCCTCTCCCTCTCCAAAGCTGTTTTTTGTTTTGTTTGTTTGTTTGTTTTGTTTTGCTTTGTTTTCCCTTAGCCTGTAGAACGCCTCAAGAGAATTTTAGGGCAAAAGTTACTTCCTTCTCTGTAATGCTTATTAGCTTCTTCTTTTGGTAGAAGGGATCTGATTGATGAAATTATAAAAGTTTGATACCTATTTGCTCTACATTCTTCAGTTGGGAAGGTTAATGTCCTAAACTTAAATGTTCATGTGCTGCTTCTCTTTCTTTGTTTACCTACCACTTTTGGATCTCTGTTTTGGAAATTGTTCATGTATGAGCCTTATACATCCTATCTCCTATCTTGCATTTTCCATACAATAAACCAAAGAGAACAAGTTATGCCTTGTGCAGTAATGTTTTCAGTTATCCAGCTACTCTATTAGCAATATTTTTATATAGATTTTATGGAAGAAAAAAGAAAAAAATTTTATTTGCAGTCCAAGCTATGTTTTCTAATCCAGCTTTGCACCTATAATAAAGCAGATGATTTCTTTCCATTCTAACTCCTGTTATATAGTTCCATATAGGTTCAGAATCATGAGGGAATGAGATGAGATAGCTAATTAACCATATCAAATATTACAAATAATGATAGTGATCATGATAAAATTACTCTCACTAGCCCTTTCAAGTTGGGCAAGACCGGAGTTTAAATTTTCTGTCCAAAACAGGTATCTTCAAGATTTTCTTTTGAAACTCTTTCCGGAAGATGTTAGGACTTAACACAGCATGATTTTGGTGAATTATGTATACACATTCTTTGTCATGATCAAATTTGGTTAGTGTATGTAATCTTCTTACTACATTTCAAGTTATATTAGAGGCATAATCATACATCTGGTTGATAATGGCTACTGGAGTTTAACACTCTTCACATCCATGCTAACAACTTTGTAGCTTTTAGGGGCTGGAAAGCAAAGACCACAATTCTTTGAATCCCCTGCTGTCAGGGATTCAAATATAATTTAAGTTTCACCAATCAGATATCCTTGCAGAAGATCTTCATTCAGCACTGAATCATTTGACAAAGTGAAAAATACTCTTGCTTGGCAGAAGCAGCCATCCAGCATCCAGATTAAGCAGTTTCCTGACTAATTTCTGCGACATTAGCTGTGATGGCAGCTTCTAATTCTGTGGGTTGCCTGTCATGTGGAGGCAGTGGCCCCTATGGCAGACCAGGTCTAGCCAGTGTAGGGCTGTTCCCAGAAACTCAGCCTACGCTTTTTGTTTTTGTAACCCTACAAATTAGTCTGTAAGACAGTTTTATCCCTTTGAAACATAGGTCAATCTTATGCTAGATAAAGTATATTGTTCTGTGTATGGTTAAGGACCTTGGCTAATACATCAGTAAAACAATTCAGGATGGAAATAAGAATTTAAGGCAAAAAATAGATGATAAAACATAGATTAAACTTGCACAGAAAATATTGTATAGGGTCGAACTAAGAAAAATATGTCTAAAGTCCTGGGGAAATTGAAGTCAAGGGGGATTAAACTAAACACAGCTGCCAACTCTCCATGGTTCAAGCCAAAGAGGCCACATTATGTTACGCACTGAGAATTATCATTCCAGTTGAAGAAGTCAAATTTTAATCACATAGCCTGGAGAAAAAGGGAACATTAATTCATCTGATTTAAATGCATATATACCCCATAGGACTCAATAATCACTTAATGGAAAAGAAACACATTATTGTTGCTGTCAGCTACTCACACCCAGGATCATTCCTATGTATTTCTCACAAATTTTAGCTCCTGGTTCACTCCTACTCTGTCGATTACTACACCAAACCGAACTTGTAGCAATTTCTATATAAATTACATGATTGTTCCAATACCCTGCATTCGCAGTTCCTTAAACGCTCCCATTCCAAGGGAATTACTCATTCCCTCCAACGTCAAATCTCAGAGCTCGTCCATTACCAATAACTGCAACATATGCACAGAACTGTGATCTGTGATACACATCATCATAATGTCATGAGTATCTTTCACTGACAAACTTCTGAAATCCATTAGGCACACGAAGACCTCCAATTCATTGATACAATCACCTTCTCTGTCTGTCACTCCCCTGAAGCTTTTCCTTCTCTCCTTACCTAGTTTCAATTACATAGTTTGTCGTAATCACTCTTGTATACCTTCCTTGCTTCCCTTGCCCCTATCACTTTGTCCTGCGTGCTTGGCCCAGCCGCAACTCGGGTTCAATCCAGTTCTTCTTCCCATAACTGGGCCCACATAATTGAATGTGGCTGGAAAACAACACACAACCATGTTGACTGATCTCACTTTAAAGTCACGGTTGTCAGGGGCACTTAGGGTTATTATTCTATACTCCCCTCTGTTCAGCCATTATTTCTTTGAATATTTTTTTTCCCATCTTTTTCCATCTAACCTCTTTTTCTGGAACTCCCATTATGTGTATGTTGTTATGCTTAATGGTCTCCCATATTTCTCTGAGACTGTGTTCATTTTGCTTCACAGTATTTTTTTTTCTTCTGTTCTTCAGATTGCATGTTCTCCATTGATTGACTGATTTTCAAGTTCACCGATTCTTTCTTCTGAGCAAATCTAGAGCTTTCTTACTGAATTTTTGATATCGGTTATTGTGTTATTCAACCCCTTTCACATGTGGTTATTTGTAATCATTTTTATTATTTGTTATAATTTTTTATTCTGTATTGATTTTCTGTATTAAATAAAACACTGTCATCATATATTCCTTTAATTCTTCAAGCATGGTTCCATCAGTTCTTTGAACATACTTTGAATGTTTTTATAGTAGCCACTTTGAAGTATTTGTCTACTGAGCCCAGCAGGTAGGCCCCTTCAATGGGAGTTACTATCACCTCTTCTTGTTCTTGTAGATGAGTCGCACTTTGTTATTTCTTTGCCATCATATATTCATATATGCATACATATATATATTTAATTAGACATATTAAGTAACATATTGTAGCAAATACAGTTACTCTTCCCTTTCACCACATGATTTCTTCTGGTTGTCGGTTTGGTCATTTGCCTATTTGATTAATGATCTACCTGAGCTAATTCTGCAAATTCTGTTTTCCCTGAAATGCGGAGCCTCTCAGATATGTTCCTGTTCACATGTTTTTCCATTTGCTTTTATCTTTTAGCCTGGCTATTTAGGGGGCCTCCCCTGAGATATCATAAGCCGCTTAACAGTGAAAGGTTGCACGTAAGTCTCCTTAGAAAGTTCTATTTTTGCCCTTTTACTGTTGGATGGATAGATATCTTGAAGGCTGTTTTCACAGATCAGAGTATTAACATTTTTTGCTCTTCTTTCAGCCAAGGACCAGTAGCTAGTAGATGGATGATTCCCTTTCTTGATCACTGAGAAGTCTGGCTCCTGATCATAATGCTATGTGATCCTTAAGGCTAAAGATAGGCCATTACAAGGCTTCTCCTGGCAAGCGCATAGAGGAAAGTTGCCCTCACTGCCCCAGATTTGATGCACAGCCCATGCAGGACCGTCTGGGAGTTGCAGCCAAGGACTCAGGACGCCCGACCCATGTACCTTTATGTGCACCTGCATTCCTTGTCCAGCTGTCTCCATTCAGAGGACTTCTCATGGCGTGCCCTCCCGAGAGTCTCTGCCCAGACCTCCTTATCAGGCGCACGAGCAGAAACCTTGAAGACACTTCTCCACTCTGACTCGGTACTCAGTGCTTTTCCACACCCACCCATTCTTCTCTCTCTGCCTCGTGTCCTACTGTTCTTAAAAGGAAAGGAGCTTTTTGTTTAAAACTTCCTTAGAGGTGAGATGATTCCCTCCATTCATGCTGATACATCAGTCTCTTGTCCAATGCCATTCCCTGGAGGAAAATGAAACATTCCAGGAGCTGGCAGCATCTTTCTGGCCTCTTGTTTATACTATCACAATGAGTGAATAAAGTCTTCATCATTACTTTCATTTTGACTTGTCTTAACCAACAACACCAACACCTGGCAGCTCAGCTCATGGCATCGCTTCCGACTAGAGGCAGCATTGGACATGCACACAGTTTTCCAGAGTTTGACAGAGATAGTGTGATTTCATTTTTAAGCCTAACTTCTTAAGAGGTAGCCCTGGGTCAGAATTGCTTCTTGTTCAGGCAGTGTTTTGTCAGAAATGGTATGCAAGACCAGGGTGCTAGTGAGACTTCCATCCCAAGTTGATGGGTCTGTGTGAGGCTTGGGAAATGCTTTAAAGTCTGTCTCATACACTTTTCTGATTACTCCTGAATTGGTGCAGCCTAGCTCCTGGTTGCAGCCTTCCTGACTCCCAGAGTTAACTGTGATCGCAAGAGAACTTTTCTGGTTTTCTGTCATTTGGCTGGTATTATGGAAGAAGAGGCCTCATCTGAATTGCTCTCCAAAAACACCTCCATTGTTTTCAACAATATCCTTAGACAAGGAATTTTCCATACTCTTTTCCAAATAAAGTTGATTCCCTAAGGCAAAGCTATGGAGCAGGTTGTGGCTCAAATGTCATTGGCAGATTCTCAGTTGTGCATCCCTGACCAATTCATATATTGAAGTTTGAATGCCTGGTACTTCATAATTTGACTGTATCCGATAGAGGGCCATTAAAGAAATGATATAGGTAATATGTAGTCATATGGTGGGCCCTAATCTAATATGGCTGGGGGCCTTATAAGAAGAGATTAGGACACAGACATGTGAGTTCACAGAGGAAAGATCATGTGAGGACACAGTGAGAAGGCTGACATCTGCAAATCAATGAGACAGGCCTCAGAAGGAACCAATCTGCCAACACCTTGATCTCAGACTTCTATCTTCCAGCACTCTGAGAAAATAAATTTCTATGTTTAAGCCACCCTGACTGTGGTATTTTGTTATGGCACCTCTAGAAACTAACACAGGCATCTACTCTGGCTGCTCTGATTGAAATTTAGTAGAATTTCTTGAATTAATGTTTCTGCACTTGTTTATTCTTAGAATGATTTACAGAGACATTAAATGATTACTGGTGTTTTTATTATTTTATAATTTTCAAGAGTTACATCTCTGTTATACTGAGGAGATGGATTACTGATCTTCTCATTCCACCAATCCAGAAGTCTTGTTGCCATTCTACTGTCAATTCCATCATCAGTTTTCCATCCTCTCCTGATAAGTCCCATTGGCACATAAACACGCTCTTACTTTTCCCATCTTAAAAAAACAAAACGTCTTAAAAAATAACAACATAAAACTTGTCTTGACTCACTTCCTCTATCAGCTTCCATTCAATTTCTTGTTTCCTTTTAAGAAACATCCTCTGGAAATTTGACCAGACTTGCAGTCTCCAATTGACCTTTTCTCTTTCTGCCCAAAACCCACTCCAATCTGGCTTCACTCCCACCACACTTCCTAAACTGGAACTGAAGGCCAATTATTTCCTTGTTGATAAATTAGTCAATTTCAGACTGATTTCAGACTAATTTCAGACCTTCTTCAGTGAATTACTAGCAAGATTTTACATAATTAATCATTCTTTCCTCTGATACCTTTTCTTCATTTGACTTCAAAGAAAAACACACTTGTTTGGTTTTCCTCCTACATCATTAGTTGTTCCTTTTCAGCTTAATATTCTTACTTCTCCACTTTTCACCTACCTTTCAATGTTAGAGCTCCCAGGTGTCTTGTCTGTGTTCTTTTACTTGTCTATTTATACTCACTCCGTTGGTAATCTACTCTATTGCAAGATTTTGAATAACATGTACATGCCAAAAAGCATGTCATATATATCTCCAGGTTAGATCATGCTCATGAACTCCAGTCTTATATATCAACTGCCTACTCAGCATTTCTCTTTAGATGTACAATCAACACTTTTGTTTTATAAGGTGCCAATCTCTGCCAACCCAAAACCTATTCTACTTCTTACTTGGTGCCAACTCCATCTGTCCTGTTGTTCAAACCAGAAAATTGAGACTGAGCCCTGATTCCTCACTTCCTCTCATATCCCACACTAAATCCAACAAAAATTCATCTTACTTTTCAATATATCTATCCAGAAGCCCATCACTTCTCACCATTTCCATTGCTAATACCTGGTGCCACCTGCCATTATCTTTCACCTGAGTATCATCATTAACCTCCATCAGGGCATTCCTGCTTCTACCCTTGGCACTCCCATTATTAGGCTATTCTTATCAAAGAAGCTAGAATGATTATTTTAAAAGGAAAGAGGACTGTCACTCTCCTAAAATCTGCTTAAAATCTTCCAGTGGCCACCTATGTCACTCAGAGAAAATCCAAAGCCCTTTGAAGCCCAACGTCATAGAGAATCTGCTTCTCCATCACCAAGCCCACTTCTGATTTCTGACTCCTCTCCTCTGCCTCTCCTTACTTACTCTGATATAGCCACACTGTTTTCTCATTTTCTTAAACATCCAAAACACATCCTAACCTTTCCAACTTTGCTCTACATGTTCCTTTTACTTGGGCTTCTCTTCCTGAAGTATCAGCATGGTTCACTTCTTCATTTCTTTAAACATTACTCAGATCTCAGTTTCTCAATTAAGACTACTCTGATCACCCTATTTAACATTGCAACTGACCCAATTTCCACCCCCAGCACCCTCAATATCCCCTTCCGCTGCCCCACATCTTTTAAATTCATAGTCTTTGTCACCTACAATACGGTTTAGATCCTTCTTATGTTCACTGTCTCACTAAAATGGATCATATTCTTCATGATAGCAGGGATCTTTGTTCTGTTCACTTATGTACCCCCAAAGACCTCAGAAGTGCCCAATCTAACATAGCTGCTCAATAAATGAAAAGTGAATGAATAAATTTATTGTTGAATAAGTGAAAAGTGAATGAATAAATCTTAAAGTATAGAACTGGGAAGCTAGGCATAAATGAAGATAACCTAAATTCAGCTTTTATTTGGAAAACATTAATAATGTCTCACCAGAAATAGAGACATCAGTCAGTGTCTTTATTATAGTCTATCCTTCAGTTTGTCTGTCTTGTTATTTCAACAAGCAGGTATGAGATTGGAAGTGGTTCATTTGAGATAACAAAATAGAATTTTCAGTTAGAAAAAGTGTTCAGAGAGCATTTAATCAAACTTCATGGGTAAAGCATAGGAATCCACAGGAATACAAAACTCACTCAGTTACACTTAGCAAAATGATACAACTGTAGGTCTTGACTTGATACATCACTGTCTTTCCATGCCTACAGAAGCAGAAAGCAAATCTTCAAGAAATACAGAATTCCATATTGGATCAGATAGCAAACACTTTTGCAAATCCTTCATTATTAGGAAAAGATTAAAGTAAATACTAATTTTTATTTCCTTTATATCTTAATTTATGTAGCTCTGATTTTTGCAATTATGATACATGTATATCGAAAATAAGTAATTTATCACATAATGCAGCTTTTAATACACTTAAACAGGTATGTATCAAAAATACCACTTATCTTAAATAGGAAGTATTAAAGGGCTGAGAAGTCCTCTAAACTTCACAATCATTATGTGCAATGTAATTCTGTTTGTACTTTTAGAAAGACTTTTTATTAAAGATTAAAAATAAAACAGCCCTAGGGGAATCCAAGCAAAGTTTATTTAACATAAAGCCCCGGGTCAACTATGCAAATTTTATATTAATTTTTTATCTTAGAGCTAATCTAGCCTTTGGAGAAATGATGAAACAACTATAGATTTCATTCAGAAAACATTTCCCAAGGACTATTATGGCTTGACAAAGTCCATAATGCTGTGACAAATATATGTATGTATGCTTCTTGCCCTCTAGGATCCCATCTTGAAATACAGAAAGGCAGATATACAAATAGAGAATTACAATAAAATGTAGTACGTATTTTCTCAGTTTGGATCCCTCCTACCATGTACACACATACAGCAGAATCTGGAGAAATGATTTAGGAGCCAGTGCCCTGACCTATGTGTTACCTGAGAAGAAAGCTCTGAGAGGGAGATTAGCATGAGGCAAGTTTCTAAGGGCATGCTCTGGGACCATCAACCAGAGGAGGCAGGTGAGGAAGCAGAGGGAAAAGTCAAGCAGCAATACAATCTCTGCAGGGGTCTCAGCTGACCAATGGAGAGTTCTAAAGTTCTCATAATCACTCAAAATTGTCCTAAGGGGCAAAGGAGCTGGACCCTACACCACCGAGTAAATCAGTCATTATATGCGGGCTACCCTGAGAAGAGACCTTAGCAAGGCATCTATGTTTGGTGAAGGGCAATCCCTATAGGGGATGCCTGGCCCAGTTAGCTTTGACCAAGGTAATAAAGTCATCTCGTGTGATGCCACATAGTAAGACAGGAACCCCTGACAAAGAGGAGATGGGTATATCAGCCTGAATGAGGCATGTAAGACAATGTCCATGTACCTGGCCTGTACAAGATCTGACAATTAAGTTCACAAACTTGTTGCAACAATGTTGCTAACCTTTGTTGATGTCAGAGGGATCATTCACTATGAATTTGTACCAAATGGACAAACAGTTAACCAAGTTCACTATTTGGAAGTGCTGAAAAGGCTGCGTGAAAGAGTTAGAAGAAAACAACCTGAACTTTTCACCAATTGATGGCTCTTGCATCACGACAATGCACCAGCTCACAGGGCACTGTCTGTGAGGGAGTTTTTAGCCAGTAAACAAATCACTGTATTGGAACACCCTCCCTACTCACCTGATCTGGCCCCCAATTACTTCTCCCTTTACCCAAAGATAAAGGAAATGATGAAAAGAAGACATTTTGATGAGATTCAGGACATCAAGGCTAATATGACAATAGCTCTGATGAATGACAATAGCTCCATTCCAGAAAAAGAGTTCCAAATTTGTTTTGTAGGGTGGACTAGGCTCTGGCGTTGGTGCATAGCTTCCCAAGGGGAGTATTTCAAAGGTGACCATAGTGATTTCTGATAAGGTATGTAGCACTTTTTCTAGGATGAGTTCGCGACCTCTGTATTACATGGCTATAATCATCTGCTCCAGCTGCCACAAAACAATACCACAGGGTGGGTGGGTTAAACAATAGAAAGTTAATTTTCCACTCTTAGGGCTTTGCCCGGTGGGATCCCACCCTAAGGCTTCTGCAGATGAAACTGTGATATCAAGGCAGTGTCCCTGATGATCTCCGAATCACCTTTGAGGTCATTCTTCCCTCTTCAACAAGAAAAGCATGCATTCGCAGCTTAATAACTTTACAGTCATATTCTATAGAATCCAAGTACTCAACAGCCTTCCTTCATTTTACCCCACGTTTACTGTACCCTTCAGTTCAAACTGGCAGTGTCTCTGCAGGCATAATCTAATCTCAATTCCCAGATTCTACTTAGATGGCTGATCAGCATCATGGGTACTTCATGAAGTCATTGTCCAACAACAACCTTGGTGTTTTCTCCCGAAGAAGCGTCCTCATTTTTTTGCAATGTGGATAGGTTGAGAATTTTCCAAATGTTTACATTTTGCTTCCTCTTTTCTTGATGATTCCTTCTTCAAATCATGTCTCTCCTCTCGCATTTTACCACAAGCCGTTAGTAGAAACCAAGCCATTCCTTCATCACTTTCCTTAGAAATCATTTCAGCTCAATTACCAGTTTCATCACTCACAGCCTCTATCTTCCACAAAACACTAGGACACAGTTCGACCAAGTTCTTTGATAGCTCCTAGATCACCTTTCCTCCAGTTTCCAATAACATGCTCCTCATTTCCATCTGAGACCTCACCAGAATGACCTTTAACATCTATATTTCTACTAATATTTTCTTCATAATTATTCATATATTATCTAAGAAAATAGAGGTTTTCTCTCTAGCTCTCCTCTTTTCTTTTTGAGCCCTCATCATAATCAGCCTTAATGTCATTATTTCTAGCATGCACCTCAAAACTCCTCTAGCCTCTATGCATGACCCAGCCACAAAGTTGCTTCAACATTTTTAGATATTTGTTATAGCAGCACCATACTTCTTGGTACCAAAATCTATATTAGCCTGTTCAGGCTGCCATAACACAATACCACATAGCTGGTGGCTTAAACAACAGAAAGTTGTTTTCTCAGTTCTAGAGGTTGAAAATCTGAGATCCAGGTGATTAGCATGGTCAGATTCTGGTGAGAACTTTTTTACTGGCTTGCAGATGGCTACTGGTTTGCTGAGAGAGAGAGAGAGAGAGAGAGAGAGAGAGAGAGAGAGAGAGAGAGAGAGAGAGAGAGAGAGAGAGAGAGCTGATGTCTCTTTATCTTTTTTAAGAGCACCAGCCTTATCAGAGTAGGGTCCTGCTCTTATGACATCATTTAACTATTATCTAGTCTTCATTGGCACTGTCACCAAAGACAGTCAGTCATATTGATAGTTAGGGCTTCAACAGATGAATTTGTGGGGTGTGAGGGGGTGGACAAAAATTCAGCAATAGCCTAACTCATAATTCAACCCCATAATACTGATTGAATGTAAGCAGGCATAGAAGAAGGGAATCAGTTGGGCAGTAACAGAGGGCGAAATAGCAGGCAGAAAGAAAAGTGGAGATGAAGGAACAAAAGCAGGCTCCTGGCTACCGATGTTTTTTCTTGCATGCCTAGTGCTGAGTCTGCAGGAGCAGGGTACTCTTAGAGAAAACAAAGACTGAACAGATGCTATTATATATAGGCATGGATAAATTTAAGGCAATCAGTTTCCAAATCCTCAATTTCGCTTTCCCAAAATTAACTTGTCTAAGAATATGTCTTGCTTTCAGAGTTCTCCTTTTTCAACTCCTTTTTTAAAGTATCCTTTTCCCTTTACAAAAGAAAGGCAAACCTCTCAGCATCTTCTATAATTCATTGCCCTAAAGTGTGAAACACCTGAGAGAGACCCAAGGGAGCAAAACATCATGGAAGCATTTATGCTTTATGTAGCAATGTTTTGAACTATCTAACTTAGCATTAGAATTCAGAACACCTGGTGGCTAACACAAGGAGCTTTGGTAACCTATTTATTTGAACAACAACAAAAAACCTGAAATTGGACATTTTCTGATATAACATCATCTAATTTGCCATTGAGTTTGAAAATGAGAGCTGGTTTCCCATGAAGTTTTTTTTGTTTTGTTTTTAATTGAGGTGAAAATGGTTAGTAAAATTAAATAGATTTCAGGTGTACAATTCTGTATTACATCATCTATAAATCCCATTGTGTGTTCAGCACCCAGAGTCAGTTCTCCTTCCATCACCATATATTTGATCCCATGATATTGTTTATAGATTGAAAGAGATAAACTGTAGTCCTAATGATTTGATGTGAATCATATACAACAAAAGAATCCAGGAAGTATGTTTGTTGAAAATATTTAAATTTGTAAAAAATTTTAAGGTGTCAATTTCAAATGAGAGAGGAGGATACATATTTTTCCAAAAATGACATTAGAGGTTGCATGAGCAATATTTGAATGCCACCGTGTATCAGTGAACTATGTTTCCATCTTCTCTGAAGGATGTTCACCTTATCTAATTTCCTATGAGCCATAAACCCCTGTCACTGGAGGTAACCTGACCTTTTCTCTGTATATAAAAGTGGGCAACATGGATTTGTATATTGAATGTTTAATGGTGCCCAAAAAACAGAGCCCCGTAAATGTGTTTCCATTATAGGAACAGCCTGATGACAGGGCCATGGTACTCAAAGGACATTAGGTAGGACAGCCTGCTCCATTGATAGTGCCTAGGAGGACATTTTTTCTCCTCATGCACTGATTCTTTATTCTTTGACTTTTCCAGAAGGGGTCTCCTTCTTCCTCTGTCACCTAAATATTGATGTTTCTAAGAAATCTATCTTCAACCACTGTTGTTTATACTATATATGACCCACTTCGGTGATCCCATTTAGTTTCCATCAGTGCAATTGATGGCCAAATATATATTTGCAAAATTGACTTTGTCCATAAATTTAAGACATCCTAAGCTGAATATGCCAAGGTATGTGCAAAATCATTCATGTCTAAAATGAACTTATAGCCTTCCACCTAAGGCTTCTCTTCCTTGTAGTGCCTGTTTGTTTCGTATTTCTAATATCTCGCCAGCTTCCTACATTTGAAATCTTGAAGTCATTATTGAATCCTTCCTCTTCATTACTACATAGCATATTTAATCAGTCACAAAATCCTGCCTATTTACATACTACACAGTTGTCAAATCTTTTCCCTACCACTTTCCTAGTTAAGATACTCATCATCTCTCTGCTGAAATACTACAATAACTTCCTCCAGTATTCCTCTGTAGCAATAATGCTTAAAACTTTTGTTTCTTCATAGGAAATAGCAGTAGTAAAAATTTTGAAATGTGCATATATAATATTAAACATTTTAAAATAACTATCCCAATGTATAATATTCATACATAACTCATACAATAAGAAGATAAGAAACAGAAATTTTAAAATAATAGAAATTAAGATAAATGAAATTTCTATATTTTCACCCCAAATCCCAATCTAGTATCCTAATCACCTCTTTTATATGTATGTGATAGGAAAAGAACCAAAAACAAAGTTTAACAATGATACTGTCAAAATAAATGTCAACAATAATTCTAATACTTCTTTTCATACTTCAATTGATCACCTTAAGCACCTGTTGTTATTCACATCCTCCGATTGAGACACCACTGGCTTCCAGAACACAACCCAAACTTTGTTGTTAGCTACAATATATAGCCTATAATATACAGGTTTCTCCATGATTTGGGTCTTCACTAGGTTTCTACTTATATTGAATTTATTGTAATTACCTACTGATGTGGCTGTTATCTTGACTAAAAGGAGAGTTCATTCATGAAAGAAACTGCACTTAATTTATCACTGTATTTCCAGAGACTAAGACACAGTAAGTAACTGTTTAAAGACAAGTTTGTTGGATGAATGTCAACTGTTTTCTCTGTATGTGTCTTCCTTTTCTAATTACATCGTTTAACAATCCAACAATTCAGTATATTATTAATTAAGGAAAAAAATGTGTAATATATTGCTTTTGACTGTGTAAACCCTGTTATTTCATTAAAATAATAATGCAAATAAGTGAATTTAGATTGTAGAAATATATACACATGATTCTGCTTAAGAACAGAAAAAAGTCCTTATGAGGCTAATAAAAATCTCAGTAGTAAATAGTAATAGATACTAGGATTATAGGTCTTTACCTACTCTGGGTAAATTACTCTAGTTGGGTAATAGTTTGATTATTTTGGGTACAGAGGGAGTAGACATATTGTTTAACCACATGGATGCTGGAGTTAGACTCCATATATTTACTTCTCATTTAACACTGACTGTATCCCAGGTCAAATTATTTAACGTATTTATGCCTCAGTTTCTTCATACAAAAAAATTGGTGATAAGTATAGTACCTATCTCAAAGAATTTCCAGGAAAATTAAATGAGATTATACAGATAAATATTCACAATACTCCAATTCAATACATAAATATGTAGAGTATTTGCAATAGCACTGAAAAATGCTGTTTTCAATATGTCTCAGCTGCTATTATTCCTCCAGTAGACTAGAAACAAAAAGAGGTAGATTTTAAATCAATTTCTTTCTTGAAAAACCAAGTTTCAGATTGCACATACCTGAAAGACCTGAGGTTTAACATCCTGTGTACTAGCAAATGAGGGTTTTTAAATCCACTATTATAAGAGGGATTTATAGTTTTCATATAATTTTTGTGTAAGATCATGGTCCACTCTGTGAGCTTTTAAATGATCGATTGCTAGGTTGCCAAGATTTATATAAATTTTCTGAATATATATTTATTAAGGTTAGTCAGGCACTAATCTAGGCCCTAACAATTCGGTGAAGATTCTTAGTCTCATGCCTTATGGAGTTTACCTTGCAGTGGGAAGAAATAAAGTAAATAAATAAATATGTAATATCAGGAAATAATACATGCTGTGAAGAAAATAAATCAAGGTTAATGAACGGAAGTAATGGGGGTGGGGACTACAAGGGCTCTTTTTAAATAAATCAGGGAAGACATCCTAGAAAGGCAACTTAAAATAGGTTATCTGAATAAAGTGAGAGAGCAGATCTCAGGAATATTCTAGGGAAGTAGTTTAACCGGCAGACGAAGCAGCAAGTGTAAAGGCCCTTAGGTGGAAATATACTTGGTCATTTGGAGAAATAGCAAGAAAGCCATTGAAACTGTAAATAAGTAAGCAAAATGTGTGTACATGCATATTTGTCCAAGCACATGTGTGTGTGTGCACACATTCGTCTGAAAGAGGTAGAAGATGGTAGAATAGGTTAGAGAGTGAGGTAACACCCAGAACATAAAACTCCTCTTAGGAAAGAGAGTTTGGTTATATGTTGAGCATAATGGAAAGTCACTGGAACATTCTGAGCAGAGAAATACCATGAACTGAGTTGCAGCTTAGATAATACCATGCTGACTAATCCTTGAAAAATTGACTGCAAAAGGGAAAAAGGAAGTGGGAAGGCAATTTAGGAGGCTACTACAGTATTCTAAGAGGTGGTGGAGAACTGAACTAGAACATTTTAAGAAGATACGTCAGTCAGCTTGGGCTGCAATAACATAATGTCATAGATGGGGTTTGTTTAAACAACAGAAATTTATTTTTCCAGAGTTCTATTGACTAGGAGTCTGAGATGAGGGTACCAGTATGATCAGATTCTCATGAAGAAGCTCTTCTCAGTGTGTCTTCATGTAACAGAGAAAGAAAAAGATCCTTTTTTCTTATTCTTACGAGGTCACTAATCCCACCAGGAGGGCCTTGCTCTCATCACCTAATCTAACACTAATCAGTACCCACTAAAGGCCTCATCTCAAAATATCATCACACTAGGGGATTAGGGTTTGTGGGGGGGAAGGAAATATTCAGTGTACAACAGAAATGGAGAAGATAATTGTTAAATGTTGGATATATACTTAAGGTACTTTTGATGAACTGAAAAGAAAGGAGTCTAACAGATCTTTGTCTAATGAATTTTTGTTCTGAGCAACTTTGTAAATCCTCATGCCATATATAGAGATGTTCAAAACTGGTATAGAAGAAGGTTCAGAGAAATATGAAGATTTGTGTTTGAGACACATTGAGTTTGAGCTTCTAATTTGACATCCAGGTTGAGAAAGGAGTAAACAGAAGCTCAATGGAAGGGCTAGTGACGATTAAGTGTGGAGAACAGAATGAAGTTGAAAGCAAAATCAATTTTACAGTAAGACTAAAGCTTACCTTAATTTTCTCATGTCCTGATTCAAACAGCATAAAATTAACTTCTGTTTCTATAACGGATGACCTTTGCAATGGACACAGAACAGGAAACAAGAGAGCCCTTTAAGAATTGTTAATTTTATAATACTTGCTGTAACTTGAACAAGAGTATGCTGCTTATTTTGGCCAATAATTAGATATCAAAGTACCTTTTATAAATGCAGAATTGTTCTTTTGTAATACTATCCTAAAACTAAGATCTTTGTGCAGCTCACAAATTTATACCAAATTATTCAAGGAACATGAAACAAATAAATAGCAATGGCTATAAAACCATGAATATATCAAATCTGTGGCAAAAGAATGTTTGATGTATAAGCAGTCAGAGATGAGGAGGCCCTGCTTGATCAAAAACTTCCTGTTCATCAAGACTAATAGAGGACAGAGTAATAAATAATCTCTGACATAGAAAAAGCAGTCACATTTAACTGGAAGATAGATTTTTACATACGGTTGATGTGATAGAACCATCAAGCTAAGAAGAACCCTTGAGGCCAGTTTGAATATTCATTAATCAGCTTGCCTTTGGATTTCACTTAGAATACAACTGTCAATGAACAAATGGGCTTTTGTAAAAAAGATAATAAACAAAATCCAATGAATTGGCAAATTGGAAAGTCTTGAAAGAGAATAAGTGCTGAAAGATTAAGAACTGAAGACCTGAGCTCAGCTCACTGCAGGGAAGACAACAGCTTCTCACTAAATCAGGTATCTGAGAACATTTTAAAAAATATTTCTTCAGAAAGAAACATTTGCTATGTTAAGGACATATTTTAAGAAATATTTTTGAAGAAGGCTTAATTTTTTTTTAATACTCTTGTTTTCTACAGCACATTGAAAAGACAGACTGCTAAATAAATAAATGTTTTCAGGTCAAAAATGACTAATCTCATTTCCTGGGTGAAATGATTTATCCAAAATGAACAAACAGATGGTTTTCTCCAAAGGCAGAGCAATAGGAGTCATGATTAATCTAAGGGGCAGAAATGGCACAAACAGAAGTTTGGAGAGGTTATAATCTTAACTGAAATGCCTATCGGACCAAGGCAGTTAACCTGTGTGCAAAAACAAAACAAAACAGAACAAACAAACAAAAGCCCCCATATTATATCTATATCAACCAACTCTGTCACAATGTTGAATGGAAACTGACACTCTCAGTAACAGGAGGGTTGGGGCTGAGGATAGTTGAAACTTCCATGCCCCTCTGAGGAGGGAGCAGATTCTTAGTATTTGGGAAGAAAGTTCTAGTTTTGACTCATTTCTTTAAAAAAAAAAAAATAAGACAAAAGCCATCTGGATTTTTTATGTGAAATTTCTCAAATTTGTGAATGTTGGTCACAAATTCAAAAGTAAAACATTGTGTAAGCCACTGTCTTGTGGGTCAAACAATGATTCTTGAGTGAATCAGTTAAGTGGGCCTGTTTTCTATTTTTATTCCAAATGTAGGGTGTAAAACATACCATAACAAAATATGAAGACAATTAAATGTGTATGTCTACAGAAATAATATACACAGGCTTTTGTTTATGGTAATATGATCTGCTATGTAAAAACCAACCAAAGCAAATAATAATTACCAAACAATTCACAGATTCATATGAGTTTTTTTCTTTAGAAATATTTTTCTTTAAAAAAAATTCTATCATAAATAAAATGTGCAAACAGGGGAGTGCACAAAACAAAGAACATCATTCAACATAAGTATAAAGTGAACCTGTGGGTATCTATCTCTCAGCCCAAGAAAAAGAGTATTTGACTATGCCCCAGAAGCCCCCAATTTATCCATTTCCTATAGAAACCTGTTTTCACACTAGAAGCAACTCTCTTAACTTTATCATAATTTTCATAACAATTTCCTTGATTTCTTTTTTATTTTTTTGTACATGTATTCCATCTTACATAATATGGTTTAATATTGCCATATAATAATTATAAAATGTATATAAATGACATTATATCCTATGCATTATTTGTTTTGTTAGTTTAGCATTACACATGTTAGAATTATCCATGTTGGTTTTTTTAAGCTATAATTCCTTCATTGTCTTTGCTATATCATATTTCATTTTATGAACATACCATAATTTATTTGTTCATTTACCTGTGAAATATTGGTATTTACAAGATATGTGGTCTTCATCCACCATTCTTAGCTCATAGCTCCCCAAACCCTTGGAATTTCCTAAGTTTTGAGAGTGATCAAGGTGTCTTTCGTTATGTTAATGATGATGACTGTGGGATCCCACCCAAGAGCGGAGCTGGGTGTCAGGAGAACTAACCATGTGATTAGAGGTTTGGAACCCTCAGTCCCTCCCAGGGACTGTTGAGTTCAATTGCCAATAGCCAGTGACTTAGTCAATTATGATTAGGTAATGAAACCACCACAAAAAGCCCAGGAGGACAGCTCCTTGAGCTTTTTTCAGAGTTTCCACATTGGGGAGCCAGAATGATTCCATATGCCACTATGCCTGACCCCAAACTCTATGAGGACAAAAGGTCCTTCATTGTTACCTTGTCCCATGCATCTCTTCATCCTGTTGATTAATACTCTTTAATATCCTTTTTAATAAACCAGTAATCCACTGGTAAACAGGTTTTCCTGAGTTCTGTGAGCCATTCCAGCAAATTAATTGAACCCAAGGAGGGGGTCATTGGAAACTCCAATCTATAGCCTGCAGATTAGAAGAAAAATCTGGGGAATAGAAGCTAGATTACTAAATATTCAGAAGATATAAGTATTGTCTGAAAATGAGATTAAATATATCACGTACATTTTCAGTTTCTAACTAACAAAATAATAATCAGCGGTGGTCTGTCCTCCTCAGAAGTTCTGTGGGAATTAACACAGTGGTATCCATTTGCTTGGGCAGAGAATTATATGGTAAATTTCCTTGGAAGGTGCATAGCCTAATGAGAGGATTTTGCCAAAATGACCAAATCAGATATCCTATGTGTGTTAAATGAACTTCATGACATTGAGATTCAAGCTTTGAGTAAAAAATTGCATTATATGCCCTAAGATATCTTATAACTCTAACTTTCATTATTGAGACTACTATATGCCAGATGTTCTAGAAAACATTGAGATATAATATTTAACAAAACCAGATAAGCAACTTATTCTTATGAAACTTGCAGGCTTTTGGGGGGTGAAGAGATATTAAACAAATAATCTCCCTAAGAAACATACAATTACTGATAAGTGCCCTGAAGGAAACTAATATGATTCAATGAGAGGTACAAAAAAGGAGAAAATAACTAGACTGAGCAGAAAGAAAAAAGGACTATTTCCTCAAATGGGTAATGTTGTAGCTTGATTCAAGCATGAGTTAACACGGGCAACAGTTGAGGACCAGTCCAGACAGAAAGAGCATGGACAAAGGAGTATGGCAGCGGAATGTGTCATGACCAAGGAAGCGAGGCATGCAAAATGACAGGTGGGCAGAAAATGAGAAGGAAATCATGGATCACTAAGCTTAAGAGAACCAGAAAATGTGGGCCATGTTGGCCATGTAGAACACTTTAATCTCTTTCCATTGCTTTCTGGGAACAGAAAAGGGAAGTCACTGGATTGATAAAGTGGGACAAATTTGTGCTTTGGTTGCTGTAGAAGACATATACAGGAGAGACCTTAGGTGTATGGTAAAGAAATAAGAAATAAAAATCAACAGATCCTAAAGATGGATTGGCTATGTGAGATCAGGGAGAAGTTAAGGGTTTTTTTTTTTGTAATGTGAAACTGAACAGGGGGAAGTGTTAATGACTGGGTTGGAGAATTATGAAACAGACTTACTGTGTGTGTGCGCGCGTGTGTGTGTATGTGGGGGGGGGAAGTGTTGGGTTTTCTACACCATTATGACCTCTAATCTGAAGTTCAAAAGCAAAGTCAGAATTGGAATTAGATAGTTGGGAATCTAATTCAGATGGTTACGCAGATGGTTATGAAGCCTAAGACTTCTCAGGAAGAGAATACCCAATTAAAAGATAAAGACATTTGAAAGCTAAACCTGGAGGAAGCACATCATGTAATGGCTGAGTAAGGTAGTACGTGAGCCTGCAGTAGGAATGGGTAACAAGTGGCCAGGGAAATAAGGAAAGCAGTGAACCTTGGTGTTACAGAAGGTAAAAGAAGAGTGTGCCAAAAGTCAACAAAGGCGTCAAAAGTGCTGAGAAGCCATAAAAGCTAAATGCTGAGAACATCTATTAGATTTCATAACACAGAGATTACTGGTGACCTTAACAAGAATGTTTGGGTGAAATGATGGCACAGAAATCTGGCCATAGAGGGTTGTGGGATAGTAAGTGGGAGGAGGAGAGAAGATGGAGATGGTATTTACAGACAACACTTTCAGGAACTTTGACTGGATATGGAGGAATAAGATGGTAGCAACTGAACCAGGATGGGCTACGATGGAGGTGTTAAGATGGGTGGTGTATTTGTTTGTAATTTGGAAAGTTTAAGGTTACCAAGAAGGGAGTAGGATCTAACACAAGTAGAGAGATGGACCTCAACTAAAGCAACATAAAGGAAGGAGAGAATGGTGGAGAACTTAATAGGTGATTATTATAACAGGAAAGGGATGGTGGACTCACCTGAGGGCTTCATTTATCTCTAGTCTTATGCTAAAACTATTTCTTTTTATTCTAATAAAGTTTTGCCAAACTTGTTTTCTTTCTGTGCAATATTCCCGTTGTTGTCTTCTTGTTCAATCAGCAAGATGATATTGTATGCTTGTTATACAATGTTTAAACTGGATGTATTTTCTAGTTTTAGTGAAATTTCTCAGGAGGTCTAGTCCATTTTCTGCTCTCTGATATAGCCTATAATCTCTCTGGTGCCAACCAAATTTTCTAGTATTTTTTCTTTCAATTTCCTTCAGCAGTAAACAATGGGATCATGGTTAATTTTCTACAGACTATATTAGGTTGTCTAAAGCTGTCACACTTGATATTTAATGAGCTAGAGATTGGCATATTTCATCTGTTTTACTACATCTCTGTGGAAACTTCAGGTTTATGTTTTGAGATTTTATCAGTAAGGATCCATCCAAAACAACAGAATCTTCTCTAAGTTTTTAAAATGAAGGGAATTTAGTCCTGGGAATTGGTTACATAGAGGAAGACAAACAGAAACCAAACAGCAGACGGTGAGACGGTGAGATTCAACCTACAGATTAAAGCGTAAGAAACTGCCCTCACCTCTAGAATAGAGAACAAATGGAGGAGACATGCTAACCAGAATTTAGGAACTGGAGTCACCTATCAAAAAGCTGCAAACACTGGGCATGTCCAGAAGAAGCTGGAGCTCTGGAGCTGCTTCAGATACAACCATACCCATAGAAGCCACCCCAGGCATTAGATGTGAGAGAAAATGCCTGGTTTCCCCCTTTCTCCTTCCTGCAAGAGCCAGGATTATGATGCCTGCAGATGACTGCCTACTCTCTACTTCAAGACACAGACTAGAACAGAAGGTCTGAAATGAATCTGACAGCATCTGCCAAAACATCACTTACAGGTAGTTTGCATTCTATAACCTGTGGGTGCCATATCATTTCACTGAACATAGGTTTTGAAGACCAGATGGATTGCTAGGGGTAAATTCCTCACTTAATATATGTTTGTTGTAGTGCAGAGGTTCAAGCCATGGCATTTCCTCCTCTGCAATAACCCCCATTCACTCCACTGTGTGATGATTTTCAAATGTTGATGCTGATCTGGCTCGGTAAACATTCCCTGGGCAAGTTAGAAAAATATATAGTTTTCCAGATCATATGAGGAAATTTGGAGTGAGGCTCAGAAGTCTGAATTTAAATAAAACAAAATAGAAATGCAAATTCTGATGAAGAGCTATTTGTGAATCCACGTGCAAAAAACAAATATAATTATATTGGGACATGTTCTACCAAATATGAATTACCTGTCCCTAACATCGTGGGATGTGACTCTAGTTTTCTTTCTGGCTCCGTTGGTAGTTTTATCACATCTTAAATTCTGGAACGCAACACATCAGCTCTTATTAGAGGGACTTACTCTTTTATTATAGCAATTTGAAAACTGAACCATTTTGCTTTTTTTTTTTTTTTGATACGTTTTCTCTTTTTTCCATTCTCACCACAGATACTTACAGGGGTTACTAAAGTGACAAGATTGTATTCTACATGAACAATGGTTTAAAGCAGACATCCTGGGTATTAAAACAATGGAATACTATTCAGTGTTTAGGAAAGATGATATAGGAACATTTGTGACAACATGGATGGATCTTGAGAGCATAATGCTAAGAGAAATAAGTCAGACAGAAAAAGCAGAGAACCATATGATTTCACTGATATGTGGTATATAAACCAAAAACAAGAAAAGAACAAGACAAACAAAATAGAAAGAAAAACTCATAGACACAGACAATAGTTTAGTGGTTCCAGAGGGTAAGGGAGGTGGGGGGAGGGAGATGAGGGTAAGGGCGATCAAACATATGGTGATGGAAGGAGAACTGACTCTGGGTGGTGAACACACGATGGATTTATAAATGATGTAATACAGAATTGTACACCTGAAATTATGTAATTTCATTAACAATTGTCACCCCAATAAATAAATTTAAAACAAAAAACAAACAAACAAAAAATAGGAAACAAATGTTAGGCTTTTAGTCAAAGATAAGTAAAGCACATAAATAAATGGTACGATGAAATATCCCAGAATAAATACATTTCAAGTTCTACTTCAAAGGAAACCCACTGAATTCTGCAAATAGACGTTAATTTGGAGGCTATTCACCTGAATTTAAGAGAATATTATTCAGCCTAGCAACAATTCAAGAAATACTATGTCCTTCCCTATATAAGCACAACATTCTAACACAAGTGTAAGTGATTTAGCAGAAAACATTTAAGTCCAATTACTGAGCCCCATATGTTATATGATATTTAAACAGCTGGACCTGCTGTTTCTATATTAAACTACTGCTTATAACAGGTTTATGATTTATAATAGTGCTACTGATTTAATGAGTCATAAGAAGTTCATTTTATTTCTAGTAAGATTTTTTTCTCCCCCAAATACAAACAGGTAAAAGATATTTTTGATATGTTAATCACTATATAGTGTTTGGTTTTAAAACACAGCTTATAACAGAATGTCAGCTAAATATCTCTGGTTATCATTAAGAATTTTCTATCATTAAGGAAATATGAAACTTTTCTTCTACATTGATATATATCATTACTGACATTTATTATTTTTACTAAAACATATTTCAAAAGCAATTTGGAGAATTAGTCCAACTACAAGTTCATTTGTTAGTTGTGTCCAATATTTTGTATATTTGCATTTTAGGTGAGAAGGGATAAGGGGTACCAGTATTTAGGGAGGAAGGAAAGTAGTCTTTCTCTAAACATGACCTTTATTGTGTCCATGTTGGATCTTCCTATCCCTGAAGTCAGGTACGTCCATCCACTGCTGTTACTCATCTATTAGGTTGTCAAATGAATGGGTAGTTTCAGTGTCTGTGACATGAGAAATTGTGGAAATTCCCTGGAGACAAGTCTGTACAGTCATGACACATGTTTAAAGGTAAAATAAGCTGCATATAATGAGGTTCATCCTTTAAACTGTTCAATAGCTATAATAATCCATCATCACCAACCATACAAAGACTTTTTTTTTTGAGAATGAAATTAAATAATATCATCAAATGTTTGTGTAAGCACGACACACTTTAAGTAAGGTACTATGTGTGGCTTTAACATGCTATGACCAACTTCTGAAGGAATATCATGCAATTGACACTATGAAATAAAAAGGCATATGTAGAAATTACAACTACCAACAGTTTTCTCTGTTGTTTATACTCTAAAACTCCTTTATTTCACTTTTCATCTAAATGGAAATGATGTATTTAACATTGGAGATAAAATACAAGAAATGACTCAGTTATCTTGACATGAATCCTTGATGATTTCAACAAAGACCTATTCTACAACTTAGTTCACTGACGATTGCAAAATCCTAGTAATTCTGCTCGTTACTAAAATGTTTAGAGCCATCTGTGAAGACAAGCAGGCTTTATACACTGATAGTTCAAATACTTAAACATATTTTAAATTCTTAGAAGGGTCTGTCAAAATTTCTACATATGAACAGAAACAAATCACTTCACACCTATTTGAAACTTTTAGTCATATAGTCCTGAAATATGTAAATAGAATGAACTTTGTCATAGACAGACAGTATGTTTTCCTAGTTCAGATGCAAAAATATAATAATCCATACATCTAGTCATCCATGTAATATCTGCTATTTACATTGGTTTTCACCAAAAATAATTTTTCATTAATCATGATAAAAGTGAAGAGTTTTTAAGACAATATCATCTTGTTATGCTTTAAGTTTGGCTTCTGTTACCCTGAGAACAGGAATGCTTACAGAAAATAAAGTATCAATATAATTTAGTTATTACATAGAATAATAGTTTTATAAGATAGTTGGACCTCATTATCTGTATGGCTCTATCGCACTCCGAGAATGTAGATTCTATTATTTGATCAATTAAATATTCACTTGGCTTAAAGTTTGGCTAAATTAAAACCAAAGAGAAGGAAAGAAAATCATTATTTCACAAGATATCTTTAAAACAGTGTCTCTAAATAGTGAAAATATTGAAACCCGTGTTTTGCTCAAATAGTTTACTTTTTTTAAGAAAAGTCAGTTTGATTCTAGACTTAGGATTTTACCATCTAATTCACATATTGTCACAATGTGCAAATAAAATGAAAAGGAAAACTACATTATCAATACATAAATTGCATATAGATTATGAATAAAATATCTAAATAAAAATGTTATTTCCACAATAATATACACTACTTTTTTTAGGGAAACAAGGATTTAGAACACTTTAAGAGGGAAAGACAGGTGTGTTGAGAATATATTCTCAGCTTCTTGGGCCTTTCTCTTAAAGCAACAATTTTTGTTGTGATTCTATCTTCTGCTTAGAAGTACTGTGGGAAAACTGTTTATAATTTGGGACCATCAAAACCTATCCAGAAACCAGGATATTTAGTGAGTTTTTTTTTTCTTATTGTTGTTTGTTTGTTTTTTAATTTAGTACCGATTTTAATTTCAACTGAACTAAGAATCAAATAAATTCACAAAATTGACTTTGTTGCAGCTTTTTCTATGTTAAATGTACGGATGTATATATATATGTACATACAGGTGTGTGTATAGATAGATAGATAGATAGATAGATAGATAGATAGACAGACAGACAGACAGACTGAAAGACAGACTAGATAGATATAGATAGGATTGGTTCATGTTATAAACTGCCTAAGGTAAAAAAATAAATGGCTTGGCTATGCATTAGCTGAAATATCAAGAATCATATGAAATTCTGGTTATACATAAATATATATATATAGCTGTAATATTAAATAAATGAAACAATATGATAAACATACATATACTACACAAAAAGGATGGAAGTGGCTCATAGACCACTCCCTGTACACACATTGAGCATGTGAAGAAAACTAGTAAAATGTTTAGGTGGTTTCTTTTCTCCCTTTGAAATTTGTCTTTCTCTGTGTAAACTGAAGCATTTGGCAAGGGATTGGGGACTGGTGTAGAGGAGGAAAGAACAAAAAATTACTTTTAGCTTCAGGTGTACAGCACAGTGGCTAGACATTTATGTAATCTATGATGTGATCCCCCAATAAATCTAGTCCCCACCTGACACACTATGTTGTTTTGTACACCTGAAACTAATAAAAAACATCACTTTTAGTATCCTTTTCTCTGTCTTTTGTTTATGTAGTCTTGTGGGAAAACATCAAAAAAATAAATTGTAAGAATCTTAATTAGAATTTATTAAAAAGTTAAACATAACACAAAGAGCAGAGAATAAATAATACTGTGCAGAAGACATATTCTGACCACAAGGGGACTTAAGGAATAAAAGCAACAACAGAAAAAGGAAGCAAAATAGGGTAAATGAAGACAGTATCTAGAAAAGGCTAGAGATTGGTTCCTAAATACCTTTGCTACTGAAGGTATCATTTTAGAAAGAATATTTCTGATGTATGATGACAGGGAATAGATCTGAGTAAGCATGATGACTTTCAGCTCTACTCACAAATTTAATACAATCCTAAGGGACCATAAACTGGCAGCTGCTTTGTGAAAATGAAATGCTAATGTTCACAATTATAATTTTTATACCCATAGCCATAAAATATATAAAGGTATTAGGATACTTTTTAATGCAGTTC
This sequence comes from Rhinolophus hipposideros, assembly GCF_964194185.1. Taxonomy (NCBI): domain Eukaryota; kingdom Metazoa; phylum Chordata; class Mammalia; order Chiroptera; family Rhinolophidae; genus Rhinolophus; species Rhinolophus hipposideros. Next base: position 68,369,007 of record NC_138050.1, read on the forward strand.
ATGTATGAGTTATGTATGTTTCAGCAGATTAAATCATGTGAGGTAAGAGGGGGAAATCCCACTAATAAGTATGCATTTGGCCATTTGAAATATGCCTACACAGTTTGCTCTTGAAAGTACTTAAGTAGATAAACACGTATTTGGAAATGATAGTAAAAGGAATTTTTCACCTGAAGCATAATTTTAATAAACACTGCCTAAAAGGAGGGAAAGAGTCATAACACTATTGCATGTTACTGAAGTTTAAAACAATGTTAAGAATAGAAACGGTTTTACATGTTAAGAGTTTATTTTAGATCATATTGATTTTTTAAAAAGCTTTTTGAAGAATTATGAGAAAGAAAGAAGGGAAGCACCCAACCCCATTATTGTTTTAGAATAGAATCTTAATGTGGGAAAGTGTGTTGCGAGATAGAGAGAGAGCTGGACAATGACACGTCACCATGAAAAACCATACACAAGTCCCTCTTGGGATATGTTTCAAGAACACCAGTGCATGCCTGAAACATCAGGGATAGTATGAAACCTATATATACTGTTTTTTCCTATACGCAGATACCTATGAAAAGTTTAATGTATAAATTAGGCACAGTAAGATATTAATACCAATAATAATACAATAGAACAATTCTAAAAATATACTGTAGTAAAAGTTATGGGAATGGCTTTGGGACATTATTAAGTAAAAAAGGTTACTTGAACACAAGCATTGTCATACCATACAGTTGACCTGCTAACCAAAACAGCTACTAAGTGACTAAGAAGTCGGTAGTGCATACAATGTGGATGTAGTGGAAAAAGGAATGATTCACATCCCCAGTGAAACAGGTTGGGATGGCATGAAACGTATCACTTTACTCAGAATGGCATAGGATTTAAAATTTATGAACTGTTTATTTCTGGAATTTTCCATTTAATATTGTGGACTTTGGCTGACTGGATAACTGAAATCAGAGAAAGCAAAACTACAGATAAAGTGGACTACTGTAACCTGCTTGGAAGTAAATGGTTACAGTACAGAAAATCAGAAATCAGTAAGGTGTATTTATGGACCCAGATAGTACAGCATTGCCAATACTGATGTTTAAAAAAATCATAAAACAAAAACGAAGTCATCTACAGGTCGCTTTGGGGTACAAATGAGTAGTAGACAGGTTCACAGGATTGTGCCACCAAATCAAAGAAGGAGAGAAAAGATAACCCTTTTTATGAAACTAAATATATCAATGCATTTATTTATTAGGCACTATAACTTGATGGTTATGAGTATGAGCTTTGGAGTCAGACACATATAAACTTAAATTCTAACTCTACCATTATATGATCTTGGATAAATACAAGGTATGATCAAACAATATGGTGAATGTTTAAATTTTTAAAAAAATTATTACAGTAAAAGACACATTGCCATTACTCTCCCTCAAAATACCGCCCCTCGCTTCTACACATTTATCCCATCATTCTTGCCTCCTTCTGTAGCAGTTCTGGAAGTCCTCTTTCATGAGTGTCATTAGTTGCACTGTTGTGGCTGCCTCAATGTCCTGAATTAATTCAAAATGCTTACCTTTCATGGTCATTTTGACTTTGGGGAAGAGCCAGAAGTCATACAGTACCAGATCTGGTGAATAAGGTGGATGAGGACAGACCATATTGTTTTTATCTGACAGAAATTGCCGTACCAGAAGTGATGTGTGACATGGAGCCTGTGCATTATGATAAAAAACTATAGTGAATGCTGCTGCTGAGTGTCATCCAACAGAAAGGCAGGGATCTTCAATGCAGGAAGCATTGTGTGGAAACTTAGTAACAGTGTGGGACAAGTTTCAACTTGCTTGGTGCAGTCAGTAGGGTGTGAGCTACGGTTGAGAGAAGGTGTGTTTTAAATTATGCTGTAAATCATCCTCCATTTTTACAATGCTCTGTGTCACACATTGCTTCTGATATGGCAATTTCTGTCAAAAACATTACGATGTGTCCTTATCCACCTTATTCACTGGATGTTGCACGGTGTGACTTCTGGCTCTTCACCAAAGTCAGAATGATTCAGGACACGGAGGCAGCCAGGAAAGCTCAATTAAAGAGACTGACAAAAGAGGACTTCCAATACATTCTTTCCAGAAAGTGGAAAGAATGATGGAATAAGTGTGCTCGAAGTGAGGGGGGGTATTTTGAGGGGGATAAATGGCAATGTGTCTTTTTCTATAATCATTTTTTTTATTTAAATATTCACCATATTTTTTTATCACACCTCATATCTCACTTTCTTAAGCCTTTTTCTTTTAAATCTGTGTAATCAATATAATTACGTCACTTCACAATTTGACTATGGGAACTAAATTAATTAAAATCTCAAAACACCTTACAAAGTGCCTGACACTATCAATAAGTGATTCAACTACACTTACTGAGCAAATACTATATATTAAAATCTTGGAAAAAAATTTCAGACTTCATTTAAAATGGAGGCTATGAATCCAAGATTGACTAAAATCATTGGAGGATATGAGCTAATTAGAGCAGTTTTTGAAGTATGAGCAGTAAGCCGACTTTGCCACTGTTTACAAATTCATGAATTTCTAAATAAGTTATAAATTATACTAAGTAACAAAGAGTTCCAGTAAGTAGGACAGTGGTTGGAAACAGTAGACTGAAAGCAGTCATTTAAGACTGTGGTAATGGTTCTTCTCAGGGTTGTCTCTTATGTTGTTTTCTCTTCAATTTTACTTGGAAAAAACATTTTTAGGCTCCTTTTGATTATCCTCTATTTGTTTGATGGCTACTGACGATTCAGGATGTAATTTGATTTGAGATAACATCAAAAAATGGTCTCAGATGCATGCCAGAAGACTTTAAGCAAATAAAGGAAATTGAAAAAGAAATGTGGACATATAATTCCCCACCCCAAATGATCAAGCACTTGGAAAATTTAATACTGTCATCCCTTTGTTCATTCAAAAACAGTTCTGAGACACTGCTGCTTGCCAGATCTTAGGCACTGGGAAAGTCTAAGGTAAGTGAAACAGAAGTCAAATATTTTATTCAGCATAATATTAATAATCTATGAGTTCACAGAATAGCATCTTATGAAATATATATTGCCATTCTCTGTAAAAATAGGAACTAAATTAAAAATTAATTGAAACAAATAGAAGAGCATTCCTCTTTCTTAATTTATTCTGTAGTGCAACAGTGAATACTATTTGAGGACTCACTATTGTCATACATTTATTTTTAAGACCTCATTTGCCCATATTAATATAAAGGGTACATTTTCCAACATTCTATAAATGAACACAAACAAATAATTAAATTATTATCTTACACCCACAGGAATTCACTGCCTTCTTTATTATTTATATTTTGGCCTTTCTGATTTTTAAATTATAGCAGTTGAAATTTTTAAAAAAGTGGTAAAAATTAAGTGATACAAATTAACCACTGTTATATATTTTTAAAAAAACTACAGGCCCTAACATTCTATTATTTAACAGTTGATTTCAAAGCATTTATTCAAATAACTTAATAGCTGCTTTCATTTATTAAATGCACAATTACTAGGATCAACTATGTGCTTATAAATCTATGGGTATGCAGTGGAGAATAAGACACAGTTCCTGTCTTTGAGTCACTTAGAGGTGAAAAAAGCAAAAACATATTTGAATGTCTTTAACCTTTTAAACTACCGTGTTTTCCCAAAAATAAGACCTAGCCGCACAATCAGCTCTAATGCGTCTTTTGGAGCAAAAATTAATATAAGACCCAGTCTTATTTTACTATAATATAAGACCAGGTCTTATGTCATATAATGTAATATATTATTACAGATACATTACATGTAATATATTATGCAGAAAGAAATGCAGTCCTCCCAACACTGATTTCAGCCCAGTGATGCTCATGTTGAACTTTCTGATCTACAGAGCTGTAATATAATCAGCTTGTTTTAGGCCACTTAAAATAGCTGTTATAAATTTAAGTATTAAAAATAAAAACCATGACCATAATTAGGCAAGAAATGAAATATATGAAAAAGCAACAGATGCAGCTTCCACAGAAGAAAATAATATGTCTGAAATGAATAATTCACAGGATAGGATTTACAGCATATTAGATACAGCAGAAGAAAAGATTAGCTAACTTGAAAGCACAGCAATAGAAATGATACAAATTGAAGCACAGAAAGAAAAAAAAAAAGAACATACTGACCTGCAAGACAATATAAAACTGCACAACATACATGTAATTGCAGTTCCAGAGGGAGAAAGTGGAGGATGCAAAAATAAAGAAATAATGTCAAAAAAGCTTTCTAAATTTTATAAAAATTATAAACTCACAGACCCAGGAAACTCACAAACACCAAGTAAATAAAGAAAATCCCAGCAGGGAACATCACAATCAAATTGTTGAAAATCAGTTATAAAATTAAAATTTTCAAGGCAATTAAGAGAAAAAAATATTATATGTAGAATGAAAACAAGAATTACTGCAGACTTCTTTCTAAAAAAAAAAAAAAAAAAATTAAGTCAGAAGAAAATGGAAGTATATTTTCAAATAGAGTTCTATACCAAGCAAAAACATCCTTCAAAAATTAAGTCCAGTAAAATCGGTTTTTGTTTTTTTTTCACAATCAAACAAAAGCTGGGAGTATTTGCTAGCAATGAATAAGCACTACAAAAACTATTAAAATAAGTCTCTTTATGGGGAATGAAAATCACATCAGATGGATACTTTAATTACACAAAGGAATAAGGAGTCAAAAATGTCAAATCTAAATATGAAATATTTTATTTGTTATGTCCTTAAATAGATAAGTTACTGTTTGAAGCAAAATTAATAGCAATGTATTATAGTATTTATAATATATCTAGAAGGAAATTGTATGATGACAGTAACAATCCAAAGGACAGAAAGAAGAAATGATAAAGCTCAGATATTATTTGTGAAGTGGTATACTGCATGAAAGTAGACCAAGATAGGTTTACAATGCCTATTTTATTTAGAGCAACCACATTTTAAAATATAGATAGAGAGATAGATAGATAGATAGATAGATAGATAGATAGATAGATAGATAGATGATAGATAGATAGATAGATAAAAAGCTGAGTGAAAATAAAATGAAAAAAAGGGAAAGAGCAACAAAGAACAGATAAAAAGGAGAATGTAAATAAGATTGTAATTTTATATTCAGCTATATCAATAATTACATTAAAATTAATGGGTAAGGAACCTAATTAAAAAACAGAGATGGGAAATTGTATTAATAAAAAAACAAATTATATAATGACCAAAAAATGTAATATAAAGACAGAGATAAATCTACCATTAACATTAGTGGCATTAGAGGAACATTAGTGACAAAGTAATATTAGAAACCTGGAGCAGCTCTTTAAATAAATTATACTTCAAAACAGGAATAAAGAGAGGCTCTTTGTAATGATAAAAAACTAAATTCATCAAGAAGACATAACAATCTTAAATGTGTATGAATCTAATGTTAGAGCTTCAAAATGAGAAAAACAAAAACTGATGAACTGAAAAAAGAAATAGAGAAAAATCACAACTTTAATTGAAGATTTCAACATTTCTCTCTCATTGATAGCAGACTTAAAAAAAAAAGTGTTTGATAGAATACAAAAAACTTGAAAAACCCTATCGACTTCCATATCTCATAGATATTTATAGAGCATTCTTCCCAATGACAACCGAATATATATTGTCTATAGAAAAACATGGACCATTCACTGAGATTGATCATATGCAAAGCCATACGATCAACTGAACGGATTTATATCATATAGAATATGTTGTATGACTACAACGAAACATAAATTAATTCCAGAGAGATTACTAGAAAGTCTCGAAGTATCTGCAAACAAACAATAATTTTCTAATAAACTATGAGCAAAGAGAAAGTATAAGGAGAATAGAAAACATTTTGAAATGAATCAAAATGAAAAGACAACATCAAAATGTGCAGAGAAAAGTTAAAGTCATTCTAAGAAGGGAATTAATGGCAAAGGTAGCATCAATAAACATTTCCCAGTTCCCTTTAAAATATGTGTGCTAATCTGGTCATTATGTAGTGTATAAATACTTGGAAAACTGATCATATATTGATATGTAGAAGAACTGTGAAAACTGCTCAGAATATTTTCTTTGGCATGAAATGAACACGTATTAGAGAGTGAACATTTATAATTGAACAGGCATATGGCATAAATTACACACTACCATAAATATGAATTCACTCGATCCTATTAAATATCACATAAGCACTTAAGACAAATTCGAGTAATAATATTTGAATGAGCATTAGGATTAAATGCATTCTATTAAAATACAACTCATAACAGCCAAAACTATGTATACTACAATAATATAAAAGTGTTCTATGTGATAAAACAAAATTAATTAACAAATAAGCAAATCCTGCAGTCAACCAACTTAATCATTCTCTATGTGCTATGCAACTTATAATTTAATCAAAGAATGTAGCTTTCCTACATCTGTGAGTGTGTGTGTGTGAGTGTGTAGTGTGTCTCACTCTTTATTTTTATAATCTGAAATGATGAAAAGCCCACTGAAAAATGCAGCAATCTTTGATAGTAAGAACTTTCTAGATCAAGGAAGCTTTCTTTGAAAGTAACTTAGAGGAAAACGTTTTCCACTATATTTGACACATCAAGAGTTTACTTGGATATGAATTTCCAGTAATAGAGAAATTAGAGGCTGGTATAAAACAAAAGTAAGGTACTTTTGTACTAGACAAATGGAGTTTAAAAAACTCTTCAAGCCAAATGGAAATCAATACCTATTCACTTTCAAAACACACACAATTTCTTAACCTTAGAGAGTGTTAATTGTTTATCATAGGAGTACAATTTTTCCAGATAAACTAACTAGAGTTTGTTTAGGAAACAATTTCACATTTCACTGATATGGTTTTAGGAGCCAAAGACTTTCTAAATGTATACTTCCACCATTTTTATATATGGTATTTAGTTGTCATTTGTCCACTTGAATTATTTTGGTATTGTTTTCCAATTTTAGTTCTGATGACTGCTTCAAACTATGCCATCATTTTGTGTGTAAAGAAGACAGAAAATACAATTCTATATTATTTGCACATTTTTCACAATGAACCACAAATATTACATTGTTATAATACACCTATTTGGTGGGATAGAATTTGCCCTTTACAGGGTGGAACTGGACTAAGTATTTCTCCAGATGACAAAATTACAAAGGAAAATGACGCCCCTTCAGGTATGATATAGGTGCACACTATAGACTTTGTGGGTCCTTCATGTCTATAAGAAGCATTGATCAGGCTACTTATAGTAGTTTCTTTCAGAAAATCCAAGTGTGCTCATCAATTAAGGGTGTTTTTTTTTTTTCCCCTACTAGCTACTATTAATTAATTTAATGACATTTAAGAAGTCTTTCCAAAGAATGATATAAAGTCAGGAAATATTCCAATACCATTCATTCATTCGTTCATTCATTTATTCAACAAATATGTGTTGATTACAAATTATAAGCTGGGCACTGTTCTAAGTAGGAGGTACAGCAGTAAACACAGTAGGCAATATCCCTGCTTTCTTGGAGCTCATATTCTAGTAAGGAGATATAGTTAATCAAATAAGTTACAAACATGTACAACTTTATAAAGTCATATATATATATATATATATGTATATATATATATACATATATTTATATATACACACACACATATGTAAGGAGTGATATATACTATAGATAAAAATATGGGATGAGAGGAGGATAAGAACACTGGGAAAAGAGAGGATAACATTTTTTAATGTTTGGTTATGTAAGCTGTCACTGAGTATGTGATATTGGTGTAAAGACCTATAGCTTGAGGATATAGGAATAGGAAACCCAGAACCAAAAGGATTCTAGAAAGAAAGAAAGAAAGAACCAAGGCAAAGACTATGGTGGACAAAGGCTGGGCAGGGGAGTGGTTTGAGCAAAAGTCAATTTTCAGTTTCCAGTTGTAATAGATTTAAACATGAATAAAAGGCAAAATTCGGTTGGTTCTGATGGTCTCAAGGCTAATTTGTTTAAAGCATGACTCTGATTGTATGAACAGCGGCACATTTACCTCTGTAGGTAAGTAGTCACATTTGCATGATGCTCTATATATCCATTACTAAGTGCATAACGAAAAGTCAAAGGTTGAGGAAATAAGATCAAAACTTCTTTTATATTAAGATAATCCTGAGATGTGTGTTCTCTACAAGAAAAATAGGACAGCTAAACAATCATTTGTTTTTTCAAAATTCTACTGATGTTCAGGGTGCATACTTCATGAACCTACTTGGAAGGTGGTAGGAGAGCCTTTCTATTTTTTAATCTACTCTGACAAGAGTAAGAGATTATAAGGGGCTTGTTTTCAATCCTCTCACAGATCAGTTTTAGCGATTTTAATTTTCTCTTATTCTGTGGACATATGGCCTGAATTCTGAGGTGTAACATTTCACCAATATGGCTCAAGATTGCTCATGACTTACTGCTTTACTGCTCACAGTAAATGTAAAAGAGAGCTCTTGCTTTTTTCCTACTTGTCTAATAACCAAGGATAGGAGGAAATCGAATTTTATCAAATATAGTAACAACATAAATTTTGTGTGCACTATTTAAGTCAAGATTAAATAAACTGATTGAAACAAACTTTTCAATGCATCTGTTTAATGTATAATTTAGCTATACTGGATCTAAGATGCTAATAACATAATTTGTCAAATGTTAGGTTTGGATCCAAACCTCTGCATATAAAATTTGACTCTGTTTTTTAAATTGAAGAAAATAAATATCATTACACTGAAAAATATCTAGATCAGATTGCAAGATTTTGATGTTCTATGAATTGGAGTAAAAACAAGGTGCTTATGGATCAAGTCAGACTTTTGTAATTATTTTCTGCTACTTTCAAAGTGTGTTAAACACCATAAGGTTTCTCAAAGTTTTATTTCAATGTTCTTAAATGCTTTAGTCTTTGTTACTAAGTAACAACATTGCAGACAGCTGTGGTTACATAGCAGTCAGTCTGCCATTCATCAGGTAGATTCAGCCCTTAGGGTGAGGTACAATGAGCTCTCAGCTCTTATTAACCCAGTAGAAAAAGAATCCTTCTTTGCCTTTGTAGAAATTGAGAGAAACAGCAGTCAGTTGGCATAGTCTTTGCTTTGGACCTTTGTAAAAATTTTAGATTCTTTTATGTGTGCTATTCTTGGCTCTTTTCTTGTTTATTTTAAATGCAACACTGTTTACTTGCCTTTATACTTTTATTAATCTTTGAATACATTCTTACTCTCATTTCATGTGCTTATTTAGATTTACCTTACTGTTTCCAGTCTTTATCATGTTACCATGAAAAATTCCGCCCCTTCCCAAAATACCCAACAAAATGCTAGTGGCATCTGCTTTGCTCATCATCCCTCAATGGTATCTTTTTCTCTTTGTAGGACAATGTGACTTACTGATTCCTGCTCAGTTCAGCAAATTTTGTGTTTTGGTCTAAGTTTTGATGTAAAAAGACGGCCTTTTAATTCCTTTTGGTAACAAGAGTAAAATTCCTGAATAGGAGTCAAGGTGAAAATGAATTACTTCCACTAGGGCAGGATCACGGAAGTATAACAATTGTAGACAAACTCACAAACCTCTTTCTTTATTCTTGTGCAGAAGTATTGCCTTTTCAACCAGTCCTTGACTATAGCCTTCGTATACATAGTAATACACTATCTGTAAGTCCCTCAGAGCAGCAGAATCAGTTCTCCCTGTTGAGCCAGAGTTTTCAGAAAGCATTCACAGAGAGAGAGAAGGAAAGGGAAGGAAAAAAGAAAGATTACCACCTCTCATATAAGTACAAAAATTGCAGGGAGGAGAGTAGTGCTAGGGATACAGAAAGGCTTATTCCTTTTTGGACACAATTAATTTTTAATGTCCATGTCTTCAGCTATGCAAAAATTTAAGACCTATTTTCCAAATGTCACAAAAGTACAAAATAGATGTCAAAGTTTAGAAGGCAAACATAATTCAAATCAAGTCAATTAAATGTTGGATATGTTTTCATATAATGGAAATACACACACACACACATGCACACACGCACACACAGAAATAGATCAGGTGAACTAGAATATATACAGTTTATTTTTTTTTCGTATTTCGAATATCAGGTAGATTATGTGAATTCAAGATTACAATACAATCTGAATGATGAGCAACTTGCTACAATGCCTTTGGTAGGAAAGTACGCATCATTAGAATTCAATCCCTAAATGTTCCTATAAATTAATTTTACTTTCAACCGCTCATTATTGCAAAACAGTAAAAACTGATTGTTTTAAAAGACCTTATAACTTCACTGAAATGTTTTCATTATGAGCATAAAAATAAAATATAATCAAATCTAAATCAAATTAATTTTTATAATACCTTTTAAATTTAAATTCATTTTTATTGAAATCATTGTATTAAATACTTTTACTTTAAATTACCACAGTGGCCAAGTTTTGTTTCGTGTTGTTTTATTTTTTTTCTAAAAAAGAAAATAGTGTAAATCAATCTCTCAGAAATTCATAATTAGTATCAACATTTTTCTTTATTAATATTTCCTAGTAGATTGTGATATATCTTTCATAAAATAGGCACTATAAGAATTTAGTAAATCTAAGAATAATATTAAAGAATACAACTTAATTAGTAATAGAATTTTGAAATATTGAATTATCACCATTGGCTTTCAAATAACTCTTGGGATTATTTATTATTTAGTAATCAGCCAGAACATATAATAAACTTTACAGGATAAAACAAAATATCTTCCCCAGTAATACAAGCATGTAACTATACAGTTAATTCTCTCAAGAATTGCTTGTCTATGTAACTCTCCTATGTGTAACTGAGGAATACTTTCAATTGGAGGAAGGGGTATAAATCATAATACTCATGACTTCACTTTCAATATTTTTTGCTTAAAATAAGCAACCTATGATATATCTTCAATTCTGGAATTGCAAAGCTGATAATGATCAAACAAAAGTTTAATTTTTGTATCTGAGGAAGACAAGTGCACTAAAAGCATAATATGTAAAAGACACTGTTCTGGGTGTGGTGAACAATTACAGAACCAAAGTAAACTATACGTTTATTTTGCTTCAACACTGTGTAGTTGTCATTCATTCTTCATGCACGATTTTCCCAGTGGCATGCACATGATAGGGTTAACCAGAAAGCATTCAATAATGGTGCAGTGTAGCATTGCCTAGCATGAGATATATTGGTCTCTATTGCTCAAGTTCAAAAATTATACAATTGTGGTTCATCTAAGTTTCAGAGGCATGCTGAATGCCAAGAAATCCTGCAGCTTAATATTCCTGCTACCTACCAGTGTCTGAGAATGTGCTAAACACCCCGCTTTTGTTACAGTCAATGAGCTCCTCAGAGGATTCCAGCCAACCATTAGGGTACTCAGACAACACATTTCTTGGTTTATGTTACAAATAAAATGAATAACAGCACATTCCATTACGGAAATGATATATATTTGAAGTAATTTAAGAGCTAAGTAAGGACAATGCCACCAAAAAATATGGGAAATTCTTACAATCTTTAAAACAGTGACTATAGTTTTAAGTAAATCAAGCAATAAAAATATTATAGTAATATTCCAATTTGGATAACACTCAAAGAAATGTCTTAACCAACAGCTTAAAGAATAACACATTTCTATTTGAAAAATAGTTGCATCTCAAAAATATAAAGCCAATATTCATATCTCTTAGTGCCTTTCTTTTTCTGGGTGTTAAAGTCCCAAATATACACATCAGTGATTTCACTTAGTGCCTCAGAAAAACCATACCTTTCAGGTAAGCACAGGCTCATGAGAATTTTCAAGAGTAAAAGGAAGGAAAATGAGTATACAGAAATAGCAATAGCATACCTAAGCATGTTCCCACCAGATTGGAACAGATGGTAGTTATTATTGTCTTTAAAACTTTTTATTCATGGATTACATTCTTGAAAATGTTAGGTCTGATTTCATCTGCAAGAATATAAGCTCTTTGAGAATGAAGCCTGTTTTATAAAGATCACTGGCCAGTTTTCAGTTCAGAAAAATAATTTATACTTAGATATACATTCATGTACCTTATCATTTAATTTTCAAAATAACTCCCTTGAGTTTTCCTATTATCCACATGCAAAAAGTGAGACTTAGAAAAAACTGTAATTTGTTCAATGCTGTCTCAATAGAATAAGGAGCCGGGATTTAATCTACATTTTGGGTGCTATGATCGTGTTATTTCATTTATACATAAACATAAAATATAATTAAAATGCTACAAGTGAATTCTGGCAAATATGATGAGATTGATTATCTAGGTACAACTCTGATGGTCAACTGAATAAAGGGGCTAAGATGGATTTTCACAGAAAATGGATGAAAAGGGAGCACATTATTTATTGATTATTGCTGTCTGGGTATTCATTTGCTGGGTAAAGGTTTCAGCCTATACACAATCTATTTGAACTAGAAAAACATCACAGATCTCCAAGTAAACATCTTTGAGTCCTACGGAGAGGGAAATATGTGAACAAGTCAACTAAAGAAAATATAACTACAAATTAACTTTTTATAAAATCAAGTAAATGAATCAAGACAAGAACATTTAAACAAAATGATTCCACTTTTCCTTCCTTGAGGTTGAAATTGATCATGCAAATGTATCTACATTAATTTATTTTAAAAACATATTTTGAAGAGATATTTTTGTCTTTTCACCATGTGATATTATGTACTATGAAATTAAATGGTAATTTCCTGAATTAACTTGATCTGTTGGATGTTTAATAACATTACAAATAAAATGTGATACTGATGCACTTGAGAAAAATGAGATTCTTCATGAAATGAAAAAAAAAATTATCACTGATCCAAAAAATAAATAAATAAATAAATAAATAAATAAATAAATAAATAAATAAATAACTGATCCCACAGAGAAGATGCCACTATGCACCATAGCAGAGATACAGATATAAAGTCTAGGTTAAAGAAAAAGCATTAAAAATGTGGGGGAAAAAATGAAAGTACAAGAAAAAGCTTTACATATTGTCAAAATTTGAATTTGCAGGGCATATTGGACTTAATCAATGTCTTTACTGACATTTTTGCTAGCTCTGCGACAAAAGTTTCAGGGAGATTCTGTTTGACTCTCCTTGGGTCATGTGCCTACCCTTGAAATAATTTCTTAGACTGAGCTTAGATGGCTGGGGCTTCTAAAATAGATAGCCCAGTAATATACTCAACTCTGCAATGCTTGGGTAAGTGGTCTTATTTTTTCTCACACCAGGAATAGCAAAAAGTATTATAATTTCATTACAGAATGTGACATCAGGCATTATTAATATATTATGTTCATATTTGTATAAAATGTCAAGTCAAATCAACAAGTGATATACCCTCTTAACTCTCTCTCTCTTTCCCTCTCTTCTGGTAATGGTGAACTAGCTAATTCAGACCAATTTTCCTGCTGAGAAATAAATTGGAAAACTAAACTATTTTTTTAACCTTTTATAAGGCACCAGAGTGTTAATGCAGTAAACAATATTAGACCAAGATCAAGAAAAAGAAACTCAAAATACGCCAGCTTGGTTTTTGGGCCACTTTTCTCCTGGGGGCCTTTGCTAAGTTCCTAAAAGGCATCTGAGTAGCTGAGAAGCTGAGCGGTAGTTTTGTGGCCTCTCAGGAATGGAGGCTATAAACGGGAGTATATGGCCAATGAGAGGCAGACACACTAACGTAATGCTTGGTTGGGATCATATGGACCTACACAGTCCTTGCAGAGAATGAGGATCATCCTCAATTATCTGATCCGATGATAGTGATTAAGAAGATCCTGGATTGTTTATATCCCTAGGTGCTTTCCACAAGCAAATATAAATCCACTCTGGCGGAGTGGATTCAAACCATTTTGAAAATTTTATAAATAAATAATTTGCAAAAAAAAAAAAAAAACAGGTTCCAAAACAAGGAGATAAAATAGGCGGAAAGAACATATAATGGAAGCAAACTCATAAGGGTTCAATACATAGTTATTGGATATAAGATAACATAACTGTACATGATATTAGAAAATATTTTTAAAACAATGCAAATTTTGACAAAGAACAGGAAACTGTGAGCTAGAGCATGTTGACTGTAAAAGTACTTCTAGCATCTAAAAATACGTAAGCAAAACACTCAGCGGATTAGTTTAATATCAGAATAGACACAGCTGAATAGGGAATTAGTGAACTGACATATAGATATGAAAAGAGTACCCATAATTAGCAATGGAGGGACAAAAGTATGTAAGAAAACTAAAGAAAGAATGAGAAAGTATAATATACATATACTTAGAGCCTTCGGGGGGAAAAACAAGAAGAAATAAGAAGAAAACCTTGAGAGAGAAAGGTTTACCTTTTTCATAACTATTAAAACATGAAATCACAGATTTTTAAAATTCCAAAAACTCCATGCAGGGTAAAAAAGAAATAATACTTTACCTTATAACTGCTGAAATCCAAAGACAAAGAAAAAGTACATATTACTTTCAAAAGAGAAATAATCTATAGATGATATCTCAAAAGAAACAATGGAAACCAAAGACAATAAAATATCTTCAAAGTGCTGGAAAACAAAATAACCATTAACCTAGAATTCTGAAAATATCCTTCAAGAACAAAAGTGAAAATTTCTCAGCTCAAATATAGGTAGTCACCTGTATTAGTCAGGGTTCTTCAGAGAAACAGAACCAAAAAGAGATAGAGATTAGACAGATAGATAGATAGATAGATAGATAGATAGATAGATAGATAGATAGATAGATAGGTGATAGACAGATAGACAGATATAGACAAATAAGAAGAATTTTTACAGAAATTGGCACACATAGTTATAGAAGCCAACAAGTCCAATAATCTGCCATCTGCAGGCTGGAGAAGCAGGAAAACTGGTCGTATAATTCAGTCTGAGTCTGAAGGCCTGAGAAAGTGAGCTAGTGGTATAATTCCAGGTCTTAGTTTAAATGCCAGAGCACCAATGAACAAGGGCAGGAGAGGATGGATGTCTCAGCTCAAGCCGAGAACCAATTTACCCTTCCTCTGCTTCCTTATTCTATTCAGGCCCTCAATAGATTGGATGATGCTCACCCCCATTGGAGAGGGCAATCCTCTTTACTCTTTTAATATTCTTTACTTCTTTTAAGTTGAAGCTTAAAATTAACCATCACATCAGTTAAATCCAAAACACACTATTCTCCATCTAAAATCCTTACAGATAAAAAAGGATAGTAGAGAAAATGAAATCAGATGAAATAAAAACCAATTTTCATGCCCACTGAAAACTAGGAAACAAATTAAAAATATTACAAATTTCAATTTCCATACCAATAGGGAAATAAACATTAAAATCACCCGGGCGAGCTCCAGAGATCACACCAGAACAGAGCAAGGGGTATTGCATGAATAGAAAAGACTGCAGCAAGGTTCTGTCAGTGGAAGATGCAGATAATATCAGCCAGAGTCATTTCAAAAAGGAATTGTGGAAATTGATGATTGTCAACCACTGACGATTGTCTCAGGAATGTACTGATTCTGGAAAAGGGAGGCTACTCAAAAGAGGAAGATGTCCCTTAGAATTTTGGTAATAAATGGAAAAAATGAAACAAAAGGCCAAATTCAAATTCCTATGAACAAGATAGTACCAAATAATCAGAAAATAGACTGACTCACTCCCCAACATGCACTCCCCCCAAAGCACCCTTTATTAAATTAAACTGCACTTTACCATACATACAAAGAGAAAACTACGTTCTTGAACTGAGAAGAAAAGGAGGCTATTCATGTTCAGTTTTCTCACTGTAGTATCTTTGCAGGGACAATGGGTCCCATGTTTATCAATGATGATGTGTTTATCATTTTCCAAAGCCTAAAATAACACGTGATTCTATGATGAAAGTGATGGACAGGGTGGTTGAGTGGCTTTAAGCAATTAAAGATCTAAATAAATAGAATAATACATCACGATTAGGGATAGGAACTTTCAACATTTTAAAATGTTAATTGTCCTAAAATTAATCCAGTAATTCAGTATAATCGCCATTATGATTACTACAGTGTGTGTGTGTGTGTGTGTGTGTGTGTGTGTGTGTGTGTGTGTGTGTGTTTGGGAAATTGTTTCCTGAAAGTTATATGGAAGTACCATGGTTCAAGATAATCTTGCAGAGCAAGGTAAGAGAAGTTTTATCAAGAGTCATTCTATATCTATGACATTGAATACAGTATGGTATTTGTGTATGGATAGGAAAACAGGACAAGGGAATGGAACAGTGGGTCTAGAAGCAGATTCCACCCTATATGGGCACTACATGATTTGTGACAAAGTCTGACCTGCAGAGCAAAAGGGAGTGACAATCTTTTCAATAAATTGTGCACGGGCAATTGGATACCCTTCTAGAGAAAAACAATTCTGTCTGTTATCTCACACCATACATAAAATATTGTAAAGATAAATGTAGAGGCAAAGTGATGAAGCTTCTAGAAGATAACATGGGAGAATAACTTCATAATCTTGAGGTAGGAAAATAATTTTTAAACATAGCAGAAAATATAACCATAAAGAAAATTATTGCTACATTTAAACACATTTAAATTCCAACTTATTATTATTTAAAAATTACCATGAAGAGAGTGTAAAGGCAAGTCACAGTGAAAGAAGATATACCTACATTACCTATGACGAATAAGATTACAAATCCAGAATGGAAAGGATGTCTGCAAATCGACAAAGAAGAGACAGAAAATAAGCCAGAAAATTAAACAGGCATTGTGCAAAAAAATGTCTGTGTGAACATGAGGAGATGCTTCAGCCCATAAATAGAAAAATAAAAATTATATCTAAAATGGGATACCTCTCCACAACATCAAAATAGATAAATTGACAATACCGTGTATTGATGAAATTATGAAGCAACCAGAACCATCACATATGCTGATGGGTGCACTAATTAGTACCATCCCTTTTGGAAAGAATTGTCTCTATGCCCAATGTTTCTACTTCTCCATAGGCTTAATAGAAATATGTCCACATATGTTCCAAAAAAATGCTTATATTATCCATATTCTTAATAAACCCTAACATTAAAAAAACAGGTGTGTATTAATAGTAGAAGGAATAAATAAGTGATATTATATTTATACAAGACAATATGATACAGCAATAAAAGTAATAAACTTTTGCTGCATGTTACAACAATGATGAATCCCACATCATAATATTCAATGAAAGACACCAGACAAAAAAGAATACCTTGTGTACAAGTCCATTTATACAAAATTTTAAAACAGGTCAAATTAAATTACACTACTAGAATTAAGGACAAAATTTACTCAAGGGAAAGCATAGTGACTGGAAGGAAATATAAAGGGGGAAATTTGGGTACTGATAATGTTGCATTTCACTACTTAGTAGTTAAACAGGTTATCGTTTTGTGATGATTCATTTAGCTATACATTTGGGGGCTTTTTTTGCATTTTCTATATATGCTATATTTTATTATAAAATATTTTGTTCTTTAAAAATTCAGTTATGTGGAATTAGCAGAAATAAAGCAAACACTCATAAGAGGCTGCTTCTGTTACAGCCTAAAACTGTAATACAGCATGTCCCTCTGTGTCCTGTGAATATGCTCTTTTCCCAAATATACTCAATCTAGAGCATTCTGTCAATGAGAATGTGCCCCTCTATCCTCAAATTCTAATGTGTCTTTGGAGCAAAAATTAATATAAGACCCAGTATTATATTATATTATATTATATTATATTATATTATATCATATCATGTCACATCATATTACATTACATTATATTATTATCATATAAGACACTGTCTTATGTTACAGTAAAATAAGACCGGGTCTTATATTAATTTTTGCTCCAAAAGACGCAATCGAGCTGATTGTCTGGCTAGTTCTTATTTTCAGGGAAACACAGTGATTATTTCCATACTTTAAAAGATAGCCAGACAATCGTATTAAAAAGAAAATTCAAAATGGATAAGGAGATTGCAAAGTAGCACCTAACTCACTTAAAGAAGATCATTTTCCAAGTCAAAATACTGTCAACTAAAAACCAAGCAAACAAATAAATAAACGCATAAATCTGAAGTTCTAATGGAGAATGAAAGACATTCCAGAAGACATAAGAATATATTCATTTCTTTTGAACATAGGAAAGACAGTTGCTGAAATGGAAATCAAGGTTGATTCCAGATAAAATTTGAGAACAGATTGTTAAACAGATGACTTTCCTGCAATTAAAAATGGAACTGGTGAAGTATGCTATCCTAAGTACCTTGTACTGTCACTCTCAGAGAACAGTCTCTGTGAAGCTCAGTGAAATCCTACCGGCAGAACTTTCTGCACCGGCACTTGGGCAAGGCACAGCCCCTGGCTGCTTCCTTTGCGAGATGAGACAATGGGCTTGACAACAGAATATTGGGTGGATTTATGTGATTGTGTTCAGAGCTAAGAATCATGAACAATTAAGGATAATTAACAATGATAATTCTCAAGTAAAGCTGCATGATTCCTACTCGGTTTTATCTCAGCACCTAACAGGCATTCCACAAATATAGGCTGGATTTTGAATGAATGTAGGCAAACCTGTGATGGCATAACACAGGCTCTCATGATGCCCTCAATGACATGTTTATTTGTAGCTTAGATGATGTCTTTGCGATATGTCTGACTCATTTATGAATAAATTAAGTAGGGAGGAGTAAATAAATGTCTGAGATGCTATAGTCAAGATTTGCCTTTTCAGGAGCTAGCTCATCTGATAGTTTTCAACAGATATAAATGCATATTCATCTTTAGTTTTCCATTTGGAAGATAATAACCTTTCCTTCCTGGTGCCTTTTATTCCTCCGAACCCACCCCTAATTCATGGGCAGTGTCTTGGCACTAGAACTTAAATGGCATGTACTGTTCAGAGATACAGGGAAACATTCTCACCTTGTAGGCATTTTCCTGTTTGCTGTGTAAACACAATACTGACTATAAAATTGCTTCTGGGATTTATGGCATTGCACTTCCTGGTCCCCTTTTATTAACTTGGCCTAGTTCCTCTGTATGTCCCCTGACTGCTCATGAACTTTGTACTGCATCAACTATGACTTGATATGTCATGATAACAGACATTCTGGTCATCTTCTTTCCTAGCTGAGAACTATGGTGACTCGATTGTTGAGGTTCAGCACTACAACTGACACTCTCAAGCGAAGTGGGGACTTACTGTTAAATAGGAGATATTTTGAAATCAAGTAAATGAGAAAGGAAATAGGCTTTCACCAATAATAAAGGGCATTTCAGTCTCATAAAAGGAATATTCAGTGTAGATACCAGGATAAACCCAGAAGTAGCATTAGTACATTCGTTCTCTCTCTCTCTCACCAAATAATATGAAAAATGATAGAAAACTTGGGTTGCTATTGATACATTGATAAGTTTGAAAGAAATCATCATTCAATTCTCAATGATTTCATTTGAACACATGAAAACTTGACTAATTATATGCTTTCGTTGAAATCACATTGTCAAAACAATAGGGAAAAAATAAAAAAAAAGGGCTGTAATTTAGATTTGATTTTATGCATCAAAAAATATGTTTAGTTTTGAATCATTGTGACATGCATAACGTGACACAGTTAAGATGTAGCACCACAGTAAGATAGTTTGAAATAAAACTGAAAGCAGGATTTGCATCAGGGCAAGGCTGAACTAAGTAGGTTAAAGAGTGTTCAGAATGTAAGAAAGGGCACTAGCAGAACTGTGTCCTTCAAGAGAAATTGTTCACTAAAATAAATTGTTCACTCAAATGAATGTTAGTTCAAATTGCAAAGAGCAAAAGCACGTGGGCAGTATGTGTTTTTCTCAGACAGAGTGTAAACAACCAACATGAGTTATTTTATGCAAAATTGTAAAATTCACTAAGATGGAAGAACTATTAAAAGCAAGAGGTTTAAACAATATATTTCCAATGGTTCTAACTTTCACCAGAAATATGACTTAACTTCTGATCCTAACACAGTCCCACATTCATTTCTGAAGGTAAGACTGACTATATCACGACAGATGTTAAAAATGGATATATACTGGTCAGCTCGGTTCCTTTGTATCACAACTGTTTCATTACTCATGTAAGCAGAGACAACTTTGCCTCTTCAGAAGAACCATGAATGCGTCATCTCATTCAAACTATAATCAGGAGTATTTCGTTGAACAAGTATAAATTTAATTACAATTAATGACTTTGCATAGTGACTTGTTAATTGAGGTTTGTATATGAGTAATTGCTTTGAACTTTATTAAAACAAAAAACTTTACTAGATATTTAAAAGTGTTTCTTAAAACTTTTTTTTCTGTTTGTTTGTTTGCATAACCATCTGATTCATTTAAAGAAGGGCGGTGGTGGTTTTCACTGGCCCCTGGTAGAATGGTAAATATGGTCTTACAGTATCCTAGCATATAACATAAAACCATATAGACCTGCATGATGAATGCAGTAACTGCACATGTGAATATAAATCAACATTTAAATCTTTATCAGAAAGTAAAAAAAAACTTAATTCCTAAAAACACATCCATGTTGATGTACTTTAGTATGATTTTGCAACAAATATAAAATAGGAAAAAATTAACTATCTTGTGTTAACATTCACAAAACATGGAAGACAAAAAATAAAATTCATGACCAATATTAACAAAAAAAATCACATTATATCAAGTTCATTGGTATTTTCCTTATAGTATTTATACATATACATCCACATATATATATATTTTTAAATGTTCACAATATAATTTTTCAGGAAATTCAAAACAAAATTTACAAACACACACACACACACAAAAACACATACACTCACACATACCAGTTGCATGAGCTTAGAGGAAAGATATATAGAAAGAAAGAATTTCTTCCTTTAGATTTTGTTTTTGGCTTTGCACTTAAATTGCATGAAAAGAACGTTTTATAAAAATGTTTAAGGTAGTACCCACTCATTCAGATGAGCCTATGTGAACAATACTATTAATTAAGTATAACTATAATCAAGAGGGAAAGTAAGATGCACCTTAAATGCCATGTATTTATCATTACTGAACATTATGATATATGCAAAGATGAATAAAACAGGTTGTGTCTCTGACAACAATAAAATTACAATCTTTCAGGCATGAAAAATAGAATCACCAAACTGTAGAAACTGGTTAGCCTCTTTACCTTAGAGATGAGGAAACTACAGAACTACAATTACCAGGAGGGCTGTGAAAGGTGGTAAGTGAGATATACAAGCATTATATTGTAAGTGATGAATAGCCAGCTAAAGTTATTGTTTATGATGATCACAGGTGTGCCCAATTAGGCTGCATGGTTGTTGACTAATGTGTTGGACTGCTTCCACTGCTTTTACTATGAATGCTAAACACAACTTAGGTTTCCTGAAATTTCCATTCATAAAAACACACTTTCTTCCACCAGTTTTTAATGACCATAGCTGTAGTGAAAGAGAACATTGTGCTTCTGTTGGACACAGTACTTATTAAGTAAGCTACACTGGGAAAGATCTTATTAATTCATAAGTACAACACGATAAGTGGGAAATATGAAACTTAAATCATACATTCATTTGCAGTACACTAGTGTATTTCTATCTTTTTATTTTGTGGAAACATTTGCCGCTCGTGCAAACATCTGAGGCGCTTGCTGATCAGGCAAGAGAAAGGCTTCAGGGTGACAACTCTGTGAATGTGAGGAGAGCTGTACATACCCTTTGGCTTCTGCACAGCACATGGCACAATGTGTACATAGCAGCTGTTTGATAATGATTGTTTTCTGAAGCTCAGTATAAAATAACAGGAAAATATGTTAAAAAGGCATTAAATACATTAAAAGTTAATTACAAGAAAATACCACCAGGTGATAGAAATCTTAAAAGGAAAATCCATCTAATCTTTTATATGACACAGTCATGTTATTGCCATTTATTAAGTGCTTCCTATGTACACTGCATTCTGTAGATACATCACTGCTCCTAATTCTCACTGCCACCCATTTCACCTATGAGAAAACTGAGGTTTAGAGAATAAAATAAAATTGCCTATTTTTTACATGGCCTGAGAATCTTGGGGTGGAATTGCAAAAGCACATTTCTGACACTTGAAAGCCACATGACTGCCTCTCTTGACATTTTGCTCATTTTAGTCAGGTTTAAGAATTGTGAATAGTTCTGAAATCAGTGTTTAACTTGTACCCTCGTAGTATAATGGTTGTTGTTCACACAGCATTGAAGAAAGAGGTTTAATTCCTTGAATCTGAAGCACTAAAATCACAACACTAAAATATTATTATTTATGCAATTACATCATAGATGAAAACTGATGTTATTCCTCACACTCCTTTGAGAAAATAGATGCTGTTTACATCTGAGGTATGTTGTAATTACTACAGATAGATGATAGATAGATAGATAGATAGATAGATAGATAGATAGATAGATAGATAGATAGATGATAGAATACAGATATATTACAAGCTATAATTTTATGTGTTATACAAACAATGCAAAGAAAGTAGACTGTTTTTCTTTTCTTTCTGCTTATCTTCATATATTTTTTGGCGTCCATTATCAACTCAATTCAATACATGTGCTATTACATGAAAAAGAATAAAACTGGACTGCTATCTTTCATCATATACCAAAATTAACGCAAAATCAATCAAAAACCTAGATATAAGGCCTGACACAATAAACTGCATAGAAGAAAGCATAGGTATTAAACTTATGGACCTTAGCTTTAGAGAGGATTTTATGATTTTGACCTCAAAAGCAAGGGAAAGAAAAGCAAAAATAAATGAATGGAACTATATTAAATTAAGAAGTTTCTGAACAGAAAGAGAAACCATCAGCAAAACAGTGAGACAACTAACCAAATGGGAGGAGACATGCAAACAACACCTCCGATATGGGGCTAATCTCCAAAATATATAAGGAACTCATACAACTCAACAACAAAAACCAAACAATCCAATTAAAAAATGGGCAGAGTACTTGAGCAGGCACTTATCCCAAGAAGACATACAAATTGCAAACAGATATAAGAAAAAGTGCTCAGTTTCCCTGGCTATTAGGGAAAGAAATGCAAATCAAAACCAGTAAGATATCACCTCACACCTGTTAGAATGGCTCTCATTACCAAGACAAATAATAAGTGTTGGAGAGGCTCTGGAGAAAAAGGAACCCTCATGCACCGCCAGTGGGAATACAGATTGGTGCAGCTACTAAAGAAATGGAGTTTCCTCAAAAAAATTAAGTATAACATTACCATACGACCCAGCAATCCCTCCTGTGGGTATCTACACAAAAAAATCTGAAAACATTTATCAATAAAGATATATGTGCTCCGATGTTCGTTGCAGCATTATTCATAGTGGCCAAAACATGGAAATAACCAGTGTCCTTCAACAGATGAATGGATAAAGAAGATGCCGTGTGCATACACAATGGAAAAGATGAAATACTGCCACTTGTGACAAAACGGACAGATCTTGAGATTATTATGCTAAGCAAAATAAGTCAGAAAAAGTTGAGAACTATAAGTTATTAAATTATATAAATAATAATTGTATATTTATCAATATTAATCTTAATTTTAGATTAATAAAATAAGCACCCTAATTATATAGCGTTTATAGTAATGATTGTATACTGGTGATAATACAATTATTCATATTTTTGCAGAATGATTAATTCAATGCTATTATATATTAATACCTGATAATAACATCTTAAAAAATAATAAATGGAGCCACTTTAAAATGCAGCTGGAGCTGCCACCCCAGAAGAACTGCCTTGCACATCTTATGCCTCAAACCTTTGGAATGTTAAAACAGCTCAAAATATCCTTTGGACTGGGCCTAATGCAACCTTCTGCCCCAAAGAATTATTTGCAAAGATAAGAAGAAAGCAGATATTATGAGTACTGGACTGATGACTACCAGACTGAAAAACAAAAACATGGCTTAGAATTAGCATCACTATGTTGTTATCTGCACCAATAGAAATGCCTTCCTTCTATTGCTGCAATTGTTCTCCTTTCCTTTCTCATCAATAGCCACTGCTTCTGTCTACTAATCATAAGATGATTTGAGCTTCTGCCTGAATCAATGCTTTCAGAATAGCTATTCTTTTTATCACAAATAAATGCTTTTTCCTCTCACTTTGATAGACAGGCCTTTTATTTTTAGGTTAACTTACATTTGCTTATGGAATGAAGGCAATATGCTTTCGGGCTCTAAGAAAAGATATGACATGTGTTGATTATTAATATACTGGACCCGTTCCTAGCATATAACACACTCAAAGACCTGTCTTTAAATAATCCTTGAATTCAAAAGTTTTCACCAAAGCAATAAATATACATTCATTAAAAACACATCTCAATGTTTTAGCTTGCACTTATACAGTTTAAAACCACCATTCGCTTGTAAGTATGATAACATTTTATATAAAAATTGATATTACCTATTTGGGAGACCACCTCAGGGATACTGTGGATGCCTGATCATGGCTCTGTACACCAGAAGCTAAACATTAATGAATGCCAACTATAATTTTATATATATAATGTGATGGCTCGGTGCGAGGTCGGAGAAATAGTGGATGGGGGGAGGGGGGTTCACAGTGTGAGGGATATAAATGATGAACGTCTAAGTATTACCTTGTCTTGTACACCTGAAACTAATAAATTAAAATTTTAAAAAATTAAAAAATTAAAAAATTAAAAAAATTAAAAATAAATTGATATTACCAATTTCTTCTTTTGATTCCAACATTTCATGATAAGACAAAGGCAATCATGGTCATCTTTACATAGGTAGAGGAAAGGGAATTAGACGTGAGATGTAAGACATGGAAGTCTGTAGAATATAGCAGTTATATTTAATTTATGTAATGTTTCTTTAACAAATCCTAAGTTCTTTACACATAAAATGCTGAAAGATCCCATTTTATAAAACTGTCTGAATAGGAAATGACATGACCTTTGAGGCTCCAGTGTAACAAGTTCCCAAACGAAAATAGTGAGGCATTGATGGGTAGAGAAAGGAGTAATACAGAGGACACTTGACTCACCTTTTGTTTTCCTCTTACTGTTTTGTGACATGAAGAAAGTCTCTGACTTTTCTGAACTTCAAATATCCGTTATACAATAAGCATAATAATGTTTGCCTTCTCTACCTCCTAGGATTAGCACACATCTTAAATGAGATAATGCATGTGTGACTACTTCAAATTTTGTAAAGAACTCCAGCATTGAGGCTTTGAACACATGCTAATCAAGCAAGGAAGGAAACCATCATTTCAGCATCATCAGAGTATTCCACATAAATGGATATTTCAGATAACAGATGTTAAACATTTGATGGAAATGTGTCTCTAACATAAACTACTCTTTCTGGCTCCAAGTTTTTTTTAATTTCCCTGGCATACATAACATACTTAATTTTTCCGTAACTCAGATTAAAAGTGTGACCTCCGGTAATTGTGTTAGACTGGAATACAGGAGCTTTGAACTGTTTTTCTTCATGTCAGAACATCAGATGCTTGGTCTGCTACTGTGTTTCCCTGAAAATAAGACCTAGCCGGATAATCAGCTCTAATGCATCT
Organism: Rhinolophus hipposideros; assembly: GCF_964194185.1. Taxonomy (NCBI): domain Eukaryota; kingdom Metazoa; phylum Chordata; class Mammalia; order Chiroptera; family Rhinolophidae; genus Rhinolophus; species Rhinolophus hipposideros. The sequence goes on from NC_138050.1 coordinate 68,394,805, forward strand.
TTTGGAGCAAAACTTAATACAAGACCCGGTCTTATTATTTTATAATATGAGACCAGGTATAACATAACATAACATAACAACAATAATATAATGTTATACTGGGTCTTATATTAATTTTTGCTCCAAAAGACGCATTAGAGCTGATTGTCCGGCTAGGTCTTACTTTCAAGGAAACAGGGTACTAGCAAAACTGCCTCACAGCACCCTTCTTCCAATTTGCTACTTCCACTCAGCTTTTGAAAAATCAGATAACCTAGTTATTTAGAATTGTGTGTAGTCAATAATTTTCAAGAGTCTTATGGCGTTTCCAAAGAGTAAAAACCAAGATTTGAGGCTGAGAAGCTTTCTGGTTTCTGTATGCAGGGACCTTTGGAGAAAAACAAAATCCCAACCCAGAAAAGATTGGTTATAGATTAACATCGAGAATTCTGAGTTTTCTTTCTATATCTCCTTGACTTTCTGGCTTTCTCATATACAAGGATGTTCATAGCATATCAAACCAAATGCTTAATTATACGAGTTAGAAAAATATGATGCCTCTGAAAGGTTTACTTTAGAAGGAAAAACATGATCTTGGGTTGAATCTTGAAGGCTACTGCTTCTCTTTCAAATGCCAGCATAACAATGGGATTGAAAATATTTACCTAAAAGCTTTTTTGACCAGCTTTATAGTATTGTGAATAAAAACTAGAAAGTGGGTGATTCTTACTGGTCACATAATAAAATGACTAAGCAATAAATTGACCAACATCTCCTAAATTTCAGTCAACAATTGTTGGGAAATCATACTCAATTTTATTCATCTTATTTTAACATAAATATAAATTAATCACAGTTGTAGTTTAAAAGAAAAACAAGTAAACTAAATGCAAATCAAAAAAGCAACACTTCTTCAAAAAATTTTTGAAAAGGGGCCCCTGTAACACTTTCAAATCTTCCGTGAAGAAATGAGAATGTTGTCCAATCTGCCTGAATTTTCTAGCAACAGTGAAATTCATAAAGGTCACCCTGACAAACTAAAGCAATATGCTTCTCACAGTCCTTGTTACAGTAGCAGTCAAGCAGCATACTCATTTTCATTTTAATTATGTTTGTAAATAGAGGGAGAGGCAGGTAAGAAGCCTTTGAAAGCTACCCGCTGAGCCTGTATGGGTGTCTGCAGAACTGCAGCAATCACCCTAGCAGGTTTCATTATTTTTCGGTAGAATTTTTATTGACCGGGGGTAATATCTTATTAAAATTCTGTTAACTGTAAAAATTGTTTAAGGAAACACATTACTGTGGCATAATGTCTTCCCACCTGATTATCAGTTCATTTATGTCTTCCCAGCTAACATTTATTCTTAAGACAGTGTAATTTTTGTGTAACTTTGATTGTTATCTAATTTATTTATCAACTGACAATTAATCCCTGATATATTGCCCCTAGCACTCAACCCCCATTGTTTACTGAAGCATTTATGTAGCTACAGTCACCTTGTACCTATTTACAGGAGAATCCACTAATAAAGCAGAGTCTTGAAAATTAGCTTTGGTTTAAAACTACTGCAAGCAACACCGTTGTTTTTACTAATGTGTACCATGCAGGCAATGTCAACGTTACAACTGATTATTCTTTACTGTGTTTTCACTCTATGTAAGACATTGTGATACATGATATTCAGAATATATAAAGAAACCATATTTGGGATCTTACCTGAAGGAACTAATGTCTACTGAGGAAGATTATATGCATGCATAAGTAACTATTGTACAAAGTAATGATTGAAAAAAATGTAAGAGAGTGACTCTTAAACTTCAGGCAAAAGAGAGATTCCAGAAGGAAAAAGCATCAGATAAGGCTTACTAGACAGAGTAGAACAAGATATGGGACTTGAAGTAAACATGTGGTTCCAACATATGAAAATAAAAGGCTGGGAAGAGGAAATAGCAAAAACAAAGGCAGAAAAGGAGACAAATGCAATGCATCTGAAGGAATACTGATAGTTGAGCTTTCCTGAAATGTTTAAAGGCAAAGTGGGAAATAAATCAGATCTTTAGGCTAAGAATAAATTAGAAGAATACATTTATAAAGGCTTTGACCACTAGGGTAATAAATTTCAGCTTTACACCTTTGAGGACTGCCAGAATAAGAATGGTGTATGACTACGACTACACTGAAAAGTGACATTGTGTATTTTTTCATTTTTTGGCTGTCTCTCCAGAGAATTGTCAGAATGCATCTTTACTAACTTATCTTTAAGGAGGAATATGATGTGCTTTTTTTTTTTAGCTATTACAAGCTGTGTTTCCCCTGTAGGATTTAAACATATATGCGTATAGAAATAAAATATATGATAAAATAGCTTAACAGGCTAGAGGGACAGGGAAATAAAGTAAATAGTAGAAAGTTTCTTGAATTGTTTGGGAAACTATTTTAAAATAGACTATAATAAATCAAGAATGTATGTTGATATCAACTATAACTATGAAAATAATAATAAAAATCAGTAACAAAAAAGTCAATTGAGAACAAAATCAATTCTGAAACTATTTAATTAAGTCAACAGAAATCAAGAAATAATGAGTAAAGGATGAAAGAGAGATGGAAAAAAGGAAAACAAATAGCAAGATCACAGACTTAAATAGAAATATAACAGTAATTTCTTTAAATGTAACTCAACTAAATACTTAAATCAAATGACAACTATTGTCACAATAGTGAATATATGCTACTTATATTATATTAGAAAAATGTCACACATAAAAACTTAAAAAGCATGAAAGTAGATGATGAAAAATATATACTATGCAAACATTAAACAAAGAAAATTTGTGATATTAATACCAGTCAAGGTAGACTTTAAGGAAAGAATATTACAAGAGATAAATTCTCTTCTTTTTGATGACAAAAGTGACGATTTAATGCAAAAAAGGGAAATTCTAAATGTGAATATAATAATATAACTTCAAAATACAGAAAGCAAAGTTGACAAAGGTAAATGAAAAATAGGCAAATACACACCATAGCTTCAGATTTTAACATATCTTCTTAAGTAAGGAAAGCAGACAAAAAATCAGTAATGATAGAGACAATTTACAAGAGGTACAATTTGCCATATTGGCTTAATTCTCCACATTTAGAACTGTGTAAATTAACGCATAATACATATTGTTTTAAGTGTACATTTGAACACTTACTGAAGTAGACCATATTCTGGACTATATAGCAAGTCTCAAAAACGTTCAAATTACTAAAATCTTAAGAGAACATGTTCTCTGACCACAAAACAATTAAATTTGAAAATAATGCCAAGATAAATAGAAAATTGCAATTTTAAATAATTTATAAACTTTTTAAATGAATAAAACGTTTAAAAACTTTAAACCAGAACTTTACAAAAGAGGATACCCAAATAACTAATGTGCATATTAGTTATTTGGGAAACACAATTAAAACCACAACTAGAAAAGACAATACGCCACAAGAAGAGCTAAAACTAAAAGACAGCCCTCTCGTGAAAACAAATGCAATGACATAATCATGGTTTCATCCTTATATTACACATGTGAGAAGCTGATATGGGTATGCACTTACCATATTTCCCCCAAAATAAGACCTAGCCGGACCATCAGCTCTAATGCGTCTTTTGGAGCAAAAATTAATATAAGACCCAGTCTTATATTATACCATATTATATAAGGCCAGGTCTTATAGTAAAATAAGACTGGGTCTTATATTAATTTTTGCTCCAAAAGACACATTAGAGATGATAGTCTGGCTAGGTCTCATTTTCGGGGAAACACGGTAGTAGTGCAGCCTTAATTGGTCCATAGGTTTGTGTGCTCTAAGGTCAAGAATGTCACCTGAAGTTCAACCCAATGCCATTGGCTGTCAGCAAGTTAACACCATTATAGTGGATGGCTGTAGAACTCGATCAGAGTTGCTCACGTCCACAGCATGCTTTTTTATTATGGAACCATGATTATAGAAACAGATACAGCAATTTAACAAACTCAATTTTTTAAGTATCCATATACATATCTATGTAGATTACCAAAAATCTAACTATATCTGGAATGAAAAAGCTAACCAAGGTAGTGCAACCATCATCTCTCTAGCACAGCTTCTGGAACAATGTTTAACTCCACAATAGCATTATCACCAAAAAGGACCTATAATAGACCCAAGAGAAATTATTTTGACAAACATCTTTGAGATGGAGGAAAACTCTATAAACATGAACTTGGATACTTAATTTCACGTGGGTGCGTCTGTGGCCACCCTCACCCACCCACAGGAACTGCTTATGAAGACAAGTGACAATACTAAAACCTGATGGAACTCACAAATGCACATGAACAGCAGAGTGTCTGGCTCATTCTCAAAGAGAAATGACAAAATAGATTGGTTAGGCACAAACATATTCAACCCCAGGAGGTGAGTGGGGAATCAAGAATAATTCCCTCTTTTCTTATTACAAACATGGAATGGTAGCCCCATGGAGCCTCCATAACACCTTCGGACAGAAGGTAGTTAGTATGAATGAACTTCAAGGTTGGATGTGCCACATGTTTGACTGAGCTACAGATGGTCTTCACCAATATTCTTCACCCATATTCCATGTTAGACAATGCTATGATTTGACATCAAGAGAATGTCAAATCATTTGACCCTTTCAAGAGAATGATATGTAATGAGCCTCCAAAGTCAGGGGGTAGAGCTAGAAACACAATTCTGGATATTCTGGGGTTTTCCTTTCTAGTTGGAGAAGCTAGCAAAGGATCTGCTCAGCAAATCTGAGCGAGCTCAACGAAAACAGGCTGCCACTAGGCCAGGAGGTTCAGCCTCTGCTTTTCAAAATGTTTCATTGGCTAGAAAACTCTTTCATATAAAGTTACTGGATGTTTCCTGCCGTGGTTTTCCTCTCTTGGATCCTTTCCGTGGTGTTCTGAGTCAGCTGTAACAACCTAAGCATAACTTTCTGTGAGATGGGAGCCCAGAGAATCACATGCTTTACACTAGAAAATTTTCCTCAATAAAACTTATTTTATATTTATACCATATGTTCATGGTGGTGGATATGTTTATAATTAAAGGAAATCTGACCAGAGCTCTCCTCAAGTTGTTGAAAGAATGAAAAGCCAGGAATTCTACAGACCTAATTTATTTGAACAATTATTAAAGCTGCCCATGACCTCAATTATCAAAGCTACCAACAACTTTCATAATACTAAATCTCATGGAAGATTTCCAGCCCAACCTTAATTGGTGTCTCTGTAGTATCTGGTATCATTTATCACATCTCCTGTCATAAAACTCACTTTTATGTTTGTTGTAAATTCTCTTTCCCATTTTCCAATTTTTATGTTTACTTATTTTGTCTCATTGTTTACACTTTCTTATTCCAATCATTTTTGGTGTGCTCATGGTATTCATCTAACTGTACTTCAGCTCATTATAAATACCTTCCCTGATCCTCCTTGCTTTTTTTTCATTCAACATGACTTTCTGATGATTATGTTTAATTGCACATATTATTTTTTATCCCTATATAGTATGGATGTCTCATTTTACAATGACCATTAGTGTAGTATTGAAAAACAGTTTGTTTTAATAATGTTTTGCTCCTTCAAATACTACTGAACCCCCCTAACACACTGGACCATATCTGTGGGGTCCTTCTCTGAAAATGGAATTAAGTGGTTTACAAGAATGAACATTTTCAATCTTTATGGAAAGTGCTGCATTGTCCTCCAAAGAAATGAAGTGAACAGTGCCTTACATCAGTCTCCTGTAACTTCTCTGCCTCCAGTCCTGGCTTCTCTTATCCAATGATCACAATACTGTCTCTATTATTGTTTGAACATGTAGATCTGACATGCCATTTTCCTATTTACTTCTCCAGTTCCCTATGACTTTTTGAATTAAGTATTTCCCAGTGATCAAAGCAAAGACTCCTACTTACTATTGTAGTCTCACTTCCTGCCAGCTTGCTTTAATACTTGCTTCTTTTTCTTCCTGATATGTCCTGTTCCCGTCTCTCATTATGCTGTGTTCAATAAGCTAATTCCTACCATATGGAATAATTGTTGGAACATAAAACAAACAAACAACAACAACAACAACAAACAACCCACAACAGTCCATAACATTTTTGAATGAATGAATGAATGAATGAGTCAAAATTAAATATCTAAACCACAAATTATTACAGCATCTTAGTGCACATATCTTTATATGCACTGCTAACATTTCACTTTAATCAACCTGTCTTATATTCTAGTTTTATGGTGATGAGGTCCGCACTTACCACAAAATCAAGTGCCAGCTGAATAAGTAAATGACTGAATGAAATGCATTGCTTCTTCATTTACAGATGAAAAACTCTGAGATCTATGGATGCAGTGTGTCTTTTCCAGTTACATATAGCTAATCAAAGTGGCAGAACCAGGCCTAGAAATCATATATACTAATTTGGCTTTTAGAATTCTTTCTAAACATGTTACCCTTTTAAATAAGTGAATTTTGGTTTCTCTTTCACAGTGTGGTAATTTTGAGTAAAATTTGGACTAAACTTTGGAAGTTTTCTTTTTCTAATCGTAACTCTACTCTTTAATAATATGGGACCCAATACCTGCACTATTTTTGTTTAGCTTTAGTTTCCTCGTCTATAATCTCACTGCTTCACCTACCCAACTACTTTATTGTGAAGGTTAAAAGTAATTGTAGGAGTGTGTCCTAAAAGGAGACAGCATTGTATAAGTGATCTGTGATTACCATTGCTTAACATAATCATATTTACTAATTCCTTTATGCAAAAATGTCTCTAATCACATGGACTAAGCATGCAGGCTACAATGATTCAAGAGATAATACACCCTGCTACTGCAATCATACGGCATGTGTGCCTAAAGCATAAAGAGAATGTGACAAAGAAACAGGAAAGTAAATGCAGAGTCTTGAGCTGATACATATTTTAACCAACTCCCCACTCAAAAGCTATATAGAATTATGATCATGTCTACATTTTTCAATGGTTAAGACATGTGCTCTCATCATAGAGTTTGGAGAGGTTTATCCAATACCAGAAAACACTATACCCATAGTACTTGCAGAAATGAGTTTTCATCAGGTATTGTTGAATTGAATTAGAGGTTAATCTAGCATAGTGTCTATGAATGAACTAGGTGCATAGAGGAAGAGCAACACAATATCAAGGCAGTTAATACATGTGAAGACAGGTTACCAGTATATGTAAATATATGCTTTCAAGTAAACCTCAAATATAAGTTAGATGTGGAATCTAAGAAAATAAGATTCATAGAAACAGAGAACAGATTGGTGGTTGCCAGAAGTGTGAACTAGGGGCGGGGGAGGAAATAGGTGAAGGTTGCCAAAAAGTACATACCCCAGTGATAAGACGAATAAATTCTGGGGATTTGATGTCCAGCATGGTGACTATAATTAACCATACTGTCTTATATATCTGAAAGTTGCTAAGAGAGTAGATTTGAAAAGTTCTCACCACAAAATTTGATGGGATGTGTTAACTAACATCGTAGCAACATTTTGCAATATATACCTATATCAATCATTACATTGTACACCTTAAACTTACATGTTATATATCAATTATATTGAATTAATGCTGGCAAATATTTTATGTTAGTAGAAAAACATATTGTAATGTAATGTAACATACCAATATTTGATGCTAGTCCCTATTATCTACCTACAAGCTTCCATCAGTGGACCTATCCAGACGTTTGGCTTTGAATACCTTTTTGTTGTTGATGATGATGATGATGATGATGATGATGACAGTAAGATGATTTTAAAAGAAAATCATTGTTGTTTGTATGTATTATTATTATTTTTAATCTCTGGCTCTAATTCTCCTTCAAAATAATATCCAACTACCTGATAAGCATCTCTGCTTGATGGCTATTTAGGTATTTCTTGACTAAAACAGCACAGTTAATGTCCACTCTGATCCAAATGTACTTTGCCATCTATTCCTACTCAGTAAATGGCACGCCCATTCATACAACGGCTCAAGCAAAATACTTAAGATGCTACTTTGCCTAATTATTTCATCTCGTGCTTTCATTTTATCAACCTGTTCTGTCAATACTTTCTTAAAGACAGATCATAAATTTTCAAAGTCCTCTTCATTTCCACTGACAATCTTATTACAAGCCATCATCATATCTCTTGGAATACTACATCACAAAATCAGTGATCCTGCCCCTCATCTCATATTATACATTTTCCAGGCTGCCAGATGAGATTTTTTTTTCTAATTTAAACAATTTCCTTAACATTCTGTGATGACTTCTTCACACATTCAGAATAAAACCCAACTCCTATTTAGGACTTGAACAGCCTCCAGATTTCTAGCCTCCATTTCTACCTCATGGATATCTGATGAATCCCTATGAGTCATCAAGTGTTAATTAACAAAGTGATCCCTCATTACCTTATGTAAAGTAGTCTCACCCCTATGTCTTTCTCTCTCTCTCTGTCTTTCTCTCTCTCTCTCTCTCTCTCTCTCTCTCTCTCTCTCTCTCACACACACACACACACACACACACACACACATTTGCCTTTGTTATTTCTATCATGATTCACTGCAACTGGTATTCATCTTATCCATGTTACTTGGGGTTCCACTGTCCCCATCCCATCCCACTCCTACTAAAATACCTCGCAGTGCAAGTGGGGCCTACATTCTAGGTGCATAGGGAATATTCAGTAAATATTAGTATGAGTGAAAAATGACTGATCAAATTAAATTTCAGAGCACAGTTAATACCTGGAAACATAGCCAGTAGTGCATGCTGATGAACAGCTACTAAAGACAGGATTTTTCTTTTTTAACTGACACGTTGGACAGCTATAAAACATTCTGAATTGGAAAACAAAAAGAGTATCTGTCTACAAAGGGTATTTTCTCAATTGTTTAATTATAACAAAATTTTCATTCTTTTTTCCAAGTTGAAGGAATATTTAGTACTGCGTATGGTGTTCATTATAAAATATGGATTTCCATTTGCATGTCCTTAATGTATATAAAGTGATAAGTTAGGAAAACAGTATAATATATGGGGATATTCTAAATAAATCTCACATCTACTTTTATCCCCCTTAGCAACATGGCATATTTTTTTTACATATATCTTATTTACATATATTACTTTTTTAAAAAGATAATGTCAGAGGTGCATGCTATTTAACAAATTAAAAACTAATGAACAAAAGTTAAGAACTTGAAATAGGAAAAAAAGAAAGAGGAAAGGGAAGGAAAGAAGGAGAGGATAAAGGGATATGGGAAGAGGAGGAGAAAGAGAATGAGTAAAGGAAGAAGGTGAAACAGGAAAAGAGATAGGAATAGGGAAGAGAAGGAAAAGGAAAAGGAAAAATAAGGGAAAGATATGGTAGTGGTGGTTATGGGAGGTGGCTCAACATATATTATTAATACATACTCCACAGGTTCAATAAGTACTACAACAGTATAGTAATATTAAAAAATATTTAGAACAATAGAAATATAATTTTAAAATAGAGTAAACAAATAAATGCATATTAATATTAAATCTCATACACATTTGTCTTGAAATTAAAATCAATAGGTAAAAAACTTATACTAAATAATAATATTATTATTATTATATATTTGCATTAATTTTCTTTTTCTTTTTATTTAATTAAAGTTTATTGGGGTGACAATTGTTAGTAAAGTTACATAGATTTCAGGTGTACAGTTCTGTATTACATCTATAAATTCCATTGTGTGTTCACCACCCAGAGTCAGTACTCCTTCCATCACCATATATTTGATCCCCTTTACCCTCATCTACCACCCGTTTCCCCCTTTCCCCTCTGGTAACCACTAAACCATTGTCTGTCTAATAGTTTTTGTTTCTCATTTTTGTCTTGTTCTTTTTGGTTTGTATGCCACATATCAGTGAAATCATATGGTTCTCTGCTTTTTCTGTCTGACTTATTTTCTTAGCATTATAATCTCAAGATCCATCCATGTTGTCACAAATGGCCGTCCTATTTGATCTTCTCTTACCACCGAATAGTACTCCATTGTGTATATATACCATAACTTCTTTATCCATTCATCTATCGAAGGATATTTTGGTTGTTTCCATGTATTGGCCACCGTAAACAAATCTGCAATGAACATTGGAGCACATGTGTCTTTATGGATAAATGTTTTCAGATTATTTGGGTAGATACCCAGGAGAGGGATTGCTGGGTCATATGGTAATTCTATTCGTAATTTTTTGAGAAACCTCCACACTGCCTTACATAACGGCTGCACCAGTCTGTCTTCCCACCAACAGTGTATGAGGGTTCCTTTTTTTCCACAGCCTCTCCAACACTTGTTACTATTTGTCTTGTTGATGATAGCCATTCTAACTGATGTGAGGTGATATGTCATTGTGTTTTTTATTTACATTTCTCTGATGATTAGTGATGTTGAGCAGTTTTTCATACGTTTATTTGCCATTTGTATGTGTTCTTTGGAGAAATGTCTCTTCAGGTCCTGTGCCCATATTTCAACTGGGTTGTTCATTTTTTTGGTCTTGAGTTGCATGTGTTCCTTGTATATTTTGGATATTGGCCCTTTATCGGAGGCACTATTTGCAAAAATCTTCTCCCATTCAGTTGGTTGCCTCTTTATTTTGTCAATGGTTTCTTTTGCTGTGCAGAAGCTTTTAAGTTTGATATAGTCCCATTCATTTATTTAAGCTTTTACTTCCTTGCCTTTGGAGTCAAATTCATAAAATGTTCTTTAAACCCAAGGTACGTAAGTCTAGTACCTATGTTTTCTTCCATGCAGTTTATTGTGTCAGGTCTTATGCTTAAGTTTGATCCATTTTGAATCAATTGTGGCACATGGTGACAGATAGCAGTCCAGTTTCATTCTTTTGCACGTGTCTTTCCAATTCTCCCAGCATCATTTATTGAAGATGTTGTCTTTTCTCCATTGTATGGTTTTTGCTTCTTTGTCAAAAAGTATCTGTCCATGTTCATGTGGTTTTATTTCTGAGTTCTCAATACTATTCCATTGGTCTATGTGTCTATTTTTCTGCCAATATCATGCTGTTTTGATTATTGTTGCCCTGTAGTACAAGACAAAGTCAGGGAGTGTGATACCTCCAGCACTGTTCTTTTTTTTAAGATTGCTTTGGCTATTCGGGGTCTTTTATGGTTCCAAACAAATCTGATGATTTTTTGTTCTATTTCTTTAAAAAATGCTATTGGGATTTTGATGGGGATTACATTAAATCTGTATATTGCTTTGGGTAATATGGCCATTTTAACTATGTTGATTCTTCCAATCCATGAGCGCGTGAATGTCTTTCCATTTCTTTGTGTCTTCTTAAAAATGTCTTATAGTTTTCAGCGTATAGGTCCTTCACATCTTTGGTTAAGTTTATACCTGGGTGTATTATTCTTTTGCTGCAATTGCAAAAGGAATTTTTTTTTTGTTTACTTCCTTTCCTGAGATTTCATTGTTAGTATATAGGAATGCAATAGACTTCTGTATGTCGATTTTGTAGCCGGCAACTTTACTGTATTCGTTAATTGTTTCTAATAGATTTTTCGTGGAGTCTTTAGGGTTTTCTACATATAGCATCATGTCTTCTGCAAAGAGTGACAATTTAACATCTTCATTTCCAATTTGGATACCTTTTATTTCTTTTTCTTGCCTGATTGCTCTGGAGAGGACGTCCAACACGATGTTGAAAAGCAGAGGTGATAGGGCACAGCCCTGTCGTGTTCCTGAATGTAGACCAAAGGGCTTCAGTTTTTCACAGTTAATTACGAGATTAGCTGAGGGTTTGTCCTATATGGCCTTTATTATGTTAAGGTATTTTCCTTCTATACCAATTTTAGTAAGTGTTTTAATCATAAATGGATGTTGTATCTTATCAAATGCTTTTTCTGCGTCAATTGATAGAGTCATATGATTTTTGTCCTTTATTTTGTGTATGTGATGTATCACATTGATGGATTTGCGAATGTTGAACCATCCTTGTGCCCCGGGGATGAACCCCACTTGGTCGTGATGAATAATCTTTTTAATGCATTGTTGCATTCGATTTGCTAGAATTTTGTTTAGGATTTTTGTGTCTGTATTCATCAGAGATATTGGTCTATAGCTTTCTTTTTTTGTGTTGTCCTTACCAGGTTTTGGTATCAGGGTAAGGTTGGCCTCATAAAATGAGTTAGGGAGTACTGACTCTTTCTCAATTTTTTGGAAGAGTTTGAGCAGGATTGGTATTAGATCCTCTTTGAAAGTTTGGTAGAATTCACTAGTGAAGCCATCTGCTCCTGGACTTTTGCTTTTGGGAAGGTTTTGGATGATTGATTCAATTTCGTTACTGGTGATCGGCCTGTTTAGATTTTCCAGTTCTTCATGATTCAGCCTTGGAAGGCTATATGTTTCTAAGAACTTGTCCATTTCTTCTAGGTTATTGAATTTGGTGGCGTATAGTCCTTCATAGTATTCTTGGATAATCCTTTGTATTTCTGTGGTGTCCGTGATAACTTCCCCTTTTTCATTTCTGATTTTGTTAATTAGTGTCTTCTCTCTTTTTATCTTAGTGAGTCTAGTCAAGGGTTGGTCAATTTTGTTAATCTTTTCAAAGAACCAGCTCTTTGTCAAGTATTTTTTTTCTTTTGTCTTTTTGTTCTTTATTTAATTTAGTTCTGCTCTGATTTTTATTATTTTTTTCTTCTGCTGACCTTGAATTTCATTTATTTTTTTCAAGTTCTTTAAGGTGTAATGTGAGGTTATTTATTTGGGGTTTTTCTTGTCTCTTGAGATAGGCCTGTAATAATATAAATTTCCCTCTTAAAACTGCTTTCGCTGCATCTGAAAAATTTTGGTGAGATGTATTTTCATTCTCATTTGTTTCTATCTATCTTTTGATCTCTCCTCTAATTTCTTCTTTGACCCGGTCGTTCTTTAAAAGTATGTTGTTTAATCTCCATGTCTTTGTGTTTTTTCCTGCTTGCTTTTTGCAGTTCATATCCAATTTCAAACCTTGTGATCAAAGAATATGCTTAGTATGATTTCAATCTTCTGAAATTTGCTGAGGTTAGTTTATGTTCTCAAGGATAGGGTCTATCCTTGAGAATGTTTCATGTACACTAGAAAAGAATGTATAGTCTGATGTTTTAGGATGAAGTGCTCTATATATGTCAATTAAGTCCATTTCATCTAATGTGTCACTTAAGGTGCTATTTCGTTATTTATTTTCTGTTTGGATGATCTATCCACAGCTGTCAATGATGTATTTAAGTCCCCTAGTATAATTGTGTTTTGACCAATTTCTCCCTTTAGTTCTATTAATAGTTGCTTGGTATATTTCTGTACTCCCTGATTGAGGGCATAAATGTTGATGACTGTTATGTCTTCTTGTTGTATAGTCTCCTTTACCATTATGGAATGTGCATCTTTGCCTCTTGTTACCTTTTTCACCCTGAAGTCTGTTTCATCTAATATCATTATTGCTACACCTGATTTTCTCTGGATACCATTTGCTTGGCTCATAATTTCTCTTTCAATAGTTTGAATATTTGGTTCCACTACCTCCTGGCTTGTAGAGTTTCATCTGAAAAATCTGATGATAATCTAATGGGCTTTCCTTTGTAGGTTACCATCTTCTTTTCCCTGGCTGCCTTCAGGATTCTTTCTTTGGTGTTAATTTTAGACAGCTTCAATACAATGTGCCTTGGAGAAGGCCTATTGGGGTTGAGGTAATTAGGTGACCTATTTGCTTCTTGGATTCAAGGATCCAGTTCTGTCCACAAGTTTGGGACGTTCTCATCAACTGTTTGTTGGAATATACTCTCTGTCCCCTTCTCTCTTTCTTCTCCTTCTGGAATGCCCATTATTCTTATATTGCTCTTTCTGATGGAGTCAGAAAGTTCTTGTAGAGTTCTTTCATTTCTTTTAAGTCTCAACTCTCTTTCTTCTTCCATCTGTGTTCCAGGTTTCTATCTTCGATGTCACTGATTCTTTCCTCCATCTGGTCAACTCTACTACCTAAGCTAGCTATTTCAATCTTAATTTCTTCTGTTGAGTTCTTAATCTCCAGAAATTCTATTTGGTACATTTTTAAAATTTCAATCTCTTTGGTAAAATGTTCATGTTGTTCTTTGATTGTGTTTCTGAGTTCATTAAACTGCCTTTCTGTGTTTTCTTGCATCTTGTTGAGTTTTTTCAGAACTGCAATCTTGAATTCTCTATCATTTAAGTCACATATTTCCATATCTTTAAGTTCCTTTTCTGGAGACTTTTCACTTTCTTTCTGAGCTGTCTTGTTGCCTTGGTTATTCATGGCAATTACTGATTTATTATTTCTCTTCCTACACATGTACAGGAGTGGGTTCTGCAACAAGTTGATAAAAAGAGGCCTTTCTTTTGTTTTCCAGTAGGTGTTAGTAGAATGTTTTATTTTCTCTCCAAATGCAGCCTTTTATTCTCTCTCTGTAGTGTTACGTTTTCTGTCATGGTTTCTCTGCACTATTCCAGCGTCTCTCACTACGGGGGAATTCCCTGGGTGGCGGGCTTCTCCTCTGTTAACAGTTCGCCTGGGTGATACGGCACAGTGTCTGTGTGGGGATGCGGAGTGCTTTTGAATTTCCAAATCTCTTCCTGCACCAGATTCAGAGCCCCTGTGTTTCACAGTTCTGTTTATTCCTGTAGGGATCTGCCCAGATAGGATGGGCTAGGGGCGGAGTGGGTTGTGAGAGGTGGCCAGAGAAATGGCGGCGACCACCACCACAGCTGGTCCTGCTTCCACAGCTCCCTCCCCTTTGCCAGAACTAGTTGGGCTGAGAATCTGTGTCTGCGGACCACAGTTCTCAGAACTGCAAATATTCTGTTCTTTTGATCTGACACTGCTACTGTTTGGTTTCTAGCACCGGGCAAGTGGGGGCGGGGCGAGCTCTGGGAGGGTAGGGAGGGCGCAGCTAGTCTCAGTGCCTAAGGCTTCCATTCTCAGTTCGGCAGTGAGGGCTTAAACCACCATTTTCAGCCTTCTTCCCTCAGTCTTTTCTCCGAGGTCTCTGCCGTGAGCGTTGGGTTCAGCTGTGTTGTATGCTGCCCCCTCAGCCCGGTGGGCTATAAGCGGAGCCCTAGCAGTCTGAGTTATTCCCTCTCCCGCAGCTGCGGTAGTTCTGGGATGCAGCAAGCTTGGAGCACTGAGCTAGGTCTGCGTCCTGGGCCCACACGGCTCCGTCTCCACACTTCTTCCTTTCCTCTTCCCCCGCTCGCGCGATCCTCCCACCTTTAGGTGAATTCTGTAGTGGGCCTCTTCGTCTTGCCTGTCTGCTGTGTAGGGAGTCCTTTGTGGAGTTATAGTTGTTCAATTTGTTGTTAAATTCCTGGGGAGATTTCCATGGGCTCACCGCACGCCTCCATTTTGATCTATTTCTTCTGTTTTTTTTTTTTTTCATTAATGTTTATTGGGGTGAGAATTGTTAGTAAAGTTACATAGATTTCAGGTGTACAATTCTGTAATACACCATCTGTATATCAAATTGTGTGTTCACCACCCAGAATCAGTTATTTTTCCATCACCATATATTTGAACAATATATATTTAGATGGAAACCTTAGATAGTTTACCTCATAATATATGCCACAATGAAATCTAGAAAAATTGCAAGATTGAATGTAAAAAAACAGAAACTTTTAAAGTACAATAACAACACATAAATGAATATAATTATAATTTAGGAATGAGGATTGCTTCTAAATGTACAAGCAATCAACACTCAGTAAAAAAAATCATTACATATAATTAAATAAAAGACACATTTATAAAGGTGCAAAAACATTGTTAAAGAGTAAAAGGCAACTAGATCAAAGATATGTATTCTACAAATATAACAAAAAGTTAGTAACATGAATATTTGGAATTCATTCAAATTGATCAGAATAAAGTCCCCAAAAAATACAGAGTCCACAGCTGTGATGAGAACACATTTAAAAAAGAAAAAAATATATAACTAATGAACATTTGACAAAAATATCAAGTGTCAATAGGAATTCCACAAATGCAAACAATAAAAAAATTGAGATAATGTTGGTGGTAAGCATGTGATGAAAGAGGCACTCTTTCTGCATATTACAGGAACATATTCTGTAATATGGCTATGAGAATTGCAAATTTATAAACTGAAACAATGTGCTAATGTGTTTCCCTGAAAATAAGACCTCGTCAGACAATCAGTTCTAATGAGTCTTTTAGAGCAAAAATTAATATAAGACCCAGTCTTATTTTAACATACGACTGGCATGTAATATAATGTAATGTAATGTAATGTAATGTAATATAATATAATATATAATGCAATGTAATACTGGGTCTTATACTAATTTTTGCTCCAAAAGACGCATTAGACCTGTCTAACTCAGTCTTATTTTCAGGAAAACATGGTAATAGTATTAAGAAACTTAAAAAGGTATATCCTTTATTCCAGAAATTTGCATTCCAGAATTTTCATATGAAAATGTTACACAATTAAAAGCACTGTGAATATTTATTGTTAATGATAAAATTATGGAATATTCACACATTAGATATTATGTAGTCATGGGAATGATGTATTCAAAAACACATTTTTAGAAATCCTTCATGATATATATGACTGGAAATAGCAAAGGTGTTTATATAGTATAATTCTAACTTAATTTTTCTAAATGGAGAAATGGGTGTGAAAAATGACATAAGCAGAACCTTTACAAAATAGAGCGAGAGTAGCCATTCCAGGGGAACTGCTTGGAAGGTCTTGATCCTTGAACCTTTGGAATGTTTGAGCTAGGCATAATGACCTTTGGATTGGGCCAAATCAATACTGTCTTGCAAACAATTGTTTGTAAAGCAGACATCCCAACTACACGTCTGGAAGGCAGACATCCGACTACAAGGACTGATGATTATGGACTCTCCATCTGAAAACAGAATCAGTAACCAGCCAAGTATAGTTAAAGAGTAGCTCTGCTTGTTAGCACCTATATAAATTCCTTTCTTTGATTCATGTAATTATCGTTTTCCTTTTACCTAAAAAACCCTTGCCTTCACTCTGTAATCGGGACACTATTCAGGTTTCTACCTGAATCTATGTTTCTGATTTGGAATTCTTTTTGATCCCAAATAAACGCTCATTGCCTCTCATTTGATACTTTATATTTTTAGGTTAACAGGAGAAAAAAAGACTGGGGAAATAAATATTAAAACACAGTTTTTAAAATCATGGCTTATTTTAACATCTCTTTGATAATTTTGAAAGTTTCAAATTTCTTCTAAGCATGTTTTACTTTTATATGATAAAAAACAATTTTTTAAAGTATTAAAAAAAAAGACAAAAATAAAAATCAAATGTGTAAATTTAACATACAATTGGAAATAATTTTTATATAAAGATATAATTTCAGGGTTTTATAACATCTTATAGTCATTAATTTTGTGTATAATCAGATTACAATATTTTTTGGTTATCTAAACTCTGTAGTAATCAGTGCATTTCTGCACAGATACATTGTTTCTTTGATCTTTTTTTTCTTTTTTAAAATATTGGTATGAGTTTTTAAATGGATCAAGTCATTTATGACTAACATAATAGTTCAGCTAATGACTAGTATTAGCTAATGCATGAATGCAGTATATCAGCTAAACTTTTGACTGCCAGAGTTAAAGGAATATTAATTACACTGCTGATGACTTTTGATTCCTCAAGTAAAAATAAGTAACAAAGAATAAATATACCCAAGATGCAAGGAAATACTTTGGAGCAAATATATGCTACAAATAAATATGATTCAAAAGTGAATATGTTCACCTGTCTCAATAATTGTCTCCAAATCTTTTGTGTAGTATTCAGATTGAAAGACATCACCAAGAAACAATTTGTTACAACTATGTTTCCTCTTAATTTGCTGAAATAAAACAAAGTATTTTTTCCAAGTCTCCTGATAAAAACCATGTCCTGTGAAACTGACAATGAATCTCTTTTCTGATCATATACTACTCTAAATATGTTTTTGATTACGTAATAGAAGTTTATTACTTTTTCCTCTGCTCTCCTTCACTAACTCTAAAGGGAAATGTTAAAGTAAGTTGTTCTTTATTAATAATTCAGTGAATTTTTCAGTTCACTGATGTCAGGCTGCTGAATGACCTGAAAATGAACCTTTCTAGAAATATATTTGCTGAGCTTAAAAAACCATTGGTTTTCATATGTCTCTATGAGGTATGAACCTTGTAGCTGTCTATTTCTATTTAAACATTCAGACAATTAAAAAGAAAACTGTTATTGCTTAGTATATATGTCTAATTCTGCGTTGTATCAATAAATAGCAAAACATAACACTCCCCCCACATGGAAACCTACTTTACAAATTAAATGTATTTAATACCTAAATCAAATATTTTAATAATCATAGCTCAGTAAACTTATTCAGTTTAAATTTGTATTTCAGATAAACCTTTATGATAATTACATTAGAAAAAAACAGACCAATATATCAAGTAGGATAAAAATCCTACACAGTGGCAACAAACAGCTCAGGCATGGATGTACCGAATGGGACCCCATAACGACAAAGTGATTATTTTGAAACATTCAGCTGTTTAATATCATGCCTGACTGCCCCTTTCTGGTTGATGATTTTCCTTTGTACGATATGACAGGTCTAAATGAATTTGAACCCTTGTGAATTAAAACCCTCTGATTCATTTACGTTGGCTAAAATCCCTTATGCACTAAGCAAATGTGTCTGTTTCTTCTTGCAACGCATCTGAAGTTATATAGGATTACATGTGTCTGAAATCCTTACAGCTGTAAGGAGAGAAAAACTGGTTAAAGGCAGATGCAAGAAGAAACAGGAATGGTATAAACATCTAATCATTAACTCTTTATTGACATCATGATAAAATAGATGACCAAGCAATTTAAGGTTAAAATATTTTTCCAAATGATCACTCCTTTATACCTGGCTTCATGACTAAAATTCCTCCTGTAGGAATTTTAACTCAGCAAATTACATACATGATTGACTAGCGAGTATTATTGAGTATTTATGTGCCAGACAATATTGGAAGGGCTTTTAAAAGTATTAAGTCACTTAATCCTTACCACATCTTTTGTGAGAAAAGTACTATATAATCCATATTCCATTAAATTTCACTGATTTTCATTGTTGGAGCTCAGGTACAACAGAAGGAGCTCAGAATACCCCATCAGATCATGGCATATCAATTTCCTTATTCTCTGTGCTTTATTTATTCCCATTTTTCCTCATACCCTCACGGCCATTCTTTTCTGCCTCCTCAACTTGAGCTAAGATTCTAATGTGTTTAATCTATATCTTTTTGTTTGGGGATTTGTAAAATGTGTGTTTTTGTACATGTATTTTTTTATTCATGTGAACAGTGTTACGCTCTAGAATTCACCCTGTTTTTAACTTTTCTCAGTCAACAATAGGCCTTTAAATTCTGCCCACGTTGCCATGCATGCATTTAATTTATTGTTTCTAACTGCTTCAAATGTGTATCTGCTGCATTTTAACTACCACTCCCTCAGCTATGAATATCCACATCACTTCCTATTTCTGCCATCCAAAACAAATGCTCCAATTTTTGTTCCATTTGTCCCCTGTGCTCCAAATATTCCAATAAATGTCTTGCTATATGTTCCCTGGTGTACTTGTGTGAAAGTTTCATATATATATATATATATATATACACACAAACACACACACAGGAGCATAAAACTGAGGTCAAAGCATATACATACATACATGTACATAAATAGATAAAGTTCGGCCACATACTTCCCAGGTTTGCTATGTTAGTTCTCTGACCTCAGCAGCATGGAATTTGGGTTCCTATTGCTCCCCATTGCTCCAATTCTAAGCACTACCTAGCTCTACGATTTTGGAAACTTAATCTTTACCGAATAGGCACAAAATGACACTATTCCCAGTTTGAAGATGGAAAACCAGAGGTACAGAAATACATATTTCTCAAGGTCACATTTTAAGTGACAGAACTGGAATTCAAAGCCAAGTGGGCTGCCCCCAGAACCCACACTTTTAGTTCCAATCCTATACTTCCACTCTAGAAGGCAGGAATAATAAAGCACCAGGAATTGTGGTAAACTGGAGAGAATAGATACTAGCTTATGGCATTTAAATAATAACAAAAAATACAAATAACGAAGAAATGTGTCACAGGAAATACATCAGTGAACTGAACTGGCCCAAAGGCCACCATTGTATGATCTCTACTCTATATAATGATTTTACTATCAGTAGGATCCTTCCCAAAGCTGATTTTAGTAGCTATAGCCAATGTTTAATAGATAGCTCCCATTGTGATGCAAAGTCCACTTTATTTTTTCACAATGGGAAATGTCTATTAAACATCTGCTGTAGCTACAGCTACTGAGAGCATATTTTATTTGCCATGGCTGAGTCATAATGGAAATGTGCAAACGTATGCTTAAAGTCATGGGTGAGAATAGATATATTAAACTAATACTAAGAATATGTTTCTAAATCTTCTCTAAAAGTTTTAGCAATTAGATCTATTAGATAAATGCCAATCAAGTTTAAAAGCATTCTACTCTTTACTGGCCAATCTACTCCAGGACTTACACAGCCTCTACTAGATAGAAGTAAATTATTTATTTGTTGTATTTGCCTGTAAGTCAGGAAAAAGTTATTTCTCTCATGATTTAAATAAAAGGCTAGTTGAAGAATGGAGCAAGATATTTAGAAAAACTATGGGATTTAGCCAACACAATTATTTTAAGCCTTGCAAAATGACATCAAATTTTCAAAAGGGAAACGGCATTTCCTAATACTGCCATATCATCCATCCATTTTCACCACATTGCAATCTAATTTCAACCCCCACCATTTTGCAGAAAATGCTCTTATGAAAGTCTTTAATGACCCTTTACTTATGAAATTTAATAACTGTTTCTTAATGCTCATCTAAACTTAATGCTCAACTGAATTAGACCATATTAATTAGATTGTCCATAGTTTCCTAAGGTCATCTCTTTTCTGATCCATTTCCTACTTTTACTCTGTCTTTAATATGAAAATTGTATTGACTTGTATACTTACAGAAAGTTATACCTTAATACATTTTCACAAAATGAACACACCTCAGTTACTTCCAACCAGATCAAAAAATAAACCATCTTCGGCAAATCATAAGTCCCTTCCCTTCATGCTTTCTTCTCTTTCCTAATGCCCTTCCTCCATAAATATAAGCAGTATCCTGACTTTTCTTAATGTTGCCTGCTTTGAACTTTGGGGTTTAATGCATCTTTGTGTTTGGCTTATTTGGCTCAAAATTATGCTAGTAAGACTGGATAGAGCATATCAAATGTATTATATATGTTGGATTGAGGTTTGCAAAACAAGTTGTTTATTAGTAGGGGCAGGTCTATGGTCACACAAGTGTGAAACTGATAAGAGTGAAATAAAAAACATGTTTTTGTATGAAACTGAGCATAACAAAATTGAGTGATAAACACCTTCACCAAAACAACTTCTGGTTATCACCTAAGAGATAAACAACTCCTGGCAAACAACTTCTGGTTATCACCCAAGAAGCAAACAAGACCAAGGAAAAGAGGATAAAAGCAGAACTCCAGAGAAATGTCATGAGTAGTCCGACTGGGCGCTCTGGCTAAGCACCTTCTGCAAGGGGCAAGCCGCCATACCCCGGGACTCTCCAAAGTTCTTCCTTGCAAGATGAGCTCACCTCAGGCCTGTCATGGGCCCAGTCCCCTCTCCCGGACCAGGAACCTTCTCCATCCCGATTGACTCTGGGACTTGGTTCGTTATTAAATTCTATTTTATTCTGTATAACCTTCTGTGTTTACCAGAGCATTGGCCTCTGGAGGGACATTGGTTCCCAAATAAAGCTGTGTTACTCTCTATCTGAACCTGTGTGCCAGGACTTTGTTCCCCTCTCACATCACGAGTACCACGCAGGGATATAGGGTACTGGTGAAGGGTTAATGTTCGCTTGGTTTTCAGGAAAAGACAGAAATGTAGTGACTGCCATTACAGGCACTCTCAACAAAGACCGATCTATGATGTGTGCAGCAATAGCTGTTTATTCTCACTATTGTATAATATTTACAAATGCAATTTATGAATATGCTGTTCACCTTTTAACATTCTTTTGGTACAAACATATGTGTCTGTTATAAGGGGAATTCTAACAGAATCCCATATGGAATGACATGGTTATGCAAATCAACAACCCTGCTGCCAGTGAATAAGCATTCCCCTTGATCCACATACAAGATTTGGTACTGTCCATCACTTGAGTCATCAATCAAGTGACTGCAGTTTGTGTGTGTCTTTGTCAGAGCTCTATTCTGTTCTTCCATTTGATTTGTCTGTTCTTTCATTAACCACAGTATTTTATTTAATGAGGTTTCATTATAAGTCTCAATATGCAGAATCATAATGTCCTCTAACTTCGCATCTCTTAAAATTTATCTTGAGGGGAGGCCAGATGTCTCAGTTGGTTAGAGCACAACTCTCAACAACAAGGTTGCCAGTTCAATTCCCGCATGGGATAGTGGGCTGCGCCCTCTACAACTAAAGATTGAAAACATTGACTGAATTTGGAGCTGAGCTGTGCCCCCCACGACTAGACTGAAGGACAACAACTTAGAGCTGATGGGTCCTGGAGAAACACACTGTTCCCCAATATTCCCCAATAAATTAAGAAAAAAAGTATCTTGAATATTCTTGGCTCAGTGTCTTTCTCCACATAGTTTAGCACCAGCTTGTTAATTTAAATACACACAAGCATACACAGATGGAATTTTATTGGAATTTTGTGAATCCCTAAATCAATTTTTGGAGCATAGACAATGCTATAATATTGAGTTTTCCAGTCCAGGTACATGGCATATCTCTGCATTTACTTAGATTTTCTTTAGTTTTTCTTAAAAATGTCATATAGTTTTCAGGTTATGTTTTGCACATCTCCTCTTAGATTTATTGCTAAGTATCTGGTATTTTAAATATAGTTTTAATGGTATTTTTTTTTTACTTTCTAAAGATTATTGTTGGAAAATACACATATGATTGATTTTATTATATAAAACAAACTCACTAAAACCAGTTATCCAACAAACACTAAAATCAGTTATTAACCATAATTGTCTTTAGATTCTTCAGGTATTTTTCATGTATGCATACAAAATTTTTGTCAGGAAAAGTGGTTTTCTAATACTTTAATCCTTAAACTTATCATTTTTATGTTTGCTTTATTTTACTGGCCATGTACTCCAGTAATTGAGAAACAGAATTAGCAATTTGGAGTATACATTTTCCCAATCTCGAGAAATCTTTTAATCGTTTTCATTTAATTATGATATTTGCTGTGACTTTTTTTTTTTGAGAAACTTATTATCATATTAAGGAATTTCCTTTTATTGTTAGTTTCCTATAATTTTTATCATGTGAGTGTTAAATTTCATCAAGTCCTTTTTCTGTTTCTATTGAGATAATTATATGAATTTTCTCCTCTATTTTGCTTATTTGATTCCTTACGCTAATTGATATTTGAATGTTAAACCAAACTTGCATTTCTGGAATAAATTAGTCTGGATGTTTTATTATTTCAATAAAGCACTGGATGCCAAGTGCAAATATTGTGCTTAGGATTCTTAAATCTATGTTCATGTGGAAAAAGGGCTGTGAATTTTGTTAAATTTCCTTTGTCATGCTTAAACAGAAATGACTTTCTGGCTTTATTAAATGAGTTAGGGATAGCTGTCTCTTTTTCTCATCTCTAGTATACTTGGTATAAGACTGGTGTCATGCTTTCCTAAAATGTTTGGAAAACTTTACTGGTGAAACCAGATGATATTGAAGATTTCTTTATAGGAAGATTTTAAATCACAGATTCAATTACTGTAATAAGTATATTACTGTTAATAACAAATTTTTGACAACATTGGGGAATTTGGTTTATTTTCTAACAAGGGGTTGATTTTTATTGAATTTTTCATGCATACTGGCATAAAGTTATTCATTATATGCTTTTATATTACTTTCTATTGTTAGCAAGGTACTCTTTCATTCCTGACATATCTAATTTTGCCTTCTACCATTTTTTCTCCTGCTCAGTCTTACTAGATATTTCCAATTTTATTTTGTCTTTTCAGAGAACCAAGTTTGGCTTGCCCATATTCAGGTAGATACTACTCTTGCAGTTTTAGCCCCAGAGTGAGTACACATGGAGTCCAACATATACTAAGAGTCAGTTTAATTTAGATATGCAAACTGAAACTCTCCTGGAAAGGAAATTTGGAAAAATAATTATCAGGCTTCCAGAATCTGAAATTCAGAGATAATACTAAGTACCAACAGATAATTTCCAAAATAACTCCTAACTTCATACCCATAGCCTTCTAAACATTCCACAGGTTCTGCTCTAAAATACCAAATTAAACATGTAAAAAATAATAAATTATACTAACCCAAGTCAACTTGTTATCATGTTTCCTGTCTGTTACTAACATTATTGTCATTTAAGCCATAAAACTTTGATTCAGCTTTGAAAATTTGCCTCAACACTCATCCAAATAGTGGCAAAATCTTAAGACTATATTGTCTTTTCTGTTGTCTTTTTAAAATCTCTAATATTAATTTGCTCTTTGCCATTGCCACTACCTATTTAATCTCTTTCAGGTTTTTTTTAACTAAGTCAAGAGCTTTTTAAGTTACCTGTCTGCTTTCAATCCCATCCCATATAAATCTTCAATTTAACGTCTAAATTACAGTATTTAGAGAATAAATTTTGAAATATAAAACAAAACACGTCATTTAAATGTCTCTATTTCTCAAAGGAAAAGAGTCCAGTATCTTTATCATGGCATTCATAATCTTGCCTTGATCTTCCTCGCTGTTTCCTCTCATATATCTTTTGTTCTGGGACCATCAAACCATATATGGTTTCCTGAATATGGTTTCTCTGAAGTAAGAGGCCTTTTCCTCTCTCATAATCCTTAGTTGACTCGGAAAACAGTCTCTTCTTCCGTACCTTGTCTAAAATTTATTTCTACTCTTTCCCAAGCATATACCCTCATTAGTTTGGCCCCAATGGTTTCACTCTCAAGATCTCCATGTTGGGTAACTCCAGGGGTACTGCTTATGACACTCTATTATTGCCACTGGTACCTACCTCCTATTACAAATTTTGATTTTGTGAGAGTAAAGGGCCATGTTTTGGAGGTCTTACCCTCTGATATGAAAAGGACAATCTATTTTTTTTTAATTCTTATTAAATGTATTGGGATAACATTGGTCAGTAAAATAACATAGTTTTCAAGTGTACATGTCTATAATACATCTTCTGTATATTGCACTGCGTGTTCCCCACCCAGAGTTAGTTCTCCTTCCATCACCATATATTTGACCACCTTTCCCCTCTTCTACCACCCCACCTTCCCTCTTGCCCTCTGGTAATCACCAGACTGTTGTCTGTGTCTATGAATTTTTGTTTCTTCAAGCTTTTAAAGCAAACTGATATGGCGTCAAATTCTGGTTTTGAAATTTAATTTCTATGTAAACATATATTCATAACGTCACTGATACTGCTTTTTTTCATCTTTAAAATGGTGATGACCAATATTTATTGAATATTTCTTGTAAGGAATAAAAGTGCTTGGAATACACACCTAAATACACACACACACAGACACACACAATGATCACAAAATAGTAGGAGTTATTAAAAGTAAGTGATAAGACTAATTTCTATATTAGTAATACCTAGACCACATGCCACAGAGTAGACATTCAAAAGTGTTTATTGTTTTCAATTGTATAATTGCCTATATTACACCTATTATTCATATCAAATAATTCATTTAGTATTAATTTTTAATGAGGAAAAGCTTATTTCAAGAAAAACAAATTTTCTCACTCATCTTCACGCACTTAATGTTTCATAAATGACCATTTTATATAGAAACCTTTCTTATTAGAAGTAGGCAGCATGTATTATAGATTTCTAATTAGATAAATGAAATGTTGATTTGATTAAGTATGGCCCAATTCATCGACAAAAATATATTTTCAGATGAAAACTAATTATTTTTCACCATTACAAATATTTTTGATATTTTCCTTATCTTTATGTCGGGGATACGCTATGGAATACCCCACAGAAACTAGAAAAGTTCCCATTGGTTTATTGTGTTAGTTGAACTCTCATCACAGCATTTAAAAGCTATAGAAGCAGCAGCTTAAAATTCAGCCTGCAATTTTACCACTTAATCCTACTGTAGTCAACCATATGTCCCTTGTATGAAAAATAGCCTCAATGTTTGTAAACATGTGGTTAGTTGGCAGAAAATTAATACCTGAAAGAATCCTCTGCTTTTCTTTCATTAAGGCGTTAAAATGTCACCAAAATCACATTTCAGTATACAGAAGGCTTGTTTCTTCTGATGTAATTTTCAGACATGCTAAAACTGAGTAAACTGACTGAACTTAAGGGGATAAAACCATCAATACATTTCAACAGTCAAGACTGGTTGTTGGCATTTTCTGTTCAGAATTTACAATCAAAAGACCGAACACACAGGTGTTCTCTCTCTCTCTCTCTCTCTCTCTCTCTCTCTCTCTCTCTCTCTCACTCTCTCACATACATGTATATCTTTACATATTATGTATGCATACACACAGGGTTTGCCAGTTTTAGTAATTCTTGAAATTTGTATACTCATAATATAAAACGCGTCTACAGAGTGATGGAGATAAACCAGTAGAGTTGTAAGAAAGGATCTTCTAGGTCATCATTCTTTAAATGTTTACATGTTTATTAGGCTTTCTTAATTCTTTCTTCAGTATATATATGTATATATATATATATATATATATATATATATATATATGTATAGATAGATAGATAGATAGATATGTATTTTAGTATGGGCCAGGCAAGCTAAATAGCCAGAAAAGATAAATAAAACAACTTCAAGGAGCTCTCAAACCAGTTGTAGGGAAATACATATAAATTAATAAAATATAAAGCAATGTAATAAGCACTAAAACAGTGTGTAAATAGTCGTATCACTAGGAGGAGGAGTAATAGTGGCAGAAGTGGTAGAAGTTACAGGTAACCATGAGAGTGTGGGCTTTGGGGCCACATGCTTTGAATGAAATTTTATCTTTGATACTTTCTGACATGTGACCTTGGACAAGCTTTTAAGCTTTTCTGTGCTTCAATGAGCATGTTTTACAATGGAGATACAATACATACAATAGAGTTACCACACATAAAGTTTGCCTCGAAGAATGTTTGGCATAAATTTAGTACTAAAAATATTCATTAGCATCATACCATAAAGCATAGAGTGCATAGCATATCGTGGATACAGATACTGCAGTGGGTAGTTGACAAACATCATCTCATTTCACCCTTACAAACCCCTGTGAATTTAATATCCTTATTCTAATTTTATAGAAGAGGATATTGAGGCTCAACTATGTCAGTGATTAGTTCAAGGTCACACAATGAGTAATTTTAATAACTGGCATCCAGTCCATTCTTCCGGTTACTTGCGTTCTGAACCATTCTGTATTTGACAGCACAGAAGGTGGAGCAACAAAAGTTTTCTTTGGACTTTGCAAACTATTTATTGGAGGTGGCTCATTTGGTTTGAAAATTGAAACACAAGTATGCATTAGCTAGTGTAAATAAAGCAGGGAATTTCATTCCAGGCTGGAAGGATAGCATGGTAAAGACATTAACCCAGAAAACAACTGGCAGTTTTAGTAGAGAAGGAAAAGTTCTGTTTTACTGGTGTGAGGAGAAATAGGGTTAAGAGTA
Source organism: Rhinolophus hipposideros (assembly GCF_964194185.1). Classification (NCBI taxonomy): domain Eukaryota; kingdom Metazoa; phylum Chordata; class Mammalia; order Chiroptera; family Rhinolophidae; genus Rhinolophus; species Rhinolophus hipposideros. Next base: position 68,422,711 of record NC_138050.1, read on the forward strand.
TGAAAGCTGCAGTGGCAGATCATACCAGAGAGATATTTAATGGAAACTGACAGAATTAGCTGATCCCAACTTTTATGAAATTAATGGGGCCCAAGAGTGAACCTGTTGTGACCAATTCTTGAATTTCTCTCTGGATAGGCTATTCAGGCTAATGCTTATAGATTTATATTTTTTCATTTATTTTCAGCTGTGGTGACTACCCCAGTCTTTGATTTAAACCAAGCCTGTTCTTCTAGCTCAGTCCATTTTACGCAGTATCAAGTTCTCCAACAGATGAACCAAAAGGTTCCTGCTATCTGAAGGCAAAGTGAAAGGCTGACGATGATATGACAATATAGTACAGCAAAGAACATACATGTTTATCAAAGAATAACATAAGAACTTTTTCTTCCCACCATAAAAAAAGGGCATATACTTCTTACAATGCAGTTACATTAATTTTACCTTAAAAATACTAGATTGACCACTGAGTTACTGCGTTTGTACCTGCAGTTAGCCTTAAGGCATTTGGCTTTCCTAGTTTCACAAATCTACTTTAGCAGCTTAAGAGGTAATGCTAAATATTGCTTTTGCTTTCTATTATTTTTGGCTATCCACCATCACATAATGGAGATATTATTGATTTGACCCCTGTTAATTTCTCCTGCCACACGCTACGGAAAGCTACTACTCTTAGTATCCTTTTAGGTTGTTTGCCTTTTATGAAGCTACCTCCTAAACCATACAGCATATCCCACATTATTTTTTTCTTCTGCAACTCATTTACTGAGCTTTCCTGTATATTACATTTTTAAGTAGATTTCATATTTTAGATTTTTTGGCTTTTTTCTTTTTCTTCTTTTACTATTGATTTTTATAGAGTTATGAATTTACCATCTTTACCATAATGGTAAAATATTTGTAAAATTCAGAGTTGATTGAGTGTACACACATGAAAGGGAGGCCTAGGTTAAACTGGGAGGTGACATCATATATATATATATATATATATATATATATATATATATATGCATGTATATACACACACATATACATTATATATGTATGTATATATACATATATACACATATATGTTATATATGTATATATATTAATACATATTTATATGTATATAAATGTATATAAATATTATATATTATATATATATATATATATATATGTATTTTAAATTAGAATTCTGGAAACACATACAGATAGGTGTCTTTTTTCTTCTACCCTAAATAAGTTGCTTTATTGTTGGAGGTAATAGGAGTAGTCAGTTAACACCAAACAAATGTTCAGGGACATACAAAGAGCTTTTCAAAGTTAATACACTAGTATTTTAGACAGGCTGTTTCTACAGGTAGTACGAGTTACATATGGATATCAATGAGAGAAGACAGTAGCAACTACCTGGCAATCATTTGTGCTCTTATAGAGCTAAACACCATCTGGTGCACATTCTTAATATTTCCTCCTTAAACACCTTAATAAGCTGTACCATTGACACACCATATGTCTCTCCTACATGGTAATAACTGTATAAAAAGGAAAAACCAAAACATAACTGACATGTATGCTAACAAGGAATACTAAAATTACATTTGTGCCATTGCGTGGATAATTCACTCTGACTTTATAGAATTTCACTTTGCTGGCATTTAAATATATGTTAGAACTCCATTATAACCCGGTTTGTTACAATATTTAAGTATAATGCCTATCATACCATGTCTACCAAAACCTAACCACCACAGAGAAATTGTGCAGTGGAATAAATGGTAATATTATTAAAAATTATATTGATTTTATCCCAACATACATTTTATGAATTTCTGAGGTACTTTTTACATTAAAAAAGTGATCTATTTTAGAGAAATACTTTAGTTGATAGCTTTTTATATTTAAAAAAAGGCTGAAATCAAGAAAATGTTCACCAGATCCTTTCACAAATTAGATTGTGAGCATCACAAAAGAAATTCACTGATGTATTCCCAACCCTGAACAGTGCCTAGCATAGAGTATGTGCTCAAGGCAAATGAACTTAATGAATGACTACATCTCTATACTGATATCTCAATTAAACTCAACATCACTTTTTCTTCTTCAAATACTACTTTTGTTTATTTCATATTATTAGCCTCAAAGCAGTAATGTCAGGAATAAGCATCCCAAGTATCTAATTTCACCTCAATCATTCTTTCATGAATTCAACAACGACTGAGTTTCTACTCTTGGCCAAGCATTGTGCTCAGTGCTAGGGAAACAAAACAAAACGAAAAGACTCTAGGCCTCCCTATCCCCTTTCCAATCAGCGAAATGTAAATGCGAAATTGGGATCAAAATAAAAAGTGACAGAAATCCACTCAATAATTTTAACTGCAATGTTCCCTAAAGACAGAATGTGTATTATACGTCAGTTTTTCTCAGTCACTCTCTCAACCACTATACTGGCACATTTGGCAGCAAGCTTGCCAACTAAGAGCTGATCAAATTAAGAAAAAATGTCATCGTACTTTGACTGGTGTTTCTTCTATGAAAGAATTGGGAAACAAAATTAAAATAGATGAGGAAGAATAAATTGTGAAGTTGGAAACTGGAAACCAAAATGGAACTTAATTAATTAGTAACAGCGTGGTAATCGGATATAAAGTGTAATCCAGAATTTCTGACCCAGAAAGTGAGAAATTACTCAAAAAGCTAGCAGTGGATATCGCAAGATAATAGAGGCAAGGAAGAACCTAAATGTCTTAGAAATATCTAGGAAATGCTGTTTTTGTTTTGCTGTGTGTTTTGTTGTTGTTGTTGTTGTTGTTGTTGTTTTTACAAAGCATAAAAGCTATCTGAAAAATAAAAGTATCCAGATTGGAAATCTCAGTGCGAATAAGGATTGAAATGTTGGTACCTGCAAAACAACACTGTATAGTAAAAGATATTAGGATGTGAATTTTAGGAGCTGGAAATACTGAAATAAGTACTCTGACTTTACCCAACTTTATATTTTAATACTAAATGGCTCTTCTGTGTGCCAGGATTCCTAATGCCACACCAGTTTTAAAAGCACTGTATGAACAGATGGAATGCTGCTGGAGTTAAACCTGCAGGTATGTGTTGAAAAAATGGGAAACAATTGCACAAAGTAAGACACAAGAATCAGAATTTTAATATCACAGGTCATTTCCTACTATGCAGAGTGAACTCTGAAAAAGTGTGCTTTAATTTCAAATGAAAAAGTTCAGTTAATTGCAAAGCTGGCTTACATCCCATGCCCTACGGTGCCAGGCCAAGTTATGAAACTGACTCAGGGTTTTGAGTTTAATTTAATTTTTTTTCTCCCTCTTTATCAGTAAACCCCAGGATTTGGGCCTTTGGTAAGGCACTTTCACGTGTGAAAGGGTAGGATTAGCAGAATGGTTCATTTCATCCAACAGTGACATCTGCTGTCCATTCACTAGATTTACCAAGGCTGTCACATAACATAATCTGAGGGGCTAAGAATAATTTGCAACTATTGTAGGTAATGCCATCAAGTTTACATTACAGGGAAGTACTAAGAAATGAGGAAAATTTTTATTTTCTGAAGATGTAGGTCTTCAGCATTTCCTGGCAAAAGAGCACAGGTTAGTTTTAATTTATTTTTGAAATTGCATTTCATATATCATTATGTTAAAGAATACAAATGAAAACAGATAGCAAACTAAGTTTTCTGAAAAGAGGTAGATGTAGAAGTACATGGAGTAACGGTAAATTTGAATATTACATTTCTATCATTTAAACATACACAAAGACTTGTACATTTTCTTGGTAGCCCCTTGGTTCTAAATCATCCTACTTCTCCTAGCAACAAGAAAAAAAAAACAAATAAAACAATAAATTATTGTTTTTCAGCAAGACCATGAAACAAAGAAAGACCCCTAACTCCAAAGCATATAACACATCATTACAAACGATACTGAATTAAGAAAGAAGCTCCTGCGGGATGTCAGGCTTCGTTAGAAGAAAGAATTGGAGGCGAGAGGGGATCTAATGATGGTAGAGCACCAGACAGCCACAAACAAATATTTGAACCCAGAAGATGAAGGCCTCAGCCAGAGTCACAAATGCTGCAGTAGAGTTAAGCCATAACAGGATAGGAGTCCTCAGGAAAGTGGAGGGAGAATGCCTAACAAAATGCTCCCTGGGGCCCAGAGGAAGAAAACTTTAGACAGCACTGGTACAATAGAACTTCTAACTCTGAGTGAATCATTCTGGAAGGCAAGCGTTGCATCACTTGCAGCAGAGCAATGGGAAACAAGAGTATAATCCTGAAGATGGAAATTGTCCCAAACCAATCTAGGTTCTAGGAATGAGAACAGCAGTGGCTCTATGGTATCCCCATATATGAGGCAACAGCCTTTCCTTGTAGCACCTGATGAGAGGGCCCTCCAGCTATAACGCTTAGACAAATTCTATAACCTCTTTCGCACTTCCTATAAGAAACTCCTCCTATTAGCTAGTCAAGGACATTCAACATTCCCATATGAGGAACACTAAAGGAATATGCTTATCATCCATGAAAAACACTATAAGAACAAAGATAAAAAGGCACATATTGAGTCTCTTAATCATCAGAAACATGTGGCTATAAAACAGATGAACAATGTAATGAGCGTTCATATATACCAACATAAATTCTAATAACTTAAAATATATAAAGAGACCATGATGGGAAATGAAATACCCTAGGGAAGAGAAAACCAGAGAATGAAATCAAAACTAGTAGGATTTATAAATGGAACAGAATAAAAAGACAAAATCATTTTAGAAAAGACTAAATTACAAAGAAAACAAGGAAGATTGAGCTCTAACGAAAGTAAGGGTTATAAAGAGGAGAAACAAGAGAAGAAAACAAAATAACTCTTCTCCTGTCTTCAAAGAAACAGAAATATAAAACAATAATACATATATATACAGAGGGCACCAAAATATATATACACATTTTAAGAAAGGAAAAAACTGTATTAAAATTGTAATTCTCGATATATACCAATAACAAAAGATGAATACAAGTAATGTGTATACATTTTTGCAGCCCCAGCATATATATGCCTATATCTATAGACATATATAGATAATCTGTCTATCTATAGATATTTATATATATATATATATATATTTATATATAACTTATTATTTATTTATATATAACTTTATACACATAGGAACTTTATACACAGAGGACATTTCAATATAGATAAAATTATAAAAATAATGACTAGAAAAGTACATCTGCCCTATGCACAAAAATAAATAATTATTTGTTAAAATATTTTAATATTAAAAAGCAATGCTCAATTTATAATATAATGAAATATGCTAAAAATAACTAAAAATGTTTTTAAATAGTTGACAACTACAAACAATGCAAATGCAAAAAAAAAGAATTATCAGTCTATTTTTCTAGTATGTTGTTCCATGTTTATGTTTTTATAAATTTTGAGAATTTTGTTAAGATATTTAAAAATTACTTCTTGTATATAATTTTCCTGATAATTCTAACCTCAAGGTTCTGTTTCTTGTTCTTTCTGCTGATTCTCTTATACTATTTTCTAGGGTGTTTTGTTGTTTTGGATTTGTTCTGTTTTTTGATTGAGAGAAAAACAATTGGAAACATACCACTGCAGGCTGCCTCTCCAAATTTTGACTACATTTCATAATCCTCCCACTTCTGTTTACTTTTCAGAGATCTCAGTTAACTGTAATTTCTCAAGTCTTTAGTTGCAATCACTGTGAAGGATGAGCTATAGGGAGTTTACCTGACATAGAAGTTCAGAAATCCATCTTGTTTTCTTAAAAATGTTGTTCCTCACTTGTTACTTATAAGAAGGAATGCATATTTGGGAACATAAATTTTCTATGACATGGAAAAATCAGTTAATAATATAAGGCTTTGTTTTAGCTAACACTAAAGAGATATGGTTGAGAGAACAAGAAAATTGACAGTAAAGAACTCACATGGAAAACATTTTGACAGAAAATATAATCCATCCTACTCCCAAGAGGGGAAATTTAATATTAGTGAAACTTCAAACAGGTATCACTTTCACCTCAGTTAATTCACAAAAATTGAGTCAGCAACATCTCATGATCAAACATATCAAAAGTAGCTGATAGATGAAATGTCATTAACAGAATGAACAGTTATCCATCACTCAGTAAAAGTTCATCCATCACCCATATACAAAACTCAATTCTATCTTATACTAAGCACACACACTATGCTGAAAACTGTCAATTTCTGATATCTATACATTTTTCTTTCCTGACCACGTGATCACATTCAAAGAAAGAATACAGAAAGTTCATGGACAGTCAACAAAAAAGGCTATAGTAATACAATAATAAATGTAATAAATACCAAAATTACAACTTACACTACAAAATAAAACACTCATTTTACTGCCACAATCTGATAGTAAGGTATTCTGATAAGCAAATTCCCTGTTTTACGTATTATTATATAATCTATACCAACATTACACATCAAGTGACATAAAAAATAATAAAAGAATGTAACACAGAAATTTACTTTAATCATGATTTCAAATTCAATATTACAAATATTAATAAAATTATTATAGAAATACAGGTGAATGGTGATTGACGCACGTCATAAAATAGACATTCCTGAATTCAGAGGTACAATCCAATTAAACATTCCTGAAAAGAAGCCAGAGCTTCTGTTTATTCCCTATTACTAATATGATTATTTATCAATTATGCAGTTAGCTGTTTTTAATGTCCCCATAAAGAACTTTACACAATTTTTGCTAAAGAAGTCTTTGGATGGCTCACATAAATTTTTAATGTAGATATCTATTGTGGCTAGAACTTTGTAGAAGATGCTATTTTATTCAGTGCCTATGATTCAGATGCATAAGCCATGAGCAGCAACTCACCATAAAGCAATTCATTATTTTCTTTTAAATTTTAAATCATGCATACATATATATTCATACAAAAAGTTAATAGTGATGAAAATCTTAAGTGAGGTGAAATACAAAGCGTAGGGTGACAAATTTACACACACACACTCACACACACACACACACACACATACACACAGCCAAGGAGAGTTTTTCAACAACCATACTCTTTTTTTTTTCATAAATTTCTACCACAAGTAAATGGGAATTTTCGTTTTTGTAATATATTGCATATTAAAAATGAACTGTGTTTTTATTGATTTTGAAAGCAACACTTCCAAGTATGAAAGTAATAGCTTTTTGATTGATTCAGTCGAGATGAGTCAGACATTGAAAAGGAAGGGAGAATTAATCAGAAAGGCTTGATATAAGACCTGTTCACAGTATAGATTTCAATTTTTTGTGTGTCATTGTTCTCTTGTTAGAGAGCTGATGGACTGTTTGCACCAGGTTGAATGATAATATGACTATGACTAAAGAGAGTAAGTAAAGATATATAAGAATTAAGTCTATTTTGAAAGTAGAGACCCAGTTTTAGAATAGTCCCAGTATTCTGAGTAGAAATGGTACTGTTTTTTTGTCTGTTTGTTTGTTTCAGTCAGGTATTTTAATCAATCCTCATAGGAAAGAATAAGTCAAAAGCATAAATAATCATGTTTAAGAATATAAGTTTGCTTTGCTTTACCCGAGAGATATTCTAGACAATATGCATGCAAGCTACATCTTTTGTCAATCAGATTACAAATTAATACTACACTCTTGCTTTAACACTAAAATTTATTTATTTTCTTTACTCAAGTGATTCAGGAAACATATGTCAAGTTGCCACTCTAAGCCAGGCACTGGACACTAGACAGAAACCTGGGTAAAACACAATCCTTTCCTATCGCTGAAATCTGAGCCAACGTGAGAATTACATTGTGGCTGCACTGGTGATTGTGAGGCACCAAGGTAGAGGTGTAAGGTTCTCAGTCCACCTGGGAGGCCAAGGGAGTAGAATGTTGTCCAGAAATGCCAAATAGGCTGTGAAAAGAAAGGACCTAGGATTTAATCCTGTGGTACACTAACATAACCAGGATGACTTGATAGATTGACTGAGAAGGGGGGGTGGGGGGGGAAGGTTGGGGGCGCACACACAGGGTAGTAACTGTAGGGAAATAAAGAGCTGAGGGAAAACAAGTGCTTAGAGAGAGTTTGATGTGTCAAAAAAAAGCCCGATATAAAAAAATGTCGATGACAAAGAACAGTTAATTTATAAAGCTAGCTTCATGTGGAAGTGGATGAATTGGCCTTAGAGAAGATGAGGTTCTCATTTTGTGTTCTTGCATGAAGGAGAGAGAAAAGAGCACAGAATCCAAATATTTATGAAGTATAACAAAAAAAAATATGGTGAATGTTTAAATTAAGAAAAAAATATACAATAAAAGACACATTGCCATTAATCCCCTTCAAAATAGTCCCCCTTGCTTCGAACACACTTATCCCAACATTCTTGCCACTTTCTGAAGCAGTTCTGGAAGTTCTCTTTTGTGAGTGTCTTTAGTTACACTATAGTGGCTGCCTCAATGTCCTGAATCGATTCAAAATGTTTACCTTTCACGGTCATTTTGACTTTGAGGAAGAGCCGGAAGTCAACATGGTGCCAGATCCGGTGAATAAGGTGGATGAGGACACACCATAATGTTTTCATTTGACAGAAATTGCTGTACCAGAAGCGATGTATGACATAATACGTTGTCATGATGGAGAATGAAGTAGTTTAGTGGTTATCAGATGGTAAGGGGAGAGTGGGGTGATAGATGAGGGTAAAGGGGATAAAATATATGGTGATGGAAGGAGAACTGACTCTGGGTGGTGAAAACACATTGAATTTATAGATGATGTAATACAGAATTGTACACCTGAAATCTATGTAACTTTACTAACAATTGTCACCCCAATAAACTTTAAAAAAATAAAAAACAAAAAAAAAAAACCAGAAACTCACAAAAGAAGATTCCCAGAACTGCTTCAGAAAGTAGCAAGACTGATGGGATAAGTGTGTTCAAAGTGAGGGGGAGTATTTTGAGGGTAATAAATGGCAATGTGTCTTTTACTGTAATAAACTTTTTATTTATTTAAACATTCACCGTATCTTTGGATCACACCTCATATATTAGTTACACTTTGCATAGTTTCATCATTTTTTCAGGACTTCCCATCAGCCCGGGTTTAGGTGAGATGAAGAGAGTTGTGTGAATCCAGAGATGATTTTGTTAGGAACAAACAGGACAGTGGAGTTGAGAATTTTGTCAAGAATTGTTAAATGACAGACACTGGTGTCTAGATTGGCTGGATAAAGGAACAACATAAGGCCATATGAGCATTAAGGGATGGGACGTTTAAATAGGGCCAAAAATCGGATATAGTGAAACCAATAGGGTGAAGGGCTGTAAGGAAGATAGAGAAGTTCTGAATTTATGACTTCAGCAATAGAGCATTTTTGGCTTCCTTAACTCATGTGTCCCATAAATCATTAATTCCTGTCAGTCCCATCTCTATTAACTCATTCAGCCTCATTGGCAAAGTCTTGTTTGCTGCCCTCATCCACTCATATACCAATAGTCTCTTCTGCTGGAGTTTTTGAAAAAAACTTTTCTGTCTCCAATCTCACCTCCCCTCAAACCCATAGATCCTATAAATACCAAAAGCAAATATTCCAAAGTGTAAATCTAATGAGGTCACTTGCCTGCTAAACCCATGTTAAAAATAAATAAATAAAATAACATGAACCTTATGCCAGGCACAATAAAAAATAGCTACCTCAAAGGGTTGTTAAGGGAATCAAAAGAGTTAATATTGGGAAGATGTGTACAGTGGTAACTGGTACACAGATTTCACTCATTGCTACTAGGTATGATAGAAAGAGAATTCAGCTCAGTGATCTGAACTCTAGCCTTGGCTATGTCACACATTTCCCAATACTCTCAAAACAAGTTACACATTTTCTCTGAATTTTGGTTTCTTCATGTGCAAGTGGGAAGTTAAATTATTTCTGAGGCATACTGTGATTTCTTAATTCCCTATCAGAATTATCACAAGTTCTATGCAGATAAAATCCCATAGAACTGTATAAAAAAATAAAAATGAATTTCTCCTATGCCAAACAGCATTCCTTAATAGAATGTCTTTTTCTTACTTTAACTTTTTATATTAGAATATTATATTTATAGAAATATTTCAAAGATATAAGTAATTCCCACGTGTCCTTTAACCTGCGTTCCCTAACATTAAAATTTTACATAACCACAATTCATTTGTGCAAACTAAGAATTTAACACTAGCACAACACTATCGACTAAACTACAGACTCTTCAAATTTCACCCTTTTTTTCACTAAAGTACTTTATCTAACTGGGATATAATCCAAAACCAGAAGAGACTATTAGATTTAGTCTTTATATCTTCTTGGGCTCTATGATCTATGAAAATTTCTCAGTCTTCTCCTTACTTTTTTTATGATCTTGAAAATTTTGATGAATAATGGTCGGATATTTTATCAAATTTCCCTCAATTTAAGTTAGTGTAATCAATTTCATGATTAGCCTGGATTATGGGTTTGTAGGAAAAATAACTCAGAGTGAAATGACTTCTTTATTGCATCATATCAGAGGGTGGATGATATCAAGCTGACTTATACTAGTGATATTAATCTTGACAAATTAAAGTAGCGCCTGCCAGATTTCTCCACGGTAAGGTACTATTTTTCCATTTTCATTATTTGAAGCAAGTCTTTAAGTCCTGCTATAACTTCTTTTTCCCCAATTAATAATTGCAAAAATATTTATTGATAGGCATTATCAAGCAAGAACAAAAAGTGGGGTTTTTTTCTAATGCAGTTATGCCCCACACACGATGTTTTAGTCAGTCAAGGAAGGATTGCATATATGACGGTGGTGTCATAAGATTATAATAAAGCTGAAAAATTCTTATCACGTGGTGACCTCATCATTGTTGTAAATCATAGCACAAAGGTTGCAAAAATCAACAAGGCTGTGCTGAAGTAACAAACAACCTTAAACTGAGGTGTGGATAAACATGACATTGAGGAGCTGCTAGACGTGATTCCTAAGGAAATCAGTAATGAGCTGTGGGACCAGTAACAAGAACACAAAGCTGAAGAAGAGGCAAGAGAAAAGGAAACTGTAGGAGAAGAAAAAGAAGACCTCCAAGAAATATCACAGTGAACAGTTTAGCAGAAGTTTTTTCAGACCTCAACAAGTTCCTTACAGGTTCAAAAACATGGACCCCCAACATCCAAAGGTTTTCATTAATAGAGAGGAATGTTCATGGTGCATTATCTGCTTACAAGCAAATCTATGATGCAAAAGAAGCAAACCACTATGGACATATTTCAGAAAAGAACGACGCCTCCTCAGGCACGTCCTTCGGGAGGTATTCCAGAATGCATCGTTATCATAGGACATGACAACTCCATGGTGTTATTGCCCCTGCAGTCCCTCCAGTGGGACAGTATGTGGAGGGGAAGACTGTGACATTTCTGATCCTGGGCCTGTGTAGGCCTAGGTTAATGTGTGTCTTTTCATTTTACTTTTTAACAAAAATTTTTAAAAGTAAAAAAAATTAAAAATAGAAGAAAGTTTATAGAATAAGGATATCAAGAAAACACCACACAGCTGTACAATGGATTTGTGTTTTAAGCTAAGCGTTATTACAAAAGTCAAATAAAAAAGTTGAAAATGCTATAAAGTTTATTTTAAAAGTTGCAGTAAGCTATGGTTAATTTAATATCAAAGAGAAATGTTTTTTATAAATTTAGTGCAGCCTAAGTGTTCAGTGCTTATTAAGTCTACAGTCGTGTACAGTATGTTCTGGGCCTTCACATTCACTCCCCATTTACTCACTGACTCACCCAGAGCAGCTTCCAATCCTGTAAGCTCCATGCATGGTATATGCCCTATGCAGGTACCACTTGTTATCTTTTGTATCATATTTTACTGTACCTTTTCTACATTTGTATATGCTTAAATACACAAATACATTGTGTTACAATCGCCCACAGTATTCAGTATAGTAATATGATGTACAGATTTTAGCCTAGAAGCAATAGGCTACACCATATAGCCTAGGTGTGTAGTAGGCTATACCAGCTAGGTTTGTGTATGTGCACTCTGTGATGTTCACACAACAATGAAATCGCCTAATGATACATTTCTCAGAACATATTCCTGACGTTAAGTAACTCATGACTGTGGTTATATTTTTACTTAACTCCTACTATCTTGCAAAACCTAAGCAATGACTATAGTCATTTAAAGAATTAAAAGAGTTCAACTGCTACAGGGACTACATTTTCATGTATTTATAATAAAGTGAAAACTGAGTACAATTATACTCTTTTACTTTGTCATTAGGAACACTAAAACTTTCATTGCAAGGCTATTTTATATCATTTTAAGCATCTTTTATCTTTTAGTCAATGTATAGCAACATTAAAATTTTAATCTTTTTTAACATATTTACCTACTGACATCAGTCAATTTTTATAGCAAACTGAAGTAATTATGAGGCAAGTATTACACAGATGAAATCTAGCACAGAAAAATTAAATTCCTTTTTTATTGAAATATATTTCACATATAACATTGCATAAATGTAAGGTCTACAACATGTTAATTTGACATATTTATATGTCAATATGATTGCCATTGTAGTGATAATTAGCACCTCGATCATTTCATATAAGTATTATTTCTTTTCAGTGGTTGGAATAATTAAGATCTAGTCTCTTAGCAAGTTTGATGATGATAATAAAACATTGTTCTCTATATTCACTATCCTGTGCTTTAGATTTCTAGGACCTATTTGTGACTTGTTTCAAACTTGTACTCTTTTTGGATTCCACATGTAAGTGTTACCATTGGATGGTTAAGACGATGTGTTATATACATATATAGAGAGGGTGCCAAAAAATGTATACACATTTTAAGAAAGGAAAAAAACTGTATTAAAATTGTAACACTCAATCTATACCGATAACAAAAGATGAATACAAGTCATGTGTATACATGTTTTTGGCACCCCTGGTAGATACAATGGAATATTATTCAGCCATGAGAAAAAGGGCGTCCTGCCAAAGAAGTGCCTTTCTAAAGGACAGAAATGAGATGCTTACATCTTTACTTTCCACCCTGAACCTCCTGTGTAGAGAATGCTCTTCTAACATTGACCACTAGGCAATGACCATGATCCCTTATTCTGAAAATTGACATTATATCACTAGAACTGTTAGTTAGAAAAATTAAACTTAGTATAGATCGTGAGTTCTGAGGAGCTTCAAATCTTATTGGGCTTGTTCCAGAAGTCTCCAACGATTCCCATTGTATTTGAAAGTAGTCTCAAAAATTCTCAGTTCATAAAATATCCCCCAACTAGCTATCAGATATCAGGCCAATATAAGGGAGTCATGCTATGGCTACCTACTGCTATGTCCTCATTCCTTCATACTGAAAGAGCGTGGAAGGTGCTTAGACTATATGGGCTTCCTTAGATAACACATTGGCCATAAGTCCTTTGAGTGATGACTGTTTCACCCCCACCTCAGATTTTCTTTCTAGCTTCCATGTACACTTGCTTATCTTTTTCAGTATAAATAAACCTATATATAATTCAGAAATAAAGTCAGAACTTAAACCTAGTGTTTCTGTATATCGTCTTGGAAAACACACTTTCTTCTCCTAATATATGTTCCAAAACAAGTCTGGCTACATTTTTATAAAATCTTATGAGAAGAAATACAATTTGGAAAAAGTATGTGTAACTTTCATTACAAGCCACATAAGTCAATAGATCTTCAAACCCATATATATATATATACATATATAAATATTAAAGCATTTACCTGTGAGAATTTCAACATTGTGCCATAGATTTTAGCTCATCCGCCGCTTTCCACACTTGTTCTTCCATAGAAACACAGCTAAATCTAATCATAAACCACATAAAAATACAATTTTATTTTCCAAACTATTTTTAACATTTTGAAAAACAATTAGCTTTATTACTTTTTCTCACTTATGAAACAAAATGTGTTTATGTTAATCAAAGTGAAGATATGGGAATGAAAATATCTGAGGAGAGAGAGGGACTCTCGAACCCATGGAACACTTTTGCTCCGTGTGGTTGTCTACACCATCATGGACGCAACTGTCTCGCTGTATTTATTAAGGGTCAGAGCCATGGAGATGCAGTGAAAAACAAAAATTTGTGATTTAGTTAAGGAAAAAAAAAAGGTGTGCTGTGTTGCTTCTGTTGTTGGTACATCTGGGTAAAAATAAAACTCAAGCAATGAATAAGACAGTATGAATCCACATTTGCTTACTAAAACACTGTGTGGTGTTGTTCTCCACCACTGTGCTTAGGACATAAGTTATCAGCAGTAGAGATGTTCCTGCTTCTAGTGGTAAATTTGTATAATTTTGAGAGCCCTAGTAATAGGCAGGAAAGAATGAACTATTAGCATTGAAAATGTCAAAGCTGCAATGGAATTCATCCCCAGGCTGCTGAGTAGATGACTCCCAAGGCCCCATAGGAAAGTATGCAGACTCTCAAGTTAATTGACTTCTGTGACTTAAATTTCTTCCCTCTTGTATATATTTTTTAAAAAACCTAAGCCAATTGCAGAAGAGACATTGATGGTATTATTTGAAATCCTGGAGCAATGAAAATCCTAGAGTAATGAGATGAATATTTGTTTTCCATTTCCTCTAGACAATGGAACATGCTGAGCACATCCCCTTATGTGATGTACTGAATTCTGTAATAAGAAAACTCCATAGCTTAAGAAAAATAAAAACAAATAAACATACTTTTGCTACAAGATCCTTTAACTTTGGCCAGATTTCTGTTGCAAAAATAATGTTTTGTGGTGATAGACACCAAGCAAGACCACTTTTCCCAGCCTTCCTTGCACTTTAAGTGATCATGTCGTAGAGTTTTTGTGAATGGGAAATGCTGTAGGTTACTCCCAATCTGATCCCATTAAAACTCCTTTGTGATTAAGTTTGCCCATTCCACTAGCTGAATGAAGAAGACTCCATTAACATAGAGAAACTTGAGCTACCTGATGGAAGATTCCTGCATGACTCTTCAACACCAACCCCAATGACCTATCTGTATTAGATATATAGTGAAACATAAACTTACTGTAATAATACACAGAGATTTGGATATTATTTATTATACTTGTTTGTTTACCCTAGTTAACGTAACTGCCATTATGTCTAACATATTTGTTCCTTGATGACTAAAATCTGTCATTATAGGGAAGTAGAGATAGAAGTAGGAAATAGAGAGGATGCTATTTTAAAATTAAGTAAGATAATATCTGTAAGACACTTAGAACAACACCTGGAACATTGTAACCATGATATAAGCATTTGTTAAGATAGACTAATAAGTAGACATATAGATGAGACAGGTATACAGTCATGTTTGATTTTTTTTTCCTGAAGGTGAAAATCTGAATTCATCTGAATCATTGATCTTTCTGCTGTTTTGCAAAGGCTCATCCTCCTCTAACTAGCCGTATTACATGCTGTATTTCTACCTCAATACTCAGTCCCACACCCAATTTTTTTTGTCACTTTGTAATTGCCCTAGAAAATTTTATCCACACCTATGCAATCTATTATCTCTATTGGTTGATGATGATACAGTTCAAATCTCTAATTCAAATATCCTTTGAGGTTTAAACCAGCAAACTCAATTTTCTACTTGATATCAACTCTCAAAAATGTTCCAAACTTCATATTCAAGAGTAAACAAACGCTCCTTCTAATTTATTAATTCTATCCCACTGATTTCTATTTTGGGAAATGTCAACACCTTTAATCTAGTTGTGTTAGCCCAAAACCTAGGAATTATTCCTGATATCAGGCTGCCCCACCCATCTCAGAACCAAATAAATGATCACCAATTCAGTGAAGTTTACCTCCTACATGGCTTTTACATCCATCTATCTTTCCTGCTTTTACTATCTTAATCCATATTATTATTATGAATCGATGATATAATCTACTAAGTCATCTTCCTATGTTTACGTAGCTTCCATGTAATCTACTTGATTTACTGCAGTTACATGGATGATTCTTTTCAAATATAAATCTAGGTAACACATGCTTCAACTTAAAACCCTTGAATGACTTTCTATTTCTTTAAAAAAGATAGAACCATTTATCATCTACTACCAGGTCCTGTGATGTCCCATTCTTGACTATTTCCAGTATCATCTTACTCCACTCCTCCCTTGCTTTCTGAGCTTCAATCACACTGGTTTTCTTTCAGTCTTTAATGTTTCACACTTCTCAACACACAATTGAGCTCTCTCTCTCTCTCTCTCTCTCTCTCTCTCTCTCTCTCTCTCTCTCTCTCTCTATCTCTCCCTCCCTCTCTCCCTTCCTCCCTCCCTCTCCCTCTCTCTCTGGTAATCTGGTATTCTCACTCTAGGAAACTTTTTAGTTTCTCCTATGAAATCCTAATTATCTTTCATAAAAGGATAACTACTTCAGTAAATTAAAGTCTTGTGGCATCATGTGCCCCTCTTTCATATCACATAACCCAGCCTTAATCACACATATTGTCATTTGCCTCATATCCATGACTCCTCCTACTCTAAGCTCCATGAGTACAAAGGTTATGTCTAGGTCTCCTAAACCTTATTTAAAGAAAAATATTTTTTCACATATTTATTGAATAATAATTTTGCATTTAACACATTCTAAGTGTTAAAATTGAGAGAGTTTAATCTTCCATATCGTTAAAAAGGTAATTGCTCCTCTCCAAGCTTGCTTTTTCAACAATGCCTGTCTAAGAAGAGGAGTTCAGTGCATTTTATCTTCTTGAACGAACCTGGCAGAGAGCGGGGTTTGACAATTTGTCCCACTGTTTGGGAAGAACACAAAACAGTGGGATTTTTGAATGGAGAAGTGTAAACAACTATCTGAAATAAATTGTGAAATAAAATGTTTTGAGGAGGTGATAAGCCTCTCTTGTCTTATCTTTTATAATAATAGAAAAGATGATGATTATTTTAGTGCTTAAAATTGCTTTTGTACAGGTTATGGTCATACAAGAGGAAGACCTTAGATGGAAGTGATAGAAAATACTTTTATTCTTTGGCATGGGAACTGGAAGACATCTAAAGCATTCCCATGGGTGTAGTTAAACCCTAGGGGATATAATAACAATATTACAGCCTGGTATTAAACCTTTGAGGAATTAAGACAATAAGCCTGTGCTTTTACTTGGGACAAAAGCAGAAATGCAGAGCAACAATTATTCTGTAAAAAAGTGATTTGAGATGGCAAACGTTAACTTACAGAATGAAACTCTTCTGCTGCAACATCAGTGTAACAGGTCAAAAGCAATAAAAAGAACAGACTTTAATCCACTGATATATTTCTCCAAGGTTTTCCATAAAATGTCTGGAGACAAGAAGCTGATAGAAGACTGGCTGTCTTGTGGTCAACTTTGGTGGGTTTTAGAATACTGCTCCATTAGCTAGAAGTGAGGCGTGACCCCTGAAACTTGAAGGAGTTGAGAACATCTGGGTTCCATTTGCCTCTGGAAAGAACATGGAGACTCTCAAACATCTATCTTTATTTTTCCTAGTAAGTAAATAGGATCAAACACATCATTCAATGAGCTAAATCATTTCTGAGGCACCCGTGGTGTTCCTGGACCGCAGAGGAGGTATTGCTTGTACAGGAATCCGTGTAAATTCTTCAGCTGCCATCTAGCCTGTTTTGAAAAAAGACTTTTAAATCCCAGGTTTGACCTTGGGAAACACCCAGTTCTTAGATAAAAATGCAGGATTCCTATTTTCAGTGACTCTGAGACAGCCAATAACAGTCACAGAATGCAATTACATTAAAATATGTATTTAAAAGCAAGTATTACTCTCAAAATGATAATTTTGAGAGCAATCTGCAATGCATAACTGTTCAGGGTCATGCCTGAGACTACAATACAAAAGTATTTTTGAACCTTTCTTGATATTCAACCCCTTCTTTATAGTAGTTAAGTTCTGCTCCCAAGCAAGGCACATGTAAATGTGCTTTCAATTAACTATTTTAAAAGTTCTGCACTAGGGTTACTGCTGACCTCTCTTTTAACCTCTCTGATTTTGTCCACCTTTGTACTGACCTAGAAAATCTCTTACTTTTTGCATACTGATACAAGCTATGAGGTTTTGTTGTCACTTTTTAGCGTAAATTCCTTCATAAACTTGAAATCCTAAAGCTTATTCTGGAGCAACAGCATGAAGAAGAGGGTCTCTGGAAAGCACAATCCAGGCATTTGTCAGGACACATCTATTATAGTGACATGATATGATCTAGTTCCCAGAGATATTTTAACATGAACTTAACTGAAGAAAACTATGATGTATCATACAGAAGCAAATAAAATATCACAAGAGCAGTTAATATAACAGAATTGATCAAATTCATATTAATGTGTATCCGTCAATGTAACATGCAATTACAACAGTTATGTATCTAACAAGGTATAGTATCTGTCTTCATAGAGCTTGTATTCTAGCTATAAATTATTAGTATATATGATAGAATTCATCAAGTACTACAAAAGAAATAAAAACCAAGTGATACCGTGTTTCCCCCAAATAAGACTTAACCGGAAAATAAACACTAGCATGATTTTTCAGGATGCTCGTAATATAAAATAAGCCCTAATGAATCTTTTGGAGCAAAAATTAATATAAGATCCAGTCTTACTTTCGGGGAAATATGGTAGAGCTTAACTTATATTACGAGCATCATGAAAAATCATGCTAGGGGTTGTTTTCCAGTTAGGTCTTATTTTTGGGGAAACATGGTATGGAATACAGTGTAAGCAACTCAAGGAAGATCTGAATATAGTTCTATCTTCTTTAAATCACAGCATCTCTTGCCTATAACTGAGAAAACCTGCATACATGGCATTAACTGTGCTTGTCTCAGTATTTTTTAATCTATACAATATGTTTGTTAATATTTATTCATTGGGTTGATGAGATCTTTTTTAAAATAGTATATGTAAATAGGTATATGTAAAAACCTAACACTTTGCGGGGTACATAGTAAATATTCCACTAAAGTAGAACTCTTGTTCCTTTGTTGTTTTCAGTTTTATGCACCACATATCAGTGAAATCATATGGTTCTCAACTTTTTCTGTCTGACTTATTTCGCTCAGCATAATAATCTCAAGATCCATCCATGTATAAGTCACCAATGGCACTTATATTTCATCTTTTCTTATGGCAGAATACAACACAAAGAAGAAACAAAATCTCATAGACACAGACAATAGTTTAGTGGTTACTACAGGGCAGGGGGGAAGGGGTGGTAGTTGAGGGTAAATGGGACCAAATATATGGTGACGGAACGAGAACTGACTCTGAATGATGAACACATAATGTGATATATAGATGATGTATTACAGAATTGTACACCTAAAACCTATGTAAATTTACTAGCAATTGTCACTCCAATAAACTTGAATTAAAAAAATAAAAGTAAAACTTTCCCATACTTGTACGAAAGCACTCTGCATAGAGATTACTTCTGACTGTGATTTGTAAGGATGTAACATCTCAATGAATCTTAATAGAGAAAGAGAGAGATTTATTCATGATAAATGAGTTCAGTTTAGCCAGGTGAATAGGGTTGCAAGAGATTCCATGTAAAAAATAACAATCCTAAGAACAAAGACATACAAGACGCACAAAAAGCTGCAGAGTGCAAACTGATCTCAGTAAAAACTCATGAAGAAATGATGGAAAAACAGACTAGAAATGTTCACTATGCCTGTTGTAGAGAGCCCTGAATACAACACTGAATCTTCTAGATGTGATTCTGTTTATGATGAGGAATCCCTGAAAGTTTGATCTATGGCATTCTAAAATAATACTTCTAAGAAAACAGATCCCTTTGTTCAATATATTACAGAAACTCTGTATTGCCTTTTTAGAAATTTCTAATATATATTAACATAGTGACAGCAAAAAGCAAACCCTATTCAACTTTGTTTAATCTAGATTTTATAATCTAGATTTACTAAACTAACTCTTCCATCTCCGTTTCCCTGCATACAGCACCTATTAAAAACCGTCACTTTGGGTGTCAATGAAACCTGCTTTGAGAAATGGGAACTAACGTCTACTATAAGATGACAATTCTGACAGAACTATCAATTGAAAGAGGAGAGTTTAAATGCTAGAAGGCCATTATAATAGCTCAATTGCAAACTAATATGTGAATGAGGTAGACTGGAGAAATAAAATTGAGAAAAAGGCATAAATCAGAGGCAACAATCCTTGGAATATGATCAACTATAAAAAAAGTAAAGAATATGCCAAACCCAATAGAAACTCTAAAATGTTACGCCCAAAACACTGTATGACAGGTGGTATCTGTAATAAAAATTGGAAACTCTGAAAGGAGAACAAGACTCGGAAGAGAAGAACTGATTCTGAAAGTGTTGAGCTTTACGGCCTGGCTTGGAACTGGTTTAGCAGGCAGCAAAACATTTCATTTCATGTCAACCTCAAACTTAATTTAAAACCCAGAAAGTGCCAGATTCAGAACAAAATGTGAATGACTAAAAGATGAATAGGGCACTATTTCTACTCTCGAGGCCTTACATTTTCTGGACTCACACCTTCATTAGAGCAGACCCAAAAATCTTTTGGAGGGAAATCTTGGACATGCCCACGCATTCCCTGAACCTGTCCATTCAGTCAGAAGTCTTGAGAGGCCCAACTTTCAAAAAACAACATCATCATTACCTCACACTAAGCAGTCTGTCAAAGAATACAGCTCTGTCCTTTGGTTAATACACAAAATGTGGGCATTTCGGTGTTTCTCAAGAAATAAAACGTTGGATTCATTGTAGCTAATTTGTTATGGAAAGTTGGATACTGGAGCATAATGTTTCGTGGAGAACTGCTTGAAGCATAGGGAACTCAACCCTTCAGGTTAGTGCTTTTATATCATCTGTGTAAAGCATTAGGAGTTCCTGTGGAGAAGAATCAGGGGTCAAATGAGAAAGTATAAGAGAGTTTGTGGCAGATTTTTCATGCTCAGAAGATATTCATGTACTTCCAGATATTCAGAGACTTGTAGTTATGTTGGGATCATGTAGCACCTATATCTAACTAATAGACTGTGAGTTGCAGTGACATGTATCACTTTGGGGCTGAGGCAGGAAAAGGGCTCTTATTCTTAAACTCTCTCTTTTTCTGCCTTGAGTAACACAAGATTATGTGACATAGCTTAAAGATGGAAGAAGGTAGCCTGACCAACACTGGAAATTTCAGAACAAATAATGTTGGTTTTGTTTCAGCCACTGAGAATTCAGATTTAATGTTTTACAGGTAGATATGTCTGTGTGTGCTTGCCAATACAGTGAGATTAATACAGCTCCCAAGTGGTAGAAAGAGAAGCTCCATGGCAGCTAAGGTTTTTCTCATGTTGGACTTATGTATAAAACTTGCTGATGGAAAATGTTCAGCAAATGAAAATTTTAGAACTCTAATGCTCTATATTGTACTGATGTTATTTTTTGTCTCAGTTGAAATCATCAGAAAATTATATATTTAGAACATAGACGGCAATAGAATTTTTTTCTGATTTGCTTTTTGATGTTATACACAAGCCTTACAGAACTTACAACTGTTTTCATTATACTGACATTATTGAGTTAATTGCCTGCATGTCAAATAATTTTATGAGAGTCTTTGCAAGAATGCCTCTCAGACCTTGGAAGTGGAAACACCATGATTCTTCAAAGAAACCATTATAGTTTTCTTTAAGAGAAAGAATAATGGAAAAGAATAGGAAAAAAAATTGGAAGATGGGGCATTATTGCAGGGATCATTTGCTGGCAAAGGATATAAAGAATACATGTAACTAAAATTATTTAGGTTTCACATATAAATTGCACAAGTTTATGCTAGCATATATATTGTTTAGAAGTTGATAAGAAAATACAATTGAGGGTCATGGTTTAGACTTGCTTTAGGCCATGGGAATTGGAAAATATGTTTTACTATGCAGTCTGTCAGTTAACACTTGAACCATTTTTTAACATAAAGAATGGCAAATTTTAAGATGAAAATTAATAAACTTAATTTTTACAGTCACTCAACCAACATATTGGTTGGACCCTGCATATTTAAGGATCTGGAAAATTTTTCATATGAATAGTGGAGAAGAGTGAAAGAATGATTAGTTTGGGGCAGAGAAGACGTGGGGTTTTGGGAAAGGCTATGAGCATGCATTTGGTATCCGTTGGGGTGGTTGCTGTAGGGGTTCTTGCCTTCACATATTTAATAGGTTGCCATGTCTTAGGTGGAAACATATAAAACTCTGTTTTTTGTAAGCCAAAAGGCTGAATATTTACAATTCCATATGGTTCCACCTAGTTGAACAGGAAATAGAGTTATCTCTGAATTATTAGGACAGAACTTGGGACAGTAGTTAGAATTTGCTGATGTTAGATTTTAAGTTAAATAAGAAATGATGTCTAGAGTTATCAAAAGTAAAAATATACGCAGAATATTAAATCCTAAAAGTAAGCTCTATCAGAGAGCTCATGTCAGAATTCCACGTTTTGAATTTGAGGTTGGCTATGTGATTCTTCTTTATATCTTGTATTTCTATAGGTCTAATAGTCCACATTTGTTTTATTTATGAAATTTATTGGGGTGACAATGGCTACTAAAATTACATAGATTTCAAGTGCACAATTTTGTAATGCATCATCTGTATATTGCATTGAGCACCACCCAGAGTCAGATCTCCTTTCATCACCATATATTTGAACCACTTCTCCCTCTTCTACCACTTTTAAAACATTCTGGTAAAGCTGTCTTTCAGATTGGTTTTCATAATTTAAGGATGTGCTTGCAAACCAAATGATAAGCCTAAAAATATACACATAGAGGCAACTTCATGTGCATGCAACCTGCTTCCAAAGGCCCTGTGCATGGACTACCATGGTTGTCTGGAAATTCTTAATTACTTTTGAATAAGAGGATCTACATTTTCATTTTTCACTGGTCCCTGAAAATTACATAACCAATCCTAACTACACAGTATTCTTAAATTTTCAAGAAGATTAAAATAATAACTGTACATTAATTCTAGGCTATCAAAGGCTACTTTAATCACTTTTAAATTACATTTGAGAATGTCTTTATAAAACAAAATTTACTGCTCCAAAGTTAATTTTGTAGCACCTATTAAATAATCTATACCAATGTGTATTTGGGACACTGAAAATTTTCTGAAGGAGTTTTGATGTTTTATGTATAAATTAACCATAAAATGTTTCCAAATATATTGAGCTAATTATAAAAGAATATTTTGGAGAGGCAAAAATCAAATCTATGACAATATACTAAATCCATTTCTTGAAAACTGGTATACCTGAAACAAAGAATAAAGGACCAGCAGGAAAATACAGTACTACTGTGGTCACAGCCTCTAGGCAGCCCATTAAAATGACAATCAGACATAGATAGCAACAGATGTATCCACCATCAAAAAAAAGTTAAATTAAATCAAGTGAAAAATTTCAAATGAGGTAAACGCTATGAAAAGAAAAAAGGATAAAAATCACATCTGCTTACACACTGATAAAAATGAAAGATTCTTCTAAAAGTTTACATTGAAATTAAGATACAGGTAAAGCAATCTATGTGCATTCATCCAATAAAGAGAAAATAATGAATTGGTGGATCAGTGTAAACTCTTATTTTGAAATCCTCAAAAAGAAAAAAAACTGAGATTGTGGTTGAGTACAACTAAGTGTTTTCTCTGTCCTGCATTTGTCCCACCACAGGGCTCCTTTGTAACCTTGAAACATGCAGTATGATCAATTGTTGGCTGCCAACACAAACAAATAAATACACAAACAAACATTTAAAATGCTCTATGTAGCCTCCTACTAAAATATGGTCACTTGATTAATAGAGGGGCACTCTATCAACTTGATCACTTTCCAAACACAACTTTTCTTTCTTTTCCTTACTTAATGAAGTCATATAGATATAACCCATGCTTCCTTCTGCTTGATCCATTGGAGACCAACATGTGAAAATTAAATGAGGATAATAGCAGGCAGAGCAAATGTTTATTAAAGTAATTTACACCAATGTCAACTAGAGGCTCTGAGCGGAATGGGTGTTTAGAAACGACTTTAGCAGGGGACATGGTGAGGAAAAGAGTGGCTGACGCACGATAGGAAGTATTAGGAACAACAAAGTTTTTGTTGTTCTTGTTAAGGCAGTCTACTTAGCTGGTTCACATGTTTCTTAAACATACAATAATTATTCAGTTCAGCTTAACAGTTCAGTAACTAAGAACAGATTGACAATACATGGATATGTATGTGCTACATGTTCACAGGTAAAATCAGTTGCACTGAATTTATTTCACTTAAATGGACATATTTATTGAATTTTCTAGGTAAAGAATATCTCTTGGACATGTCTATATTCCTGCCTATTGAGGAATCTTCTTAAAGAAAAAGAAATAATTATTAGCAGAGCATCTGCATTTCCTGTGGCTCCATTTCCATTTCCCCATCCCAGTGATAAACTCTATGGGTTGGGAGGAACAGTGAGATTTCTGAGATGCCTGTACTAGTGTCTCTATACTGTTACACAGCATGTTTGGTTGAACAAATTCTAAGTGTAAAACATAAGAAACAGAAAATATATTGTTTGGAAACACTGGTATCCTGTAAAAATAACCTCAGGATGTAAGTTATTTTTCTTAGATTAAAACTGGAACTAGCCCATTTCCAAAATCATCTATATTTTTCTAAATACAAAAAAAAGAAAAATCTACTTATGATATTTGCCAAAGTTGAACAGGTTGCAAATGTTCTAATTATCCTACATTTCTGTCTTATTGGATGTTTTGTAGATAAATATAACACATCATCAGAAGAGCATAGTGTTCTAAAATGTTAAGGCCAAATTCTAAATTTTCTAGGATTTCTAGAAAAGCAAACTATTGATGATAAATTGTATTTACAAAGAACTCTTATCTACTTTAATGAATGGCAAAATCTAGCATATTAAAGATTCAAGAAATGATTATTTAAATGATTTAATTATAGCACAATATGTCTTTCTACTGATAATGTTACTAATTATGCTTTAATAAACAAATCCTAACAAAATAATGAGTCCAAATGTTTAACATAACAATTCAATCTCATCTGTAGCTCAGATTAGTATTTCAATTGTAATTTCTCTGTGATTAATTGGTTCTGATTTTTGTAGTTTGTTAAAATAAATCAATATCTCACTTAGAAATAAATCTGTAATTCCAACTATTTACACAAGCAATAGAGCTGGGCTTCAAGCAAATCCCAGCCAAATCTAGCCTTGATCAGCTGAGTTCCAGCTGATCACAGGTGCATGAACAAGAAAAAAAAATGCTTCATAATACATTTCACTAAGTTTTGAATGTTTTTAAACATAGAATTACTGATGCAATAACAATGGCTACAAAGGAATCATTGTTCAACATTTCTCTTATTCAGTCATCACACCTACTATGCACAAGCCATAATATCTTTTAAAATAAATTAGAACTATATCCTAATTGAAGTCAATGGTACCACAGTACATTATTAAATATTCTCTGGCATTTCATCTTATATTCAATCTCTGTTGAATGCCTTCTAGATTCCTAGAACTGTGACTAATTCTCTGAGTCTAGATCAGAAATTTTACTATAAAAGCTACATAGTGAATCCTTTATCTTTTTATTATGGGAATGATTTACTACAAGCAGGTAAAGCATTATTCCATTTTATATATCTAGTACTTAGGAAATCTCCTGATCCATACTAGACCTCAATAATATTTGTTGAATAAAGTAAAAAGATATTGTCAGCCTTCCCAACTCACTCAGAAGCTGACTAGCTCATACTTGGAATATAATGACTCTCACCAATGCCCTCGTTTAATCACTTTTTTTTTTACTCCCTGTATCTATAACACTACTTGGCATGTAATGGGTACTAAATGTTTGTTCAGCGAATGCATAAATGGATGGGATGAATGAGTACAACAACATAGGAATTTTAAAATTATAATCCAAGATTGAAAGCATAGTATTTGTAATAAGAATGATTTTAAATAGTTACTATTAGTATTTGATAATTAGGAAAATTCACTTTCCCATTCCATTAAAATTTTACATATAGGGATCAACTTAATTATATATTTCATTCATTTATTCAACAGACATATATTGAACATTCTTATCTTTCCAGGTACTCTGCTAGACACAATGAGGAAATGCAGGTATGGCCCGTGACATAATGGAGATTGCAATCAAAGACATCATAAATGGTATTATACATAAAAGCTTGTTTTAAATAAATAATAGTTTGCATATCTTTTTCTTGTTCCAAATTCAGGAATGCATTATAGGTTGAGATGCAATGCATTTTAAAATGTCAGATGAAGAGGTCTTTTTAAGAATGGATAAAACATGACACTTCACTAAATTAGTACGGTAAATTGAACAATTCACTACTTATGAGCATATTTGTGAAGCAAAACATAGAAAATTAGTTTTCTAATAAGGCTACTGTGCCCTTGAATGACATAGTAATTCTGCCACTCAATTCTCATCAATGATAAAACACAATACAGTTACTTAAATCAGAATTTTAATATAAATAACTCTCATTGATATGCTTGACATGATTCACTTCATTTTTAAGAAGGGAAATTATGAAACTTAAACTGTAAACATTTTAATGGGTACAAACGCAATATTTAAAAACTCGTAAGTTAGGTCTTCATTTCAAGATATATTAAGTGCCTTAAGAAACATAGTTATTTTCTAAAAATGTTAAACTTCCTTTCTGAATGTAATTATTTTACAAAATTCTTGAAAGGGTTTTCTTATTGTTAAAGTCAAAATGAATATGTACAATAGGAAGGCACTAAGATAGACTAAATTTAGCAACTATCTTGATGTGTTATATATATCTAATAAATTAAAATTAGACTTCTATAATTAAAAGCTGACATGCTCATTTGCTTTTCTAAGATAAAAAGAAAAGCAATGTTAAAGGAAGTTAAATTAGATTTTACCAACTGTTTAATGAGTTTCAGGATACATATACAATTTCAAAATGATCATTTTCAGAAACAGTATCTGACCTACCTGCCTTGTAAGAGGCATATAAATATCTATTCACACTCATTACTATAAAACTTATGATTTGTTTTATTTCTAATGAAACCAATGAAGTTTCCATCACATCAATGTGAAACACATAATAAATGCAGAACTTATATTCATAAGACATCACATTTCTTAAGATTATAATTCCTATTTTAATTTTATTATAGAACTTTTCCATAGTTTAGTTTTTAATGAATCTTCACATAGCATTTATTTCACTTCTTCAATATCCTGTGCCTAAGAAACTTTCCCATTGATCCCCTGTGACCATATTCCTCTCATAAATCAGCCTACTTTCAAGGTGCATTAACTGCTTCAAAACTACAGGGGGCCATGTGGTTAAGTGCTGCTGAACTGCTAGACATAGATCCAGAAACTGCTCTGCTCTGACCAATCACCTCTTCAAAGCACATTCATAAAATGTCATTCAAGTGACTACAGAGAACAGTTATTGAGTCTGCAAGGCATTATAGACTCATAATATACCAGCAGAAAGCTGAGAATATGCATGAGCCAGTCAAAAACTATACATGGCAAAGGGGTGCTATAAAAGATCATTAGGTAAATATTTTTGCATGCTACACTTTGGATTATTTGGAGTCAAGTTGTGACAGTTATCAGGAAAGGACTTCACATGGCACAGAAAATCATGACTAAAAAAAATCTGGGGGGTGGGGTGTCAGATGAGGGTAAAGGGGATCAAATATATGGTGATAGAAGGAGAACTGACTCTAGGTGGTGAACACACAATGGGATATATAGATGATGTAATACAGAATTGTACACCTGAAGTTTATGTAACTTTACTAAAAATTGTCACCCCAATAAACTTTAATTAAAAAAAGAAAAGAAAAGATGACTTGTTTAGGAAGCATTTAGAACAATTATGACCCCAGGAATTCAATCAGATTGGTAGAATTATAAACTTGAATTAACATTCAGAAAAATCTGGAGGAGGGGTTTTGCATTTAATCAGAGCCAAAAGATTAGTCAGGTTCAATCTGAAAAATTAGCCAAGTTTGAAAGATACAGCTCAAAACACTAAAGTCAGAGAGAGAGTAGGAAGACAAAGATTAGGTAGGGTCAGAAGTAATGAAAAATTGCACTAATGTTACTAAGATATTTGAGAACAGAAAATGGGTACTGAGAAAGAGAGTCCATTGCAGATGTTACCCAATACCTTGTGTTTTTTAATTCCTTGACTTTTCTTCGCCAGAGAAGTACTCACATAAGTCAGTTACAGAGTGCCAAGGAGAACATAAGAGTACACGTATTCTTTGTCGAGATAAACTGAGACATAATGAATGACTATGAGTTACAGAGAAAAGAGACACTATTGCTTTTTCCCAAGTAAAAATTATATATATATATATATATATATATATATATATATAATTTTTTTAAATTTATTTTTATTTTTTATAAAGAATGGAAGATCTAAAAGTAAAAAAGAACCTGGCATGTTGAAATAATGGAAACAATGAGAAGTGTTTGTATGGGGAGAGTAGATGTCAGGTTTGTGTAGAAAAGGGGAACAATGAGCGAATGAGCCTGGAGACATAGAAGACCACATTATGCAGATCCATATAAATCATGATGCAGAGTTTGTCATTAGTGCTTAAAATTATATTTATCAGAATAATAAACACACATATACACCGAGTAAAAAACTGAGTAATAACAAAAGGTTTATGTTAGAAAAACAGCATTACTGTGCCCAAGCACTTTATACACCAAGTTTGCTGCTCCTGTATGCAGTAATCAATCTGATTGAATGCGCTGGCATTAACCTTACATGCTAAAAAAATTATTAAATAGACAGTTTTTCTCAGTTATCAATTCTTCACAATATTCATTGATTTTCTGTTGCATCACCAAATCCCATTTTGCTTTTCCCCATCCAAGTAATAGAGCGTTAGCAAAAATTTGATTAAAGTAATAGTTGTGTCTACAAATATTTTATTCAGTTCAAGGCAATAGTGTATTATGATTATATTTCTTTTCATGTAAAACTTTCTTTCCTATAATGTGTAATTACCACAGTCGCTATCAATTTGCATAGTTTGCCTTGTATCTGTCACATCTTTCTATGTATATATCACATTTTTTATTCAAATATTCTAGCAGATCTGTTAAATGCTTACTAATATCATTTTCATACATCCCAACACATCATTTTAAGTATTGATCTTTTTTTCTCTTTTTCACTTGCAAAATTCCCTCTTACAAACATTGTTCTTTTCCCTGTTCTGATGTATTCAGTATCGTGTTTCCTGGGACCCAAGTCTTATTTCTCAATCATTCCTCTTGCTAACAGCTTTATACTTTCATAAGACATACAAAATATACATTTTTATATCCATACCTATTTGAAAAATTCATTAATCTGTCCTCACACTTGATTGCTAATTTAGCTGAGTACAGAATTTCAGGTTAGAAATCAGTTGCCTCATAATTTGAAGGTATTTCTTTGCCATTGTCTTCTAGTATACCTGTCAACATGCAACAGGATTGCACCAGAACAAATTCTATCCTCATTCTTTGTATGCATCTGTATTTTGTATGTTTAATTTATTTTTCTGGAAAATTTTAATATCTTCTCTTCGGTATTCAGAAATTTCATGATTATTGGTGTGTGTGTGTGTATGTGTGTGTGTGTGTGTGTGTGTGTGTGTATTCATTGTGATGGTGGCTGGGTAGAGAGTCAAGACTCTTCAACTCTAAAAAAAAAGTTGACATATTATTTATTTCACAAATTTCTTCTCTCAAGTAATTTGGTTCTTTTCTCTGAAACTCTCATTACTTGGCTCTCCTAGAGTGAAATTCTCAAATCTCATCATTTTATTCTCTATTTCCTTCTCTTTTTTTGTTATTATTTTTTAAATATTTTCTTCACTTTATCTTCAAAACCCTTCTACAGAATTTTTAATTTTTATGTTTTTAATTCTCTAAAGCTCTCATTCTTTTATTGATCCTTTGGAATCAATGTACTATTGCTTAAAGAATACAACCCATTCTACCATTTTTTAATGATATTCATATAGCCTTGGGGTATTTTCTTCTATACTATCTTTCGTCTTTATTTTTTGTTTATTTTTTGTATGTTTTTTGCTTTTGCATTTATGTTTTTTACATTTTCTATAAATGTGTAGTGATCAATAATTATCTATTGATATTGGGCAGTTTTGTATGTCAATGAGGTACAATAGAGGACTTCACCACCATTCGATTAGGTGGTGAGTTACCTTCTCAATGGGTGAAGGCACAATCACTACATGAAATCATTTTCCCTAGAGTTTCTTCAAAGAAGAGTCATCTAGTTTTCTACATGGGCACTAGGTAACTGCATGCTAGCATTCAGAATACAGGCAGGTCAGTATATGACTTCATTTAGTTCTTCCATTTCCTGCCCTATGATTTGTCTTTACTTCTATTCTAGCTGGAACCAGGAAACTGCCTGGTACATGCTTTAATGTTTTGTTTTGTTTGCTTTGTTTTGTTTTCCAGAAAATGCAACTCCAGACTACAAGGGAGAAATAGGAGATAAATTATTTGGGGTGCAGTGTTGACTTGAGGAGTAACTAACATATAGTTAGTTCTATATACCACCTCTGTTCTTAATGCTATCTTGCATTTCTGTGTACCCCAGGTGTTGCCAGATGAACTGCCTCACATAAGTAAACTTCTCTGTATATATTTGGATTGCAACTTATGCTATCCATGACAATTCCCATTCCTTTATCTGCTTTGAATGTTTTTTAAAAGTACTGCACTCTTCTGTTTCCTTTTGAGTTTACATTCACTTATTGGCATTTTAGAAGAGCTTTAGAAAATAAATGCTCATGTGGCCAAATTTTCATGTTTAACCAAAAATCCAAGAGATTGAATTTCACTTTAATAGCATGATGTTTAATTGAATGATTTTAAATAGTCATTGATCTGATCAATCTACTGATAAACTGATAATTGTCTATTGGATTTGCCACAAGAGACAATTAGTGACTTTTTGAAGGTCATTTCAATGGGGTTGTGAATACATAAGCCAGACAGCAGTGTGTTGTGCAATCAGCGTAGAAGAGAAATTGGAAATGTAAACTATAAACATCTGTCTCAGGCTATTTTCTGGACCAGTGATTGTAAAACTGGGATACAATTATTGTTCTAATCTAGATAGGACTTCGTGGTGATGTCAACCAAGAGCAATGACCAAGGAGTAAAGAGAACTAGGTTAAAAAAAATATTTAGGAGATAACATTAAAAGACTACAGTGATAAGGAGAGACGAGGAAAAAGGGTATTTAAGGATGACATCCAAGTATAGATTTGGGCAACTAGGAAGAACAGAAGGGGGAGCAATTTAGGGCAAAGCAGTAAGAAGAAGGCTGGTGTTGTCTCCCAGCCATGCTAATTTTGAAATGGTCTTCACCCAGTAGGTAGACTGGACTATCTGAGACTCAGGGGAATCATCTGGACTAAGATTAACATGTTACTATCATGAAACCGTCAGAGAGTGACATGCAGAGAAAGAGGAGGAATGAGAAACGGGATTGGGTGAGATCCCAGATGAACACAACATTTAAAGGACTTAAAGAGAGGATCACAGATCTTGGGGTAAGAATAATCAGAAAGGCAGATGAGAAATTAAAAGAGTGAGAGTATAGAGAAGTATAGAGTATAGAGAGTATAGAGAAGGGGGTCAGCAACATAGGTAAGTGCTGTTAAATATGCAAGAGATAAGAACTGATAATAGGCCATTGGATTATAGGCTAGTGAGCTTCACAAGAGCATTTCAGTGGAATGATGGAGGCAGTAATCAGACATTGATGTGCTGAGGCATGGACAATGGATCGGAAAATAAAACAGGCAAAAACCGATCAAACTTTACAGACATTCAAATATCAAAAAATGATGATCTTATTTGTATGGTATTTCCAAGACTATCAGGGTTAGGTAGGATAAGTCGTCAGTATACCAATCACGGTAGTTGCCAGTATAAAGGAATGTTCTATATACAAATGAAAATAGATGTCCAAATAAAGTGGTAAAATATATTTATTACTATTTTTATATAAATTGAGTCATACAATATGTAATCCTTTGTGACTGGCTTCTTTTACTTAGAATAATGTTTTCAAGGTTCTTCTATGTTGTACCATTATCAGTACTTCAGTCCTTTTTACTTCTGGACAATATTTCATTGTATAGATATATCACATTTTTTATATCACATTTTATTTATCCATTCATTAGTTGATGAACATTGGAGATATTTCCGCTTTTTGAACATTATAAATAATGCTATCAACGTTCATGTACAAGTTTTTATGTGGACACATTTTTTTTTCTCCCTTGGATAAACACAAAAGTAGAATTCCTAGATCATATAACTCTGTGTTTAACCTTTTGAGAAACTATCTATTTTCCAAAATAGTTTTACATTCCACCAGCGATGTTTGAGGGTTCCATTTCTCCACACTTTACCTCACTTGTTATTGTCTTTTTGATTATGTATCAAAACTATTTTGAGGCTTAAAGATGTTAAGTAAGGTGACTATAAACATGCAGCTAGTACCCACAAGAGCTGAAATTTAACCATATTCCTTGTGTTAACTCAAAACTCATGCTCTTTTAGCATATCACTCACTACATTCTATCAAATGTATTTTAGTAAAACTAAAGGAAATTTTTTCCTTTTTCTTTTTTTTTTTTAGATTCTTTGAGGTCACTGAATGGATAGTTACATGTCTACTAATTGTCAAAAGCAATATTTTTCTCATGTATTCTACTTGTTTATAACATAATGCTATACATTTATTTTTTAGATTGCATAATTCCTGAAGTAATTCAATCTCAATAATTTCAATTTTTGAAAATAAGTCTGAATATAGTGGGAGCTGTCTATAATTTGGAATCTCATTTTGTGACATAAACCATATTTCACATTATTTATTAAACAGAAAGATTAGAGGTTTTAGCTTATAAAAGGCTATAGTTTTTCCTAATCACCTAAATAAAAAGTATGAAAGTTCTAGTGTTCAATGTTCTTTCAACATGTTTTACAAACAAAAAACCTGGCAGATAAATGGCTCAAATCTTAAAAGGTAATGATAACGTGTAAGATCAGCAGCAGCCAAGTGAATATAAAGTCAAATTTTTACCTAACATAAAATAATTACACACTCTTTAAATAATAAAAAGCAAATTATCAATGGCCAAACCAAAACCCATTACTTTCAAAAAGTGTTTTTAAACTGTAATCTCCAGTTGATTGTACACTAATTGAAATAGTTGATTTTTATGCTGATAACTGATCTCTTCTAATTCACAGCCCACAGTGAACTTAGTGCGTTATGCCACAAATTCCAGAAAGGAACCTTCCATTGAATTTACTCAGACACACTAATTGCTAAATTAGATGAACATTCAATGTTATTGAGTGCATTTCAAACACTTCCTTCTGAACCAAAAGATAACTAAATGTGTTTTGATCACTGCTATATTGCTAATACAAAATCAAGAAGTGCTTGTCCTTCTGAAACATTAATACTGTAAGCCTGGTGACATGAAACTTCCGTGTAGTGGAGATGAGGTGGAAGGAGTCAGGGTGCTTTAGAAAATTCCTCAGAAAGAAAAGGAGTTGGAAGAAGTGAAGGAATTTCACAGAATCACCGCCACACCACCGTCCAATAGATCATAGTTAGCAATTGAGCAGTCAATTATGATAGACTAGTTTTGCATCATTATTACAGGCTATTAACAATAGAAAAATGTTTCTAAAATGTGTTTTATAGTAAGTGGTTTAATGCAAAGCTTGAACAATTTTCAGAATTCATAAATTTTTAGACACTAATATCTTTTTAAAGTGCTGTGTTTTATTTGTGTGTGTTGGTTTTTTTGTTTTTTGTATTTATAAACATTAACCTTATAACAAGCCATTGAGATTTAAACTAGAACCTCATCTCAGTCTATCAGGGCTCTAAAGTTACTATTTACCATATTGGTACCCTAGGAACTGAATGAGAAAAAAGAAAAGAGGTAATCTAGTATAGTCTTTTCCTACATTAAATAAGATAGTCTCTCATCTATGCTTGAACCCAGTAGATTGTGATTATTAAAATACACATCATAAAATATCTACATAATTTGTGGTTGTAAGTAAATGGCTATGATCATTGCTTTTACTGACATTTCAAAATCAAATTTGTTTTCTACATGAAGACTGCCTTCTAAAGAAGATTTAGTCTCTCTAGAAAAATGAATATTTAATAGAAACTGATAATATTCTTATATGTATTGGAATCGTTAGGTTTAAAGAAATAAACTGTTACTTAAACCTACTACTTTTAACAACACTGTAACATTTATTGGTTTTACAATAAAATAATTATACAAGATTGCTGTGATATTACTTTTTATGTTTCATATTGAAAGTAGGTTAAGCAATTTCTAAGCAGTGGGTCATTATTTTTCACAGTTGCTCAGAGGTTAGGATTTTAACTGCTGACATCATTTTTTTTGAAAAATGATGATGCTATTTAATGCTTAAACATAAACTGCTGCATAACTGTAACATTTTTGCTGACAACTTTGCCCCAAACAAACTTAATTAATATGAACCACAAGAAGTTTCAAAGTAAATTTTGAAGGAGAGAAAATTTGAATTAAGACATGCATACATTTCCTCAGTCAGGTAAACTCAGAGTAATCAAGCATTGTTTCAAATCAATTATCAAAGGACAATTCAGTCTGAGGCAAACATCTAAGAAAGTCCATGTTAACCCTTTAGAAAATTCCTCACTGGTTATTGGTTACATCATATTTATCACAGATGATTTTTAAAGGTACAAGCATCATTGTCCATCTCAAGCAGAGGCTGTGGAAAGTAGGAAACTGCTATAAAGTATCTCACCAGCTCCTGCTCTGGCCAGGTGCTCTCCTGCAACCTCACAGGAACCTACACTCTGTGGGACACCAAGGATGGCCTCACCCTAGGATTCTGGTGGAGAAAAGGGAAAAATCACCAAGGACAGATGTGGTGTGCCCCCAAGGGCCTTACTCAGGATTGTCAGGAGGATCAGGGGTAGAAGAGAGAAGAAAAAACTGTATGAAAAGTGAGACGTGAAATGCAGAGGTTTGGACATTTTTCACTTTGAGAGGGTCATGCAGAGAAGTGATGGAAATAGCAACAATGTGGAAATGGTGATTTTTCTTCTGGGGTCATGGTACACACAATGACACAGGAGTTCCCATCTACCACACAGTGAGTCTGCCTAGAAGAGGTGAGCCATTGACGAGGGCCACTGAATATTTACGCAGATGCTGTCCAGCTCTTTACTTGTCCACAGTGCACTATTGCTCATCACAACTCATAATTTGTGGAACCTGATTTGATTACAGTGACTTAGTCTTCAGAAAAAGGATAAATTGCTCAAGAAATATACAGGCATTATAAGATGGATATTTGATGACTGGTTGAAAAATAGTTCTTCCCTGTGATTTTGCTCTGCCAATATAATTTTTTCTGAAGATTATGGAATGAATGAAAGCCTGCTGATACTGCTCTGGTATGTTAAACAATTTTGGATCATAACAGAGCTTTTGTAAGTTGCCTCATTGAGTTTTGAGAACCAAAGTTAAAGTTTTACTTTATTAACTTTCTCTTCTGTTCCCCTATCAGGGGGTTTTAACCTGGGATCTGCAAATCGATCCTCAACGGTAGATGGAGTTCAGGGTGTCTCTGAACTTGATTGAGGGAAAAAAATTATATATTTTCATTAACCTCTAAATAAAGCCTAGAATTTATTTCAACTCTGAATGTAGGCAACAAACCATAACATTACGGTTTGTATTAGCAGCCCATAGTAGTAGAGCAGTACCCGTGACTTTGTCACCAGTAGAAATTACATATTTTCATATCCTGATACAGTGGTTGCAGCTATCTTGAAATTGTTTAAAATCATCACTATATCAAAAGTATGGTGGTTATTAGACCTATTATTAGATCTTATATAATTTATTATTTTAAAAGCATTTATTATATCCAATTAACTATTTTGACAATTAAAAAATAAATAAAATTGAATTTCTTTTTATAATGAACACTGATTATTCTTCAGTAAGATAAAGTTAATTTTGCTAAATATCTGATCGGTCCTAGATTAACTCTGTAAGCATCTACAAGATACCACCATACATTTAATAAATGTTTTCTCCATTCATAGATTCTTGTGATATGCATTTTTTCATATGATTCTGCAATTTTAAAATATATTCTCCTCTAACAGTTTTGATATGAATTGCTCCTCTAACAAGAAGATGGCAACCTCAGACAGTCTCATGACTTTAATACTATCTATGTACACCTCCAGCTCTGGTTGCCAAGGAATTCTGAATGTTCCTTTGGGTGTCTGTTTGGCATCTCAAATTTAAGGGAACCATCATTTCCAATTAACCCCAATGAACAAATCCTAGACCTGCTCCACACCCAGATTTCATTTTTTCATCACTGATACCATCATCCCAACAAATATAGTTATTAATATTATCCTTGTTCTCTCTTTTTCTCACCTCGATTTCCAATCCATCAACAATTCCTGATAATTCCATTTCCCATATTCATCTAAATCTGTCTTCTTCTCATATTATCCACTCTTCTTATTCTAGCTCCACTCACCACTATCTTCTGCCTGTATAACTTTCTTCTACTCTTGATCTTCAAAGTCTATTTTCCATAATGAAGCCAAAATTATCTTCGTAAAACAATAATTAAATTGTATCATCCTCTACCTACACTCTTTTCATGGATTCCCTCTCCACAGAGGATAAAAATCTAAACTCCTGCCAGAGTCTACCAGACTCCCCGTAATTTAGTTTATGTTTTTCTCTTCCCCTTCATTCATTCATTCTGTTCTAGCCACATGTCTTTGTCTGTCCTATGAATACAAGAAACCTATTTCTATCACAGGTCCTTTGAATTTATTATTTCCTCTGCCCCAAACACAGTTCTCCCAGATTCCCCTGTGATTCTTTTCTTCTTTTTCTATTTCTCATTCAGATCAACTCAAATATGCCCCTTTCAGTGGCCTCCACTAAAACAGTCTTCTTAAGTACATTTCCCTACCTTATCCGCTTTTGTTTCCTTGGTAATATTTGTCAGCTGCAGTTATATTTTTCTTAGAACTTTTTCTTAGAATGTAAATCCATGAGAGCAGGGTGTGTCTGCTTTGTTTACCTGGTTAACCTCAGTGCCTTGCGTAGAACCAGGCCCACAGTGAGAATTCAATAAGTACTAGGCGAATATTTTAAATAAGTTAATTGTTAAGACACATAAAAAGTGGCATTTTCAAAGTAAAACCCCTATGTGCTTGTTTTGTAACTCTAATTACAAAGGTTTCAGGGTAGAAAATGAGGTACAGTTCAATGGCAGGCTAAGAAGAAAAGTATTTTGGGGCTACTATATGGAGCCAATGTTTGCTAATAAATATACATATGGCTGGCTTAATTCCATATGTAAATATTTATATAAATATTTACATATGGAAATAAGGGACAAGAGGAACATTTGCTTATGCCAATGATGAGAAATGGAATTTTCATAGTAAACCATTAACAAATGGACTTAATATCCATTACAATAAAAAATAAGTATTTACTCAGACACAAATACGTAATCATCTAAGTGTACAGATTAGATTCAGAAATATGTTCCAACTTCTACTTTCTCCATTGTTCCACACTTACTCCCAATTAATAAATTTTCACAGAAGACAGTTGTCTGCACCTTTTCAGATTTGACACTGTGATGAGTCCTTTCAACTGCCCCTTGATATGGACAGTACAATAGCCACCCCTGCCAGGACACACACATATTATCAGTAGTCAGAAGTCTGGTAAAATCAAAAATTTCTCTTCATCTCTAGGAGAGATGGCTTAGGAAAGAACATTTTCTAAGATATTAAAGGTGAATATTGTAGTGATACCTGTACAAAATATGACTTTCTTCTATCTTCTATAAAAATCTAAGTTTCAATTACACCATCCTAGTAGACATTAAAAACCTACACCTCAAAGGTAGCATTTTGTTTGATATTCTCTTGTAACTCTAGAATGAAACTTAAGCATGAATAATGGGAGAGCTGCACACTAATGAAAGAATGGGACTCAATTTAACACAGGAGAAAAAAAAAGAAGTGTGATTATTTCCCTCTCCCACCTTGAAAAAAGAGATGACTTTGAAACTATGAAACAAGAAGTGGGAAATGTTAAGCTGAACAGGCAACCCTCCTCCTAAGAGTTTTCATGAACCCTATATTTGGGATATCTATTTACTTCTTTGTCAATATATTTTCTTATAACCGTGCATTCTTTCTTATTTAGCAGCTCCATCCTTACTACCTATAAGAGGGTTTTCTATCTCTTTTCATCATGTACATATTCCATAAAAACACTTTGAACACACACTTGATACACATATTTATATATTGCAAAATTATATACATGTGCCACTGCTACATATTTTACATTTACATATTTTACACATCTTTTATACATCTTTTACATTACATTTTACATTACATATTTTATACATCTTTTATACGTAATACAACTGTTACATATTTTATACATCTTCTTACAACTATAAAAAGTAACAGAACAAGATAGGATAAATATACACCAAAGTTCTATATTTCTTACCTGCCCTCCAATGGATCAGCTGTGTACTCCCTGGGGAATACTTACCCCACTTTGGAGACCACTAAGATTTTGCTGTCTCGATGAGAGGAACTGATTATAAGAATCTCTTTTAATTTTATGATCAACTGGGTACTAGAGTTTTCAAATAACCTAGATATACATAACATGCATGATGCTGTGAGGTGCCATATATATATATATATATATACACATACCACACTTCTTTATCCATTCATCTTTCTTGGTAGAACTTAGTTTTGGTTTTGCCACTTAAGAGAGAACTCTACTTTCCTAACATACCAGTCACAAAATAAGCAAAGTAGCCCTCATTATCACCACCTAGAAGGGATAGATTTATGGTATCACAGACCTCCTTGCCCTCCTTACACAAACTTTGCTCAAGATACAGAGACTTTCATAAAGGTGGAATCCTAAGAACTGGTCCCACATAAACAAGATTTACAGAGCAATTATGAGAAGCATACCAAAGACTCTAGAATACTTTAATATCAATAAAAACTGTACTGTTTTTAAGTATAGTTTCTGACATACAATACTAAAATAAGTATCAATTATACATACAAAGTTTTGCTTAGAAAAAAAACGAAATTTATGCACATACAAATTGTTATATTGATATATAAAGATTAACAACTAAAAAAAATAGTA
This sequence comes from Rhinolophus hipposideros, assembly GCF_964194185.1. NCBI lineage: Eukaryota > Metazoa > Chordata > Mammalia > Chiroptera > Rhinolophidae > Rhinolophus > Rhinolophus hipposideros. The sequence continues at coordinate 68,462,301 of NC_138050.1, forward strand.
CTTTTTATCCAAAACCCAAATTAGTTCAGCGTGTAGGTGGTCTTTACAACATGTAAAATAATATTTGTTTATAATTAATAGGATAGTTCAATAAAATATTATTTTGATAGCTTCATGGTTCACATGCCATGTATTAGAAACAGCAGTATATACTCATTTGATTAAATAACAGAATTAAAGATAAAATAGAAGTATTTCATAAACAATCATTGGGTAAATTATAAGATAACATGTAAAGGGTGGTAGAAAAAATAAATAGAAGACATGGATGTTATTCATTTACGACTTAACTTTTGTTAAAAATACAGCAGAAACCTTAACAGCAAGGCTCACAGTCTTACCTGCAAGGTGAATTTGGCATACTCCATGCTCTGCTGTGTGTTTTCTTTAATGGTGAGTATTTCCTATTTCTAAAATTTATTATTCAGGTGGAAGTTCAGCCTGAGATTCTCATTATTTATTGAAATGCCGAGGCGATGGTTCCTTTTCACAGGTACAGATTGCCCACCCATTAAAATACAGCTACATGTCGACTTTAAATGGAAATCACTCAAACAAATATTTCTAAAACCCTGTGTATAAAGAAGTTATTCAGTACTCAATTTTAGGTAGGATTGTCAGATAGGATTAATAAATTTATCAAATATAATGGAAAGCAACCGCTAATTATTTACCATTGCATATACCCATAAGAGATGATCAGCACTTACCTGAATAACATGCTTCAGTTTATCAATAATCTGATTTATCACAGGATCTGTTCCCTTGACTTTGATTTCAGGGTTTCCAGATTGGTCTTTGATTCCACTTCCAACCACACGCTGAGTGTAGCTAACAAAGTGAACAGTGAAAGATACATGACTTAGTAACCTGGTCAGTGTATAAACTGCCACAACTATCTGAACAGATTTGAGTTCAGAATTCAGTTCTTTAAGAATACTCAACAATGCATTTTTTTCTTGGAACAGAAACTGGGACCACTACAATGTTTTTCCTGGAAGAATGCTTAGTCTAAAAATATAGACTATTCTAATGTTTTTCTCTCAAAGGACCCAACTAAAAATTGTGTTTTTAATACTAGTTACCAATATACTAGAAAGAGTTAATACACATCTCACCTTGTTAACAATTCTTGCCAATAACACATAAGGCTGAATCCATGCTATCTGGGACAATTTTTTATTTCACACAATATTTAGAAAAGTAACAACATCTTTTTTTTGTACATTTTGGACTACAGAAAACTATAAATGCACTTAAACTGTTAACATCCAAATCATAAATATTATAAATAAACAAGAAAAACCTGCAAAATATTTTGCAAATAGAGCAAGTACAATCTGCTTCCACCAAGGTTCACCTAAAGGTTAACTACAAGTTCTAGTAAATCACATTATATTACTATGTAAAAGGATGATTTCACAGTCAATGAGAGTCATTGCAAGTCACTACTTTCCCCAAATGGCAATCATATAATGCCAATTTATCATTCATGCAAACACTTAAATTTATGAGTCACAAAAATGTATTAAGTGCCGCCTACAGTATTCAAATCCTGTCCGTACTAGGTAACGTGAATTATAAGGAGATATAAGACTCAGTTCTTTTCCTCCACAATGCTGGTTATCTATCTGGGAATATAATGTATCCATTGACTTGTTCATTCAGGCATTCATTCATTACATTTTACTATATTTTAAACACACCTACTAGATTCTAGCAATGTAATTATCCTTGTTTTCCTGGTTGTGTAGCATTAGGACAAGGGAACAGTTAAAGTACAACATGAAGACTGACGGACATGTCCCCTCTGCTGTGGGGAGAGCTAGAAGGAACTGCATGCCAAGTGAGAGGCAGGATTGTAGAGGCTGAGCATGTGGAGAAGAACACTCGGACTGAGACCCTTAGGGAAAAACTAAACAAATCATAGCCTCAGGTAGCCCTTGAAGTATTAAGGTAAGAACAAGCCTCAGATGGTGTGGTTAATGTGGATTCCAGGGCAAAGGATGGCATCCCAGCAGAGGAAATGGCAAAGGTACATGAATAACTCACACAAAGAAGACCAGGATGGCTTATATTTACAAAGAAAGAGTAAAATGGGGGTAAGTAAGAGAAAGGAGGCCACGCCCTGAAGAGTCTATTCTCTATGCGTAAGATCTCCTCTTGAGTACATTGGTTTGCTTACATTAAAGTATCATAATAAACTGGCCTCAGAGACTTTTCAACAATCATCTCCCCATGATTTGTAATGTAATTTCCCTTCCCTCTATTTGAGCAGAGCATTACAACTATCCACATGCATCCTCTGCGTTCTCTGCCGCAACGGAAACTCTTTGAAAAGATAAAAGGAGTTTCCACTGTTGAGAATAAGGTCTTACAAAAGGAGTTTCAAGAAATAGTTTGTTCTGCCCAAGATTATGCACAGCCAACGACCAATTTTAAAAAGTGGGTCAAACAATTCCCAGTCAGGTCCTTCTAATAATGATAAATGATGGAACACTTTGATATTGATGTCAATTGGACATAACAAAAATATATTAATGTCTTTGTATTTTGAAAACAACATTGAACCCATTCTTTATCCAGAAATAGAGAGTTTGGAGTTAGGTCTTCCGGTATACAATAGGGTCTTGGAAACATATATCAAGAACAAATAGTAGAAGAAAAATAATTATACATATGCTATTAATATGTACTAATCTTGTTAGGTTAGCAGAATAAAATAAACTGTAAACAGCAAGTGTCTCCACTCCTCTGTAGCAATTATGCTTCTCTTCCAACTATTTCAAGCAGATTGAAAAGGTAGCTTCTTTATTAACGCGTTGTTAATAATGACGAAAAATATGAATAAATAAATGGACATACATATGTATGATTCTGGTGTTAGTTTAGTTACTTTCTGGGAGTTTGTCAATTCATCATCATAATAATCACTTGTTGTGGCTATGAGAATGTGCCTCAGATCTCAAAGTATGGGAAGTTTAATTGAATAAAGGGCACCTGCTGCTTTGCTTTGAAATCTATTTCTGCATCTACCCCCAACCAAGGACTGAGTGCAGCAGGCATCCTAAACCAGGTCCATCACTGGAAGACATAGGCCTCCTCTGATGGACGATTTGGTCTCAGGATTGATTCCCTGAAACTCTTGTTAACCTTTCCTTAGACTGTGCATCATGCTGAAAGGCAGGCACTCCATCTTCCCTTCCTCTCTCCTTCACTCTGTGTCACACTTGCTTCAAACAAACAGCTCTTCCATCCTGAGTCAGTTTCCTCATCATTTTCTCTCATTCACATTTTTACCTTAATAAAATCCCATTGTGTCTAATCCCTTTTGGGAACCTGCTTCTTGGAAGACCCAGACTAATACACCATATAATACATGCACTATAATTATTCCCATTCTACAGATTGGGGATCTGAAATCTGAATAGGTTACATAACTTTCCCAAGGCAACACTGTTTATTAAGCATGCAGCAACACTATGAACCCAGGGAATGTGAGCTCTAAAATACAATCACTGAAATAATTATTAATGAAAACTCTTGAAACCAACTGATACAAATTAGAGATACAATTAGCTTGTTTCAAAGTGGTACTGATGTTATTATTTTTGTTATTATTATTTTAGTGGAACTACTATATTTTCAAAGGTTTCACTGCCTATAATTAGGAAGGGATATACTATTTTCTTCAAAAATCTCCTCAACAAATAGTTGTATATTACCAGCTAAAGAGTGAAATAATAGTTTCACTGTTTCTTTTCACTGGCAAGGTGAAAAGAAATTAACAGATTGCAAGTTTGCAATAAGATATTTCTATGTTTCTCCAGAAACACAGACATAATGGAAGCAATGGAAACTGAAACTCATCTCTTAATTTTAAATAAACTATTACTGGTGCACATACTGGTTTATTTACAGACCATGAAATTTTCTTTTAAGAGGCCAGAACACTGCTTCACATTAATCTCAAGAATTGCTCCTTTTTTGTTCTTAATCATCCCACTTAATAACACAGATACAATTTATCAGAATTACAATTGATCAAGAATCTCATTCCAAGCTAGTATATTATGAAATAGTTCAGGAACGCTATTCTTATGTATCATTTGAATAAGGAAAAGTACTACAGAGCGGGGCATTCAGGATTCTTCAAGTGAAAGGCAATTTAATAAAATTAGTTATTCTTTCATGATTTTGTAAGGTTAAGAGAAACCTCAATGCAGTAGTGGTATATACACACCAGAGTGATTTAAGTCCTATGACTCTGGATATACTTAATAGGTATTCGAATGCTCATAGAAGTATTAGTCAAAATAGCCTCAAACTGGACCCAACCCAAATGTCCATACACATTAGCATGGACACATAAATGGTAGCATATTTATGACATGCTACATATGAGAATGAATGAATTACAACTATATGCAAAATTTTATAAGCTAAATATTGAATGAAAGAAGCAAGATATGGAACATACTCTATGACTCCATTAATAAAAAAGTTTAAAAACTACTTAATGAGGTTTCAAATCACCATAAGTGCTATTGTACGAGAGAGTGTCTAGAAGGTTGAAAGTGGTTTCTGGAGTTCTAATACTAATTTCTTGATTTGGGTACTTGTTACCCAAGAATACTCATATTATGTTACAAAAATTGTACAGTTAAGATGTGGATACTTTATGCATGTACTTTCAATGTAAATAAAACATTAAAAATGTATTGTATTCTTTTTCTTCATATATATGCAATCAACAAATTTATATTGAACAATATACTGAGAGTGCCAACATTTTAAGAGATGTTAACATTTTGAACATTGTTCAAGCAGTAGTTCGCCGTAATCAGAAGTGTCTGGACACTGATGGTAACGACTTTGAGTACCTCTTGTAATTGCTTAACTCAAACATAACTTGTATTCATGTTATCAGTACATACTGAGTATTACAATTTTAATACAGTTATTTCCTTTCTTAAAATGTGTATACATTTTTTTGGCACCCTCTGTATAAATAAAAGATCTACATAGGTATTTTTAACAGTGGCTAAATAGATTTGTCATCACTAAATGAGTAATTTAGGATCCTAACTTGATGTAAAAACTTACTCCCTGTAGACTTTAATTTGTATGCAAAATACATGATTTCTAAAACAAATAAATTTTTTTCTATCAAATACTTTTTATTTGAGCTTTTCGCATTATGAAATTTTAATAAATCATTTATCACTCTCTTTTCTCCTAAGTGTACAAGTAATGGACAAAACATTTCAAGGAACCTTACAGAGATTTCTTGACTTGAAAAACTGCTCACATTTCAATGACAAGGGGGGAACAAAACACAAAAAATAGAGAGGAAAATTTTTTTGTTAGAGAAGTAATAGACCCACCATCTGTGCTTATTTCTTCTGAGCAGGTCTGGTAATAGATGAAAGCTCCCCAAGTACAACTCATTTTTCATTAACATGGAGAAAAAGTCAAGCACAGATATACTGTGTTTCCCTGAAAATAAGACTGGGTCTTACATTAATTTTTGTTCCAAAAGATGCATTAGGGAACATTTTCAGGGGATGTCTTATTTTTTTCATGTACAACAATCTACATTTATTCAAATACAGTCATGTCATCTTCTTCTGGAACATCATTATAACATACTAAATGCATCCGTCTGGCTGAAGATCTTAACGGGAGCTTATTTTCAGGGTAGGCCTTATTTTTGGGAAACATAGTATGTACATTCTATAAAAATCTTTTTAAATGATGTTTAATAAGATTCCAGTTCTCTTTGTGTGCAACATATGAAATATGAAAAAGAAGTGCTAATAAATCTATATGTCACTGGGTCATTTCTCCTATCAAAATTACTTATTTGAAATCCATGTACCTTATTAGTTGATATTATTTCCACTTTATTTAGAATGCAACAGAATTTGTTTCAGAGCCACATCAAAAGTATGATATTTTGATATGTACTTTACACAATTTCAGGTAGAAAAATGTTTGGACTCTGATCTGGAATTCATTGCAAATCATTTCAAGTGGTCTGTCACAGAAATCTTTGATAACTTCACTGGGTAGGATATAAGAACATAACAGTGATAAGAGATGAGCGATACACCTGATCAGAGCTTACTCTTTTTACCATTATTGGCATTGTTGTTAGAGGTTAAAGATAAGAATGGGGACTATGTTGTTGTTGGTGGTGATAGTAGTAGATGTTTTATTTATAAAAGTATCTATTTATAAAGTAGATGCTTTTTTTGGTATGACTTGGTAAGGTCATTATATATTAAAATTACTTCCATTTCCAGAGTTTTGAGTCTTCTAATTTGTTGGAGGCAAGACACATGCATGTCTTTGGCTCTGGTAGATATGTTGTCTCAGGTTGAAAGAAGGTCTGGGCATTGTATTATATGCAACCATTAGTGAACCTCTTCTTCAACCCATTTCTGGGCCTCCCTACCTGGTTCTAGCAGCAAATGTGAAAGTAAGCACTAGAGATTTATTTCTTGTAAATTTCCTCAACTACATAGGTGATCCTGGATACCCCGGCTGAGTTTTGCTTTGTGTACATGCAGCTTCTATATAGCACTTTTCTTCTAAAGTGACGGTCTTAATCTTTGAAATCTCAGAACAGAAAGGAGTCATATGATTGATTTTATGTGCCAGTTTATAAAAATAACCTTTCATGGTAGGTAAGAGGCCTAGAGGGGATTTAGAGAAGGAAGACATCTGTAGAATCCATTCAAACACGATTAAACTTTTTGTGATTGTACTATCTCAATTCAATTGTTGAGCCACAAACTATTTTTCAAGTTAATCTCTACATTTATTTAGATTTATAATTATAGATCAGTAATGTCTAAATTTGAGATCTATGTTTCTGAATTTAAATAATGAAGTCAAAATATATAGTTAATAGAGACACTATGATCTTTATTATTACTTATACATAACTAATTTCCTGCTGATGATATCGTATTTTGTGATATAGGTAATACTCATTAACACTATTTTAGTAAAGTAATATCATGCTTTATAGAGCAACCAACAAGAAATGTTTAGTGGCTCACTACAATAAATCAAATAAGAACATGTTTAGAAAAAGAAAACAAGAATTTACTGAAGAATGGATATTAATCAATCTTCACCCTAACTTTTATTGGCAAGGCATGCATTTGTGCTTATCAGTTTAGCCATGTGAATCACATGTAAGCTGTGTTTCACGACATTTTATAAGATAAGCAGCTGTGTGAACCGAAAAAATAATATTTCCACATGAAAAACTTGTGCAAAGTCAGTAGTGTTTAGGGAGTTGTCATCTCAACAAGGGTTGACTATCTAATGAAAAATATTAAAAGTGAGCTTTACCCCATGGAAAAAAATCGTACTTTCTTGAGCCTTCTAACATCCTCCCCAGTCTTACCAAGAAAGGATAAATAACTTTAATTTAAAAAAAGAAAAAGAAAATCTGTTTTTGTAATTTTAAAATTTGAATTAAAAATTCAAAGCAAGTGGTAATAAACCTTTGGCTTACTTTATAATGACCTTCATTCAATTCAAGTAACTGTCAAATTTTAAACGATCAGTTCTAACTGATTTCAATTGCTCATACAGTTGTTATATGAGTTTTGAAATATTATACTAACGCCTGCTTTTCAAGGCACACACTTCAAAGTAAAACTCTTCTCAGTACGATACAGATAACTGAAATGGTGATCCACTTTGCACTGATTTTCTCACTTCACTATTTGATTCCAATAAACAAAGGTAAAATATTATTTAGGGGACAACTATTATCTGAGTACTAATAGTACTAATAAACTAAATAACATTTAAGTAAAAAAAAACAGTCAAAATGATTGAGAACATGAATTTCATTTAACCAACCTTTTATTAGGGACCTTACTAAATCCAAAAAGTGCCTAGACCCATACAGATATTATTTTCAAATGTAATTAACACCAATTTAATTAAATTTCATATATAAAACTGCCAACTGCATCACAAATACTTTAAAATTAGTTGCAAGATACAATCATTCTAAGATTACCAACATACCATCCAAATGAAACACCCAGGTGGGTGCTACCAATACATAATAAAATCAGAAAGAAAGAACTTCTGAATTTCAGAGTGTACTAGTTTCCTAGTATTGCCATACTCAACGCACTAAACAGAGTATTGTAAAGAAATTGAAAACTGCCTGAATGAAAATAAATTTCCTCTTGAACTTTAATTAATCAATAGATTTTACATATAAACCTCTATCCTTGAAATCATATTCTATTTTCCTCTATAGAAATTTTATTTACTGTAAAATAATATTTATATTTCAAATACATCTCTTAAATTATAACTTGTTTTTTTTCATTTACTTGTCCATTATAATTCAGTTGGCCTTAAGGAAAATATTTTAATTAGCTTTGAAAAATTTCAGTACATCATATCTAGCTTTTCCTGTATTTTCAATGACTTTGTCTTACCAACAAAAATAAACAGTGCTATTGACAATTTCCGGTTCCAAATTCATACAAAAAGGACTTATACCCTAAAAAATGATGTGTTCTCCTCTAAAACAGCAGCTCAACCACCTGCTCTGAATGCAAAAGTTTTCTGAAAGCTTTGAAGGCTATTGTGCAATGAAGGTGTTGAAAGCTGATGCTTCGGGAGCCCATATAGGCATATAGAATAAATTTTAATCACACTTAATTCTAACATGGTAGCAAGATTGTGACAATATTCAAATATGACTAATTTCATTAAATTAGCTACACTCATTAATCTCAGCTTAGTTCAAATTTATATAAATGCCTTGAAAGAAATAATTAAGCACTTCTAATTTTATTTTTTCGGATTTTTTTTAAGCACTCAGTATTCTTGTTTTATTACCTTAAGACTGTGAAGGCCCTTAGCAGGTTGCTGAATCCAGCATTCTGCTTTCAAGAAGAAATACATCTATACCAGGAATATAGTATTTGGCATTCATCTCTCGGCCTGTAGCCTAATAGATGTTTTGTCTGTCTTTCGTGTCAGTAACATAAATTTAGAGCTGGAAAGAACCTCAGAGGTCATCTAGTCCAACCTGAGCATCTTTTAAAACGAATGAAAAAGTATGTTTAGTTCATCATTTTGTACTTCTGCACTGTATATTTCCAGAAAAAAACCTTTGGTACAGCTTATAATAAAAGACACAGACACTATAAAACAAGGGCAAAATGACAGAACAATGAAGGGAAGGAAGAGATAGTTATATAAGGAGACCTAGGAAGGAGACACTACATTTCAGTCTAAAACTTAGCCCTGCACCTCTTGTTGGTGAAAGCCAAAAGGAAAACCAGAATTCAGAAAGGTCTTATCAGTTAATGAAAGTAGTATCTGCATCTGTCAGCAGCCATTTTTGGTATCCCTAAACTCTCAAGCAGCATGCATGAGTCTTTAAGTAAGAAACAATGAACAATCCAACCAAAATAATCTTTAATGGCAATTCCAAAGCTTTCAAATATGTACACATGACCCTTTCCTACATGAATCTTTGTTAAAAGCTTCCTGCATCCTGTTAATTAGAGTTCTGAGTAGTTATTTCTCCTGGGACATTGTTAACTGACTTGGTGAAAAATGTGGCCCTTAAAGAACTTAGAAGGGGAGATGGTTAATATTTACCTCAATTTATTTTTGTTTTTCAATTGTTATTTTATTTTATCACTCAAAAAGTGATACTCTATTATCACTGGGTAATGTATTAAAGCACTGTAGACACACAATCTCAGTGGCCAAGTGACTTAAGACAACTCACAAAGCAAAGTTCTGGTCTAAAGAACTATGCTGCCTTTACTATTCCACACAGCAAATAATCACACAGATTAGCAATTTACTAACAAATAAACACCAGTAGGAGAGGAAAGGTCAGTTACATAGTAAGCTATATTTTAACTGAAAGACAGTTAATTAAATAATTTCCGATAGATTCAATCATCCTACATTTAATGTAATCATTTTCTTTTTGCTTCCCTTACTTTTGGAAACTCATAGCTTTTCTTTTTTTTCTTTCTGTTTTATAGAGGAAATTAGTTGACAGATGTAATTTTCAAAGTTTAAATCAGGCCCAATACCAGTGCTCTATGAATTGGATGGTCTTGATATGTAGTCCATGTATTTTTGGACTAGGGAGAGGATCCTGTCAAGAGTGTCAAAAGCCCTGCATTTTGTATCTTTGTTTATGAACATTTCTCTATCTGCTATTACTTTGCGCATGAACAAATAGTCAGGATATTAATGAAAGCCAGGCATAATAACATAATAAAAACTGTATGTGTGTGTGTATATATATATATATATATATATATATATATATATATATATATGTATGTATATATATTCAAAGTTTAAATCAGGCCCATTACCAGTGTGTTTATATATATATAAACACATACATATATGTATTTATACACATTTAATAGCAAAAAGGTAAAAACTCTGGCCCAATGAAAAATATTTCAAGTTTAAAAAGATTTTTAAATAAATTTTCTTAACAAAAATAACTGTGTAGTAATTGTTTAGTATTTAGAAACCAATTAGAAATTGAGCATAACACATCAGTTTTAATATCCAGTTTCAATCTTGTCTCCAATTCTAACTTAAAGTTCTGTAAAACAATTCCATTTTGTGGTCTGTTGAATCTCAAAGTAAAAATTGATAGGTTTCGAATCACAGTTATTCTGAAGAGGAAGGAGGAGGAGGGAGAGAAATAAATAAGCTTTCCATCCATGCTCCATCTTAACTAGACCATAGCCAAATTCCTACTATCAAACAGTCCAGAGAAAACAATCCACTTGTGTAATAGAATTTAATTTGTTTCCACTTGCATATATGAGAAAATTACTTCTCCAGCTATGTCTTGGCAAACCCAGTTATGGCATACAGAAAACACCTGGACTTCGTTCCATAGAAAGAACTATATGTGCCTAGGGACTTTTAGATTCCTAATAGTTGTGATTACCCTAGGAAAACACTTGGCTGACTCAGTATATGAAAAATGCATACACAGAGTGCAGCATATTTCGGATGGTCTCCAGATTCTAAAGAGAACGGGTGTTTCTGATCCAGTTGCCTTAGAAATTCCACGCCTCTAGACAAATTCGGCCAATCTCTCCCTCACTCTCTGTTTTCCCTCTACTAATCCTCTTTTAGTCACTTACATTATTTCTGCCAGGTCCCTCAGGGTTTACAGACTCCAGCCTGAAAAGTTGTATCCATTTAGACCCCTTCCTCAGTCAGCCACCTTAAACATTAAGATTTTTGCAGCTGTTATTAAATTAAGGATTTTGAGATTACCCCAGATTATCTGGGTTGGCCCTATATCCCTTAAATGGCAGGCAGAGGGAGTCTTCTTTTTCACAGAGGAAAAGAGAAGGCAGTGGGACCGGACCTCAGACAAGAATTGGTGTGATACTGTCACAAGTTCAGAAATGCCAGAAGCCAGTGGAGAACAGTCTGATTTCAGATATGTGGGATATAAAACTTAAAGAAACAAAGGAACAAGACAAACAAATAAACAAAAACTCATAGACACAGACAATAGTTTAGTGGTTACCAGAGGGTAAGTTTGGGGGGGCGGATGGTAGATGAGGGTAAGGGGGATCAAATATATGGTGATGGAAGGACAACTGACTCTGGGTGGTGAACACACAATGTGATATATAGATGATGTATTACAGAGTTGTGTACTTGATGCCTATGTAGTTTTACTAGCCATTGTCACCCCAATACATTATAATTAAAAACAAAAAAGAAAAAAAGAAAGACATGTCAGAAGCTGAAAGAGGCAAGGAACGTTTTCTCCCTTGAGCCAGTAGAGGGAGCTCCGCCTTACTGACAATTTGATTTTGGCCCAGTGACACTGATTTCAGACTTCTGACCTCCAGAACTATTAGAGGACACATTTCTGTGGTTTTAAGTCTCTCAGTAGTATTACAGGAGCCACAGGAAACACACACAGCCGCCTACCAGAGTATCCTTCCTAGGTTATTGGTCCTCATTCCAGCTATTGCTTGATAGAACTTTCTGGGATACAAGTGAAATTAAGTAATTAATTAATTAATTAAGTAATTAATTGTACAGTGATTTGTGTAATGCCTTTAGCTTCCTTCTAGATTGTAAATTCTTGAGGTCAAGTAGTGTGTCTGTCTTAATCATGCTCTAGTTGCAGGACTTAGCAAAATATTTAGAATGTGAGAGGTCCGTCTATATTTGTTATCTGTAGGAATGTATAATGAATAGAAAAGTAAGCTAAAAAACAATTTTCAGGCAATTGTTTATCTTTTACAGAATTGGACTTTATAAAAGTTAGGAGTCATTTCTAAACATTTCTGAATTTGGTAAATTCCATGCATGTGTAATTTTATTTTAATGATCATTTCGTCCAATTTTAAATAGCTTCTGGTGGTCTATGATAGAGTCCCATCCAAATTCCCATTAGAAAAAATAACAAGTTAGTAAAAAAGAAAAAAAAAACAGCATAAATTTAAACACTGAATAGCTAAACTGACACTCAATATGTGGACTACCTATAAGAACAATTAAGTTAGATCATCCTATCCATATTTTATTTCATGAGACAGAAGAATTTCCTATATGTAAAAATTAAGTACGGTGGTAGTTGCCTCTCCCTAGCCTGTCCCCTGAGTGACTTCTAATGTGTCCAGAGAATGAGCCTTTGTTCCTTTATAGTCCCAGTCCGCCTCTTGAAGAAACCAGAGAATGGTCATTCTCAAGTAGCTCATACAGTATAGATTCCTTAGGAGACGAAAGCTTCAATAAAAGAACAAAATATATCAGTAGCCTCCCAGGTCCGGGAGAGTACGTCTCTCAAGGAAAGCCTTGTTGGGGGAAGCATTAGAGCAGCCTGGGTGCTGGAAGTGATTTATATCCCTAGTGACCTAGGTCTTAATCACACAGTCTTCACAGGGTTCTTCTGTCTCTCTACTGCTGCTCCCTCAAGCATGAACTCAGCCTCTTCTCCTTTTTACTCCCATCCCTTCCACATGTTACAAATAGCTATCTAGTACCATGGAATATTAATAGAGTTTGGGAACAATTGAGAGAGATTATAAAGGAAAACAGGAAACTACCAATAAACAAGTGACCTGTCCTATACCAACAGGCCATTTAAAATTAATTTCCAAATGAAATACAACCTTTCGTTAGAATCCCCACCCAGAAAGCAATAACATGTATAATATACAAAGTACTCATTGCTACCACCACCTTTGTCCCCTAAGATCTACGCATGCTGAGTATTATATGTCTTGTACCTTGAACCAGACAGTATACAATAGGTATCCACCTCAGCCTAATTGAGTTATTCCAAAAATTCTTTCTGGCTACTGGGAGGAGCTTTTCTTATCAACTGACTCACCAGGTTAGATCAAAAGGAGGCCAGCTTACATCTCAAAGGTAAATAAAAGAAACAAACAGAAACTTGTTTATTAATTTTTGATTAAAAAACCTATGACTTTGGAAAAATATCACTACCTTCTAGATAAAGAGAGTGGGGAAAATAGAACACACACACACACACACACACACACACACACACACACACACACAAAATCATCCTGCAAAAAAGGGAAAAGGAACATCATGTTGAAGACTCAGGGGAAGATAATATCCCTAAAAAAAACATTTGACTGTTGAACAAGAAGAAACATTAAGAAAATTGCTTTAAATGACTTAAATTATGAAGAGTATGTGGAAAGGCAGGTCATTCATGAAACAGGAGATAAAAGTCATAATGACAAAATGGGCAAAAAATGGTAAAATGGGAGGTAGCTGAAATTATGAGATTTATGAGAAAACTAAAATGCAGTGGCAGAATTTCCATCCACAATGGAATCCAGGGAGAAGAAAACTGATACACTGAAAACACTCAAGCGGTAACTGAATCAGAGCTCAGTGGGAAAGAGAAAGATAAAATGATGACAGAGAAGATTGGCAAATGGGGGTGCCAAGACTGAAGTGTCAACTCAAGAATAATTTGTGTACCTGGGAAAGAAACAACAGGAATTCTATCTGAAACAATAATCAAATTATGTAAATTAAATATGAAGACTATAAAGACTAGATATAATCTGTGGGGGGTGATTGTTACCCATATTTAGACAGAAATTAGCAAAACTGCAAAATTTCAAAAACAAAACAACTAAAAAGCTTGCACAACAAAAGAAACCATCAACAAATCAAAGAGGCAACCAATGAAATGGGAGAAGATATTTGCAAACAATGCCCTCGATGGGTTAATATCCTAAATACATAAGAAACTAATACAACTTAATAACAAAAAGACAAACAATCCAATTAATAAATGGGCAGAGGACATGAACAGAAACTTCTGACAAGACATACAAAGGGCCAACAAATATATGAAAAAATACTCAACTTCACTAGCTATTAGGGAAATGCAATCAAAACCACAATAAGCTATCACCTCACACCTGTTAGAATGGCTATCATCAACAAGACAAATAATAACAAGTGTTGGAGAGGCTGTGGAGAAAAAGGAACTCTCATAAACTGTCAGTGGGAATGAAAATGGTACAGCCACTATGGAAAACAGTATGGCGGTTTCTCAAAAAATTAAGAATACAATTACCATATAACCCAGCAATCCCTCTCCTGGATATCTACCCCAAAAATCTGAAAACATTTATCCATAAAGATATATGTACTCCAATGTTCATTGCAGCTTTAATTACAGTAGCCAAGACATGGAAACAACCTGTGTCCTTCGATAGATGATTGGTTAAAAAGGATATAGTATGTATACACAATTGAATACTACTCTTCCATAAGAACAGGTGAAATACTGCCATTTGCTACAACATAGATTGATTTTGAGATTATTATGCTAAGAGAAATAAGTCATACAAAAAGAGTCATAACCATATGACTTTACTGATATGTGAGACAAAAAACTGAAAGCAACAAAGGTACAAGACAATCAAAGAAGCAGAAACTCGTAGACACAGATATAGACACATAGTTTAGTGATTATCAGATGGTAAGGAGTGAGGGATATCATAGTAGACAGTAAAGGGAGTCAAATACGTGATGATGGAAGGTGAACTGACTCTGGCTGGTGAACACACAATGTGATATATAGATGATGTATTACAGAATTGTGCACATGAAACTTGTGTAATTTAACTAACCATTGTCACCCCAATGAATTTAATTAAGAAAAGGAATCTACAAAAATAAATAAATTACGAAAATGCTATTCTATTTACAGAAAATGTAAAAATTGTTCCCGAAGGTTTAACAATATAAAAATGTACATAGATTAATAAGGAAACTAAAAATCAAGAGACTTTGAGTAGCAACATTGATTTCTGAAAATGTAGAATTTAAGGAGAAAGATTTCCAATGGAAAAAAATAAAAATACTGAATGGTACAAGGCAAAATAGTCAATGAATATAGAGCATCAATAATTATTCAATGAATTACATGCCATCAGCATTATAAAGAAAAATTTATTCATGGTACATGAACATATAATTAAAGATAAAATTATAATTGGAAAACATTTAATTGTGATAAAATTAGTATGCCTCTCAGTTATAACTGATTAAATAGATACAAAATTTAAAGAATATAATTTTAATATAATATAAAATATTTTTTTAATTAAAATGTATTGGGGTGACAATGGCTAGGAAAATTACATACGTTTCAAGTGCACAATTCTGTAATACATCATCTTTATATCACATTGTGTGTTCACCACTCAGAGTCCGTCTCCTTCCATCACCATTATTTGACCCTGTTTACACTCTTCTACCCCACCGCTGCCCCCTTACTCTTTGGTGACCACTAAACTATTGTCTGTGTCTATGAGTTTTTGTTTCTTTATTTGTCTTGTTCCTTTGCTGCTTTCAGTTTTACACCCGACATATCAATGAAGTCATATGGTTCTCAACTTTTCCTGTCTGACTTCTTTAGCTTATCATAATAATCTCAAGATCCATCCATGTTGTTACAAATGGCACTATTTCATCTTTTCTTATGGCCACAAAGAATATTTAAGTCTCCAGTGAAAATAAATACGTAACGGATTATATTTAAGACCACAAAAAAAAAATCTCAAAAAATTTTAAAGTATAAATTATATGGATTGTATTACCTACCCAAAATTCAATAAAATCAGAAATTAAGGGAAAGTTAGAATAGAAAAATCACTACCACCACTGTGTTATAATATTTAAAAATAAACATGTTATTATTCCTTTTTAAAATAAAGAAACCAAGTCAATCATTAAAAAGATAACCCGAAATTCAACTCAAATGCATTACTATAACTATTCTTATTTGTATTAAAATTAATAAATAATTACTTAGCTCAAAAAATTAGAAATTGTACAACGAAACCCATGTCAGCAAATAAGGCATGTGAAGTTAAATATTAAATCAAAAGGCAATGAGTTATACACACAGAAAAATCATTCAGAACTGATAAATACATATAAGTATTCATTCTTTATCAAATAACCCATAATACAGACAAGTATGACAAACGTACTAAAAACAAAACTTAAGAAAATATAAAATCTGAAGTGGTAAAACTAATACAGAAAATGCAGAAATTGTTTTAAATACACAGACTACTATTGTAGAAAATAAATTACATATGTCATTATAATTAATATATACTGGGTATGGAAATCTTAAATTAACTTTAAAAATGGCAAGTAGACTAAATATAGCATTTTTTGCAAGAAATTTAAGACATTATTCAAAACTAAATCTCTATTAATGGTTTCATAATCAGACAGCTTTAGTATCTTTTTTTTATATCTGGTAAAATAAAGCTCAAGCTATAAAATTTGTATGAAAGCATAGAAAAAAGTGGCTTTCTTTCCAATTCATTCTACAAAGCAAAGATAATTTTGATACTAACTTTTGAAAAAGTTAAAATAAAAATAATAAAATATTTAAATAATATTTCTCATAAACATAGTTAAAATATTCTTAACTGAAGAAAAGCCAACTGAATTCTGTATTAAGAAACCATTCACCTAAATGATTTGGGACTCAAATTCTGGCATACAGATAGTTTAATACAAAGAAGTGCATATTAATATAATGAAACCTAATGATAAACCTCTTTATTTGCTTTAAATTGCACATTTATTTAACACAATAACTAATAACATTTAATAAAGTAGTTATAGGATATTTCCTTACCATGATTCAAGTATTTTAAAACAACAGGCACTTTTATGATTATTTCTATCTAAACCCATAAGATGAAAAAAGAAATAAGTATTTATATCAGAAAAGAGAGAACTGTAAGTACTAACAGTTTTAATAACTAATCATCTAAGTTCTGTGTGGTCACATGTGTCATATAAAAAAGACAAAGGACATTTGTGCAACTCTACTCGAAAGCTATCTGAAGAAGGAATACAAAAATATTCATTTTAGGGTGCTGCATTTTTTTTCCAGTCATAGATATAGAGGAGGTATACAGAACCAAAGGAAAAAAATATCAAAAATAATACTTCTGAAATAAAAGAGTTCATTACTTCTTATAAGGACATTACTTGCAAATAGCTCATATTACATGAACTGCTTCAAAATAATCCAAAATCCTGAGTAATTAAGTAATCTAGTTAATTCTTATTCCAGTATGAGTCTCCTTGTTTTGATAGTAACCTGCAGCTATATAAAATGACATCCTTGGGGGAGGTGGGTAATGGATGCATGGGATCCCTCTATATTTTGTTTGCAGCTTCTTATGAGTCTATTTCAAAATAAAAAGCTTTAAAAAATTAACCCAAACTGAAATCCTAGAGAACATGATTCAGGAAGAGTAAAAGGTGCAAGACAAATAAGGAGATGTCTTAGAAATATTGTATTTAATCCTTCAAACTGGAAGAATGGGGAACAAGGTAAGAAATCTTACCTGAGGAAAAACGCTTTTTAAACAATGTGATGAAATGAAATACAAATTTATGACTTTAAATTCCTGTTACATTAAATATCAGAAACCCCTGCAGTTACAGATCCACTGCATCTGAAGTTTTCTAAAATCTCAAGTTATTTTAAAATATAAGGTATCCTCTTTAACATACTTATTTAATGGTACTATAAAGTATTAATTACCACTAATAAGTACCTTACTGTGTGCTATGGGTAGCTATAAAAACAAAGGTTACTATCCTTGGACAATGCAAACCAAGGGAAGATATGAAACTATCAAAGCTAGTTAGATAAAATAAGAGAGCAAAGGTTCCAAACAGAGACTGAATACTCCTATTTTATGCAGACAAAAGGGCATTAGATAAAGGACAGTATGCTCCATTACTCAGGAGACCAAACCTTAAAGACACAAGTCTGACATTTACTAGTTCCTTTAAAACAACACTGTAAATCTCTTGGAACTCAGAGTAACACCCTTGGAGACTTGAGATTACCTGATAATTTCAGAACTGATGTTTGACATAACACTGACATGCTGAATATTTTTCTTAAGCCACAGGAGATCTCTAGCTCCAGAAATAAGTCAAAGGAGCATACACTCAATTCATTCTTTGTTATTGAGTGGTTTGTTTTTGTGAGATAATTTATGGAAAATTAGCACAAAATGACAGCTAAGATATGGTGTAGGAATACCAAGCAGATGAGAAACTTGAATATTATTACCAACACAAGATAAGAAGGGCAGTCAGCAAATAAAGGTCAAATGAAAAAAAATCAACCTTAGTTTCTATGTAACGTCAACTCTGAAATGCAGTTTCAGCAAAAGTCTGAGCAAAGACAGTTTGTTTGCCTTTTTTTCTTGCCTAAACTATACTTTGAAATTGTCCATGGATGAAGATATGTACCATTAATAAAATAAAAGCCTAGCAAATGTTCATTACCTTTGACTCAATAATTTAAATTTTACCATGATAAATTTTTAAAAAAAGTAGTCAAAACACACCAATAAAAAATTTCATCATAGAATTATTTTGGTGGACAAAAATTAAAAACAATAGGAGTATACATAAGTGAGTTATGGCAGATTCATTCATATACATATGAATGAAAGTGGATCATGTACAAAAACTAAAAATCATTTACCAAAAGACTGACAATGGGGTGATTCTGGCTACACTATGTTGACAAAAGCAATATTAAAACTGTTTATGTAATATTACATTAGCCATATGAAAATGATGTGTTTGCCTTAAAAAATTAATAATACATTTACAAGAATATAGTAATGGTAAAGTTTATTGTCCATAACAGGGCATTCCTGAGAGTGAAAGAGGGACTACTAAGTTTGGACAAGAGGTGTAAACTGGGAATCTCCTCGAGACACAGGACGTGGGTCCTCCTACTTATGTTGTACTTACTATGTTCTAGCTTAGCCTTCAAATAGTTTGTATATTTAAACTAATTTAATCCACATGATAACACAGTATAGATATAGATAATATTACTATTCATATTTTATACATGAGAAACTAAGGCACACATTCAATAACTTGCCACAATTTGGTGATTTTTAATTATAAGTCCAGATAGACTGACTAGAGTTGATGCTTTTCATCACTATCCTAGAAATGCTGGAAGAAAATACCAAAATACTGATATTGGAGACTGGATTTGAATAAATTTTTATGACTTTTTAGATGATTCAAAATTTTCTAGATTGTCTATGCTAATTGCATATCTTTTTTAAATGAAAAAATATTTTAAATGAATCAGTGATTTAAAAAGAAAAATATTGCATTTATTTGTCACCATTTGTGTGTAAAATAAACTATATAAGTGATTTGCATTGATAAATGAAATTTTGAAACCATTTTTCACTTTCTTACTTATTTCCTGATTTTGTAAATACAAGATTATTAAATTTTCTTTTTTGTCCCTCTTTACAAATGAGTGAACTCTGTGGAATTAATAAGACTATTAAGCTGGGAATGTTTTCTCACATAAAAAATAACAAACAACAACAACAACAACAAAAAAAAACACCAACAATTTTCTGCATCTTTCTTCCATGAGCTTTTTTCTTTTAATTTCAATCCATTTTTATTTTTCTTAAACCACTTTATTGAAATATGATGCACTCATTGAGGTTGTGGATAAGTATACACCTGTGAAGCCATCACTATCATCAAGGCCATAGGCATATCCATCACCTCATAGTTTCCTCCCACCATCATTATAATTATTTGTGTGTTTGTGGTAAGAACACTTAAGACCTACCATCTTTGACAATTGTAAGTATACAATACAGTATCATTAGGTATGGGCACTATGTTGTATCATAAATTACCAGAAATTATTTATTTCTTGCATAATTAAAACTTTGCATCTTTTAACCATCACCTTCGATTTTCCACTATCCCAGCCCCTGGAAGTCACCATTCTACTCTGTTTCTATAATATATATAGAATATTCTAGAATATATATATATTCTGGGGTGCCAAAAAAACATACACACATTTTAAGAGATATTATCTATACTCAAGTAGTAGTTCGCCAGAATCAAAAGTGTCTGGACGCTGATGGTAACCACTTTGAGCACCTCTTGTAATTGCACAAGTCAAATATGACTTTCATTCATCTTTTGTTATTGGTATACTCGTATACTGAGTATTACAATTTTAATACAGTTTTCCTTCCTTAAGATGTGTACACATTTTTTGGCACCTTCTGTCTCTCTCTCTCTCTCTCCATATATATATATATATATATATATATATATATATATATATATATATAAATACATAATAAATATTATATATAATATAACCAAAGAAACAAGGATTTTAATATTTGTCACAAATTAAATCCTCGTCCCCTGTTTCTGATTAGTAAAAAAATAAAAATAAAAACGTTTTCTTTTTGTGCTGATTAAAAAATCAAAAATGATGGTTACTTCTTCTCACGTATCACGTATACGTATCACATATCGTTTACGTTTAATAAACGTTTAATATCGCTTAATGTTTTAACATATCTTTAAAAATGTTTCCAAGACTCTCATAAGTTATATTTGCTTTTTTGGATTTTATTGATAACCCTGATTGTGGAAATCCTTATTAATAGTTTTACTTCAATGACATGATTCTCCAAGCTTTTTCTTACTGTAGCTATTTAGTCTCTCATGAGGTATAATACATATACTTTGCTATTTCACAACTAGTTAGCTATATTTTGGAACCACAGTTGAGATGCTAATATAATAATAGCAATTTTGAGTTAGAAGGGAGGCACCTTAACCATTGTCTGTTTTAACTCTCATTTTTACAGAAAAGGAAAATGTTCCCAGACAGATGAAGTGACTCATCCAGACTTTGGCAGTCTCCCTCCTCCAGTATTTTCAGAGTTTCTTTAACAAGCAGATGTTCACTACCACCAATTCCCATTTCTTTTTATCTTTCTATCATCATCTTGCCTTCTTTGACCTACTTATTTCTTAGCTATGATATAGAACTTTACAGTCCTTTTGTTGCCTGTTCATCTTTTCCAACAAACAACCAGAAGCAGGACCCTTATTATTGGCAAGGAAAAATTAGGTTTAAGCTTTGTACTAAGTTTGTAGAATCAAGCCAGTGTATTTGCCTCTGCCTAACATTATTTCTATGTAAAGGAGAGTGGAGATATTTTTAAAAAATCATTTTAGACATGTAAAATATAATTGAAAGTGATTGAAGAAAATAAACTGAATTGTAGACAGGAGATCACTCAAATGCCGACATAATTAATATATTAAAATTAGTATAGACTTCAGAATATTGGAATACAACCTTGTAATTTGTGAATCTGAGCCAAAAATTACCTTAGAAGCTATGCAGTCATTGTATTCTCTAAGTTTAAAGATAGTATCATGATATATTGCAATTCATTCTAACTTAGGTAAATTTATATTCCTTTCCAAATCAAACATTGATCCATTCAAATAAATTAATTAAAATCATGTTTTTCTAACACATCATTGATTAAGCCAGAAACCAAAAGAGAATTCACTCAAATACACTGATAACTATATTAATTCACCCTGTAGATTATGGATAAGAAACTCCTAAACTCTTAATTCTTCCTAAGCACGTTGACTGCATCTTTATTACACAATGTTTTAGAGAATGTCTCTAGTGTGAAGACTCCAAGTGATGAGGGATCTTATTCAGTGTTTTCCTGGAGCTTCTTCTTTCCTGATAAGCACCCTGTTAGTATGGGTAAAACTAAATATACTGTAAGTATCGTGTCTTACTCTTCTGAGCAATACATACACTTAATCAGCATCATGATCATAAAGTCCAGCTCTTGAAATGAAGTACTATGATAATTTCGTAAGAGCTTAGGGTGATTGAGTTTCTCTCCTTACTTACTAACATTTTAAATACTGTTTCATCATGCCTCACTCTTGTAAATAAAACCCTCAGGAATGATTAAGGCTCAGGACAAGAACTGCTGTTATTTATGTAAGTAGTTTGATCTATCCCTTTTCTAATGAACCATTCTCTTGTTCTTGAAACGTTTAACACTATATAGAGTCTAAGAGAGTTCGTCTTTAGGGTGGTTGGAATAGTCATATTATGAAAAAGAGAAAACAGATATTCAATTTACCTTGGTGAAGATGAGGATTTGATGCAGTATTTTAGGCTATATACCTCCTAATGGAGAGTTTTTCTCAATGAGGGCAACGAAGAAAATGAAGAAAGAAAAATAATGCTCTCAGCAAGTCATGCTATACAAATATTATGAAAATCAAATCGACACTTGGGCTTCACTGTTTAGATAAAAAGGTATTGGAGGTACCATAATTAAAATCTCAATATTAATGTATGAGAAAATGTGATAAAAAATTAAAACCTTATTGATGAAAAGTGATTTTCACAAGCTATTGGGGTAGGATAGCGCATTTATCTCTCTTCTGGTATACAGGGTTTGTTCAAGAATGTAATTCATGATCTCTATATAAAGAGATTTTATTATATGATGGAGAGAAACACCATCCCTGGACAATTTTATGTGTCTTCCTATAGCCATGCTAACCTCTTTCCTCCTTTTTCAACAAAAAAAATATCCCACCTCTATCCCAAAGCCAATCCCTCTAGATTTATCAAGGAACTTGTTCATTATCTTAGAGCTTCTCTGTTTCCTGTCATCTATCGCTTGGTTACTGATCACAAAAACCAACATAATATCTTCTACATAAAACAAACATGAAAAGTAAACAAACACAAGTACCCCACATTCCGTCAAATCTCTACATTATTTGGGGTGAATTTCTAACAGAATTTCTTGTCTCCAATTCTTAAGCTCATATTAATTTGAGTTTATTTTATTAAATTTCTAAATTTATGTTAGAAATTTAACATAATCATCCGAAATTAGTATTTTTCAAAGTCTCCATGTTGTCAAATACTATGGTTATTGTCTGTCTTCACCTTTCTGTTCATCTCATCTTGCTGTTTTGGACATGGTTGACAAGTCGCTTCTTTGTAATTCATTTGCCTCTGTGACACACTCTGTGACTTACTTTTGTTTGTCCTACTTTCTCAGAGGCTATTCTTTCTCAGGCTCTTTTGCAGTCAATTATTCTACATGACCTTGAAAAATTGCAGTTCCAAGAATAATATCACTCCGATTTCAATACAATAGTTTAAATACACCATATCCTCATATCTATAAAACTATAAATATTTCCCATTATATTTTAACCTGTTAATTTGTTTAGGAGTATATTACTCACCAACAATGACATCTAGAAATTTAGCTATTTCCCCTTTGAAAAATATGAATTTACTCTGAGTATTAAGAAATATGAATGTCTACTAGATACAATTTCTAATAAATACATTTTATTTGAAATGGTATATAAAATTTAGTTTATTTATAATAAAATTAATACTTTTATCAGAACTATCTGAATTTGTACTCATTTTTCAGTCATAGCACATAGCCCTTACATTTATTTTGCTAAATTTAACTTATATTACCCTTATTTATAAATAGTATGGCAAGAGTTGCTACATAGGTCCTGTTTTTTACAACATGTATCATGAGCTGTCTGCATTTAATACCTCATAAAGTTCTATTAAATTTAAAAGAAAAAATTGATTCCATAATTTAAACACAATGTTTTATGTAAGAGTAAAGACAGAAAAAAACTTCAGATTTATTATTAGCCTGAGAAAACATGAATTGCTTGAGCCTATGTAAGAAAATCTATTTATTTATTAAATCATCAATTGTTAAGAAAGTGAAAGTCATTATGAAATTCTCTAAAACTTACAAAGAAAGGTAATATCTTAAATTCAAACATTGAGATTATAAATAAAATTACTTAAACCTAAGCGTTCCCTTAATCTACAAAACTTTGGCACTCAAGTATAACACAGAAATACACAAATACTTCAGTAAGAGACAAAATTTCCTTTTATCACTCATTCTAATGACCAGCAACATCATAATAACTAGCAGCTACATAAGAATAAAGTTAAAAAACAAAAAGGTAAGTATAAACCTTGATATAAGCTTATGTATTCACACATAATTAAACATCTACACCAGTGCATACATAAATAATATTTAATAACTTCTAGATAGCAAACAATAGTATTACTCAATAGTATTGAGTATTACTTACTCAATAATTTTAGCCAATAATTTTCGCCATTAGAAATAATGCAGTGATTGATATTTTTATATCTAAATTCTTATTCTCATCTCTAATTTTTCCTTAGGGAGTTAAATTGTACAATTTTTGCAGATTTCATTTTATTTTTATAGTGGCCACAGCCATGACTTCTATAATTTCTCCTAACATTATCATGCAAACATATATTATATATGTTTAGGGGTATTCCTGGTTACAATATATATTTGGACGGTATTGAGTTTGCTATTTGTTTAATCAACTCTAATTATTACATAATTTAGCTTCTCTACATTTCTTTGTAAATTGGGTCTTTTGGTAGACACAAAATTGAGTGGTATGTCCATACTTTCTATAACTATTTGAATCCTGTCACCCTTTATGTTGTCTGTTAACATTTTTATTAACTTTATGACATCTAAATGGCATATGGTTTACCAGATACAAGTGCTTGAGTGTCAGTATGATTTTACCACCAGTTGCATTTTTCATCAATAAAAAGTGACCCATCCATTCTTAATGCTTTTAAACATTGCATTATACTATTTAATTTTACAATTAAATAGTATAATTCACAATTCAATCCTCTTATTTTAGGTTTATCTCATATTAACAGTATATATTTGTATTTTAATTTTTTTAACCGATTGAGATCATTCTTTAAAATTACTGTCCTAAATGGTAAATTTAGCTTTACTTTTATTATCTTTTTAATATTTTTGTTTTTATATCTGTAATATTTGCTGAATAAATTTGTCATCTGTCATAGTACTCAAGAACATATACGTCCTCACTAACATACTTTAAAGTCTTAGATATACTTAAATGTGTATTTCCCTGTTAACATAATAGATGACACCAAATCTGTCTTATACCCTGTACATACTGTGTTTCCCTGAAAATAAGACCTAGCCGGACAATCAGCTCAAATGCATCTTTTGGAGCAAAAATTAATATAAGACCCGGTATGATATGATATGATATGATACTATATTATATTATATAACATTATATTATTGTATGAGACCCAGTATTATATTATAGTAAAATAAGACCAGGTCTTATGTTAATTTTTGCTCCAAAAGACACATTTGAGCTGATTGCCCGGCTAGGGCTTATTTTCGGGGAAGCACGGTAAGAAGACGTTTTTAAAAAATTTTAAATTTCACTCATCTTTCCTCCTGCGAACTCCTGGATTTTGGATTCAGGTTGTAATTGTCATTATTTTTAGATTTTATATCTTCTCTATGGCAATCACATTCTGATTCACATTTATAGTGTACAAGTATGATTAAACAAATATATTAAATCTTGATTTGTATTTTTCCCTGTGCTTTGTTGACAGAACATTTATATTTATATTTCTTGAATGTTTAGTTTTTGATTCATGTGTTTAATTGGCTAAAAAATTGACTTTACATAAGTCTTTCAGGAACCTTAACATAAGTGGTTTACTATCCAAGGCTTGCATATGTTAAAACTGCCATTCATTTGTCTTCTTAACGTTCCTTGCTTACTATGTTTTTTTTAAAAAAGCAAAGAAACAAAAAACATCTTATACTGTTATCTTTTCATCCCCTCTTCATTTCTAACATTTCCTTAAAAACAAAAAACAAAAAACCTAATAGCATAAAGTCAATAGTCTCTATACTTCACTTCTGATTTTCATAATTATCTGTATAGAGTACAAAGTTTTCTTTGATTTGTGCACTATAAATGTTTCTTTTTTATATATAATAGAAACTAACTATATTCAATGATGGAATTCCCTCCATTACTCATCATTAAAAGAGAAGTGATGGATCCCGGCTAGATCTGTGCCAAAAAAAGCTTTCCAATTTGATCTCTCACTGTTCATCTCTATGCTGTTTGATTCTTTTTCTCATATCTTAAGCAGAAGAATTGGTTAACCTCTCCAATATAACAGGCTATGGAGATGCAAGGGTTTAAGTATGTTCTAGCACAAAGCCTAGGTTGAAGAACAGAGTAATTGGTGGTATCACTACAAAGGAAAACGTTATTAGAAGACAACTTTGTGTTAGAGGTACAGATCCAGTTGCAGATAATAAAATTGTTTTGTTTTGCTCTAAGTACCAAAACTAAAACAGGTCAAGTAGATAAAATTCCTATTGTCTTTTAAGCCAAGTGAATTAAGATAAAAGTGACATAATAGTCTAGTGATAGAGTCTAAGAGTGTAGAAACCTGGTAGATATCATTGATTAACCTGTCAAAATAAGCATCATCAGTCATGACTTAAATTAAAATCATGCACCACCTGCTAGGATGCAATAAAAAACAATGCAGCATCAATTCTGTGATGTTCTTGTCAAAATGGATTACTTGAATCAAATCACAAGAAAACATCAGAAACATAAATTGAAGTATCCCAAAGGTGAAAAAAAAAATAAAGGTAGAAATCAAAAACAACACATGAAAAAAGGAAGGGAAAAAGAAAGGAAGGGATGAAGGGAGGAAGAAAAGAAGGAAGGAAGAAAAAAAGGAGAAAGGGAGGGAGAGTAAGAAATAAAAACGGAAACACTGGTCAGAAATCTTCAAATATGTCATGGTCAAGTTAAGGAAAGTTTGAAGATCTTTTCCTGAAACAAGGACACTAAAAAGACTGGACAATTAAAGGCAATACACAAGAATGTACGATGGGGTAAAGACAGTCTGTTCAATAAGTGCTGTTGGGAAACCTGGAGAGACACATACAAGAAAATGAAGTTGGACCACCTCCTCACACCATATACAAAAATAAATTCAAAATGGCTTAAAGACTTAAATGTAAGATCTGAAACCATAAAATATCTTGAAGAAAATATAGGAAGAAACTTCATGGACATTACCCGGAGTAAGATTTTCACTGATATATCCCCTCGCGCGAGGGAAGTAAGAAAAAAAATAAACATGTGGGATTACATCAAACTAAAAAGTTTTTTCACAACAAAGGAAACCATCAATAAAACAATAAGGGATCCTACTGAATGGGAAAAGATATTTGCCAATGATATATCTGATAAGGGATTAATATCACAAATCTATAAAAAACTTACTCAACTCAACTCCAAAAAAACAAACAACCCAATTAAAAAATGGGCAGAGGACTTGAGGAGACATTTTTCTAAAAAGGACATACAGAAGGCAAGAAGACATATGAAGAAATGCTCAACCTCACTAACCATCAGAGAAATGCAAATAAAAACCACAATGAGATACCACCTCACCCCAGTCAAAATGGCTATCATCAATAAATCAACAAACAACAAATGCTGGCGGGGATGTGGAGAAAAGGGAATGCTAGTGCACTGTTGGTGGGATTGCAGATTAGTGCAGCCACTATGGAAAACAGTATGGAGGTATCTCAGGAATCTGAAGATAGAACTACCCTATGATCCAGTAATTCCACTCCTAGGCATCTACCCGGAGAAATCCAAAACTCCAATTCAAAAATCTGTATGCACTCCTATGTTTATTGCAGCACTTTACACAATAGCCAAGATATGGAAACAACCGAAATGCCCATCGGTCGATGACTGGATTAAGAAGCTGTGGTACATTTATACAATGGAGTATTACACAGCCATAAAGAAAAAATAAATCTTATCACTTGCAACAACATGGATGGATCTAGAGAACATTATGTTAAGTGAAATAAGTCAGAAAGAGAAAGACAAGTACCATATGATCTCACTTATATGCGGAATCTAAAGAAAAGAATATGTGTATGAACTAATCAGAAACAGTTTTTGGGACACAAAAAACCGAGAGTTGTTAGATGGGCAGGGGGGAGGGGGTTGGGGATGGGGGGAAGGGTGAAGGGGTTGGGGGACGGCTGGTGACCACAGGATGGCCTCAGGGTTTTTTGAGAATAATTTGGGGAACTTATTCAATAGTGTTTGGGGATTTTGTTGGGTGTCCGATGGACATGTGTCCTGTTTGGGAGACCACCTCAGGGATGCTGTGGATGCCTGGTCATGGCATTGTACACCAGAGGCTGGGCATTAATGAATGCCAAGTATAATTTTATGTGTATAATGTGATGGCTCGGTGTGAGGTCGGGGTGGTGGTGGATGGGGGGAGGGGGGTTCACGGTGTGAGGGATGTAAAAATAAAATAAAATAAAATAAAATAAAACTAAAAAAAAAAATAAAGGCAATGCACAATTTTAAAGTTGATCTCTTTGCTATTATTGGGACTATTGTTGAAAATTTAATGGAGGTCTGAGGATCAGATGGTAGGCATGTATTACTATTTCTTTTTTTTTAGTGTTGATGGTTGGACTGTCCCTATGACTTTGAATAAATTTAGTTTTAAATCCTAGCTCTAGATGTCCTCTCTCCTCCTTCCTACCATCCCCCACCCCACTCTCGTCCTCCCTCCCTTTTCTCTATTCTCCAGAGACCTAGCCTTTCCCCTGGTTAATCAGCAACCCCTGAAGCAATAGAAGACAGTAGCCAGACCTGACTAATGATCACATTGTCAGGACCTCTGGCAGGCTAAAGATAGCATCTTGACCTAAGTTATGTTTCAGATCTTGAGATCTAAGATGGAATGACCCCCTGCCTACTTTCCCATAAGATGAGACAGAAGGACACCAGAACAAGACCTCAGAACTGTTAACTCAAGACCTGAAGAAATGGTTTATTGCCCTTACCTCACCTCTGACCAATCAACTCTCATCAGGACTTTGAACTCCTGACCCACCATGTCTTGTGATTTTGCTCTTTATAATCTGTAACCTATAGGCCATTGGAGAGTCAGGTTTTAAGCATTAGCTTTCCTTCTCTGTTATCAGCCAATTCAATATTTTTTTTTTCTTTCTATACTGCAAACTTCTGCTCATTTATTTCTTTGGAGCTGTGCATGTGTGTAGATGGACTCAAAAAAAAATCGGAACATCAAGTTTGTTGTTCAAGCAATGCATCTCTTGTGTGTTTGAAGGAAATATACACTAATGCAGGGTTTTTTTGTTTTGTTTTTTCCCTTAACCTTGACACTATTATTATTGACCTTTTCGTTGTGGGGTTTCCTATGAATTATAGGATTTAGCAACATGCCTAGTACCTAAATGCCATTAGCCTCCTCCCCATCCTGCCTTCTTCCCTATCTCATAAATGGAACAAAATTGTTTCCCGATATCATCAAATGTTCTCTAAACAGTAAAACTGCTCCTGTTTGAGAACCACTCTACTAAATACTTTAGTATTTGGTGATGATGAGCCATCAAGCTGACAGCTTAATATCAAATGGTTCAAAATTCAAGAACCTCACAAAAGCTTAAGCAGAAAAAACACAGACAAAAGAACTCTAAACAACATCTTCAACCTGGTAAAAATCAAACATACAGAGAAAAAATCTTAAAAAGATACATGAGAAATAAAGAAATATTATACAGGAAGCAATGATACAGATTATATATATATTCACAAGAAGTGGAGTACTGCATAAGGAATAGAGTTAGTGGAAATGTAATGGCTGTATGCGATGTCTGAGGGATAGTATATTGGGGGGGAGGGTTATCACTTTGTGAACAGTATAAATGATAAATGCTAACTATTACAATGTTTTATATACCTGAAACTAATAAAAAAATAAGTAAATGGAAATAAAGTAATAGAAATAATAGAAGAAAAAATGAAATTGAAAACAAATAGTAGAAAAAATCTCAAGGTAAAGTCATTCCTTTAAAAAGATTCATAAAATTGCTAAACATTAGCAAGACTAATTAAGAAAAAAAGGATGGACAAGAGAATATCATTAAAGATCCTGTAGATATTCTAAAGATAATAATCGAATATTACAAACAACTTTATGCTCATTAATTTTATACATTAGATAATGTTCTTGAAAGAGACAAATTACCAAAGCTTAGTTAGGAAGAAACAGGTAATCTGAATTGTTCTGTATCTATTAAACAAATTAAATTTACACTTTGAAAACATCTATCATAGATATTTAGATTGATGAATTCTATCAAACATTTAAGAAAGAAACAATGTCAACTGTATATAAACTCTCCTAGTTGACAAAGAGAATAACATTAAATTGATTTATGATTTCAGCATCACTCTAATACCAAAATTTGTCAGAGTACCAAAAACAATTGCAAACAACTATAACTCATGAGCATAAATGCAAAAATTCTTTGAAAAATATTAGAAAATCAAATCCAGCAATATATAAAAAAGATAAATACATCATGAGTAAGTGGGACTTACTGTAGTAGTCAAGTATTATTTTGACATTCAAAAAATAATGTATTTGAACTTATTAAGAAACTTAGAAGAAAAAAGGTGAATCCATATGATGAACTCAATGGATGGAGAAAACACTTTAGACAAAATTAAACAACTATTCATGACAAAATTTCACAGCAGATTAAGAATAAAATGACATGTCCTCAATCTTATTAAGGAGCATCTACATAAACCTAGTGCAAATATTATATTTTCTGATAATATATTGAATGAGTTTCCCTAAGATTGGAAATAAGGCACATATGTATCTCTTTGCAACTTCTGTTTAACAATGTACTAGAAGTTTGACAAGTACAATAAAGCAAAAAAATAAAAAATAAAGTATAAAATTTGGAAAAAAAGCCAAAAAAGTCTTTATTTACATGCATGATGATATATGTAGAAAATTATGAGAAATATATAAGACATGACACAAGATTCATATATAAAAAATAAATTATATTTCTATATACAGTTCTATTTACTAGCATTAAAAATAATTTAACAAAAGATACACAACAATTTATACTCTGGAATCTACAAACCATTGCTGTGAAAAATTAAAAGTTAAATCCAGGTTTGGGAGTTAGAAGAGTCAATAGTGCTAAGGAAATGTGGTTATTAGATTTAATCCCAAATAAAATCTCATCAAATATTTTGAAAAAATTGACACATTGATTTCAAAATTTATATGAGAATGCACAAGGCCTAGAAAAGATAAATAAAAATCATGATAAAGAACCACAAAGTTGGAAAACAATATTCCTAGCTCAAGACTCATCAAAAGCTACTCTAGTCAAGACAGTTTGATATTGGTGTAAGTGAAGATAAGTAAGTCAATGGAGCAAAACAGATATATACCGACAAATTTTTTTGTAATTTGATTATCAACAAAGGCATCAAGACAATTCATATTGGAAAGGAAAAATTTTTGCAACAAAAGGGATAGAACAATTTCATAAGTATACAAGAAAAAAAAACAGCGTAAGCCCTATATCACACTATACACACAAGTTAATTTCAGGTATATGATAGATTTAAGTGTGAAGTTTAAAACTATAAAAATCTAGAATAAAGCATTTGAAAATATTTTTCTCATCTTGGGGATAACATACTAAAAATGTATGTGACAAAGAGCTTATATCTCAAATATGTAAACATATCTTACACATCAATACTCAAAAGACAACTACGTGAATTTGTAAATAACTGAAGGACTTGAACAGACACTTCAAAAAAGAAGATACACAAATTACCAAGATGTGCATGATGATGTGCCTAGAATCATGTGAAAAATGCAAATTGAAACCACAAAGAAATAATGCTTCACCCACTGGGATGGAAAAAATGATTATACTGACTGGTGATGAGTATATGAAGCAACTCATACTCATAATTGGCTGATGGGGGGGACTCAAATAGTATACACATTCTTGAAAACTGTTCCAGTTTCTTTTAAAGTTAAACATACTATTATTCTATCATTCAGCAATTCCACTCCTAGGCATTAAGAGAAATTGAATATGCCCACAAAACCTTTTACACAAATGTTTATAGCAATACTACTAAAAGTGACTGAAGTGTAGGAAAAGAAAACTAACGATCATCCATTGGAAAATGGATAAAACAACTTCTAGTATATTCATAATACAGAATACTATTGTATAGTAAAAATAATGAACTACCAAAATACAACATGAATAGATCTCCAAAATGTATATGGGACAAAAAATAGCCAGGCACAAAATGCAGGAACAGACTAAACTAATACATAGAGATAGACTTCAGAAATGTTATTGACTGTGGAATTGAGGGATGGCTGAAAAGGGACATGGGGAACTTTTTGAGATGTAGAAATATTCCGTATTTTATAAAATATATTTTTTGCTACCTGGTTATATGTATTTCTCAAAACTCATCAAATTGTACATTTAACATCTATTTATTTCAATACATGTAAATTTTCCTTCGATAATGCTTAAAAATAAATACAATGTTCAGATAATGATGAAAAACTAAGATTGACAACTCAGGAGCTAAACTAAATCATTAAGGAAAGGGTAATTCAGAGGGTGTCATAAAAGGTATACACATTTTAAGAAAGAAAAAATGGTTATTAAAATTGAATACTCAATATATACCAATAACAAAAGATGAATACAAGTCGTGTGTATATATTTTTGTTACTCCTGGTATATAACGTGTAATTCACACCTATATTGGAGATCTAGAAGCAACAGAATTTTGTTTTCAAAGTTAAGGCATTTTGGAATACCACTAAATCTGAGATTTACATCTAGAAAACCAATCATGCTTTTCCTTTTCTTGTCCTAATAATAACTGCTTTGATCGCATTAATCAAGGATTTGATTCTATATGTTAATTTTAACTTATTAGAGATTATTGCCAATTTTGATTGCTATTCATATTTCCAATGTAGAATGTTACTATTATTTCACAGTCAAAAGCACTGTGATTAGCACAAAGCAAGCAGTCCTTATTCCATTAGGACTAATTTTCCATAACTCTATTATATCAGGAAAGAGTGACTGATTTTATATGCATGTTTGAATATTGATCGCCATGGTGGTAATGGTTAGTGGAAAAGTAGACATTTTACAGATATTTTAAAGGAAGATTAAACAAGATTTCATTGCTTAGATAGACTATAATGTTAAGAGCTTAAAAGTCAATGAAGTTTAAAGTTGCATCTCTTTTTTCATTATTTTTTTGCTTCCTTGCATGGTTACTAGAAGCTAGTTAGAAAAGCATGTTGAAAGTCACCTCAGAAAATAGTGCATCAACATCTATTATGTTTTCTTTATCATTTTTTACTGTCATATTTTCTGAAAATTAGACTTTGAGTTTTGAAAATATGATAAAAACAATTCAAATAGATATTTTTAAACACAGAAACATAAATATTTCAATGTATTCTTTCACTGTGCAATGTGATTGGTATTTAACATATTTGTTCACATTTTCAGGAAATGTAAAATAGCTAACAATAATAGAATAGAGAAAAATCAAGTGTGTCTTGGCAAGTACTGAATTCTTATTTTGACCTTTATATGGTAAGTCTCTAAACTAAACTATTTTTTCAACAAATTGTAAAATACATCTTTCAATAGTATAGATTTTAGGGTTAGATTTCATATACGTATATGAAATCTTTTTTTTTTTTAAGTGGAAAGAAGCAATTGAAAAAATCCAGTTCTTTATGAGAATGAATTTCTTAATATAAGTTTATGTGAGAATACTTGGTCTTTACCTTTCTTTGTTTGAAATTTTTAGTCACTTTGTTCTTAAAAAGCTAAATGTATTGTTCTGATTAAACTATTCATAGTATAACTTAACTGTTCATAGAATAATTTAGTTGGTCATATTGCATTCTTTTTCCCTACTTGATAGAGAATACTGGTACTTATTCTGGGCTCAGAACATGAAGGAGTTGGAAAGCAAGAGTAAGTGCATAAATAAAGCTAACAGCAGAGATTTCAGAAAAAAATAACGATAATGAAATTGAAAGACTTAAGGAAAGCTATTTATGTCACTCTGAGGAATACAAATCAATAAAAGTTCATGGTTGAAAGGTTCTCATTGATTGGAACATATTGGTAGCACAGTAA